>NC_063365.1:11259620-11349968 GCF_021869965.1 Rhincodon typus
ACATTGTCACAAATGCAGTTCAGTTCAGTACAGTACCATATTGAGGAAACAAATAAACATTGGAGTTTGACTCTATCCAAACAAACCAAAAACATCTCTTACACATACAAAATTAGATTTACATGCATTTGAGGCACTAGGAGGGTCTGATAACTGAACGGTTCCCCCCTTTACCTTCAGCAGGAGGACATTGGACAGTGGTCTTTCCCCACTGTATCTTGGCAGCATCTGCCCCAAGCTTTAGTGTGTCCCTCAGCTCACAGTCCTGGGCCTTGGAATGTGCCAGTCTGCTACACTCAGTCGAGGTCAACTCCTTGCTCTGGAAGACCAACAAGTTTGGGGCTGATAAGCAACCTGTTTAGAATGGGCCTCCATTGCCAGAACCTCTAGTCCAGAGGCAAAGTCACTACCCTGCACCACAAGACTCACTGCTCTCCATGCTTACAAAACCAATGCAACCTATGTTATCTAACAGCGCCTTGTAATAGAAAGACGCAGACCTACATTATCATTGTAATAGAAATCTCTCACCTTTACGTTCCCTGAATACTAAGTGGGGTGGAATAGGTATTTAATTAGGATGTTATTTGGAGCTTCCCGAAGCCTCTCTACCCTCCCTGTTGGAGTAAGCAGGTCAGATCTGAATGGTGACCTTTCCTCTGTAAACGTCAGTAGTGTCGAGCTCACAGGTAGCTTCAACACACCAAGTCTGGGGAGAAAATAACGCTGACAACATCTCCTAGGCAACCAGCTCTCCGTCTCTCGTTCTATTTCACACTCTCACAGTTTGTTCCTCTCATTGACTCTCCTTCCAGAGCTCGGCAAGTCATCGCCAGTCCTTCCCCATCAAAGCACACACACACACTCGGCTCCTGGTAAGTACCCACAATCAGTCATTCTTTATATTGTAAAAATAAATTAACTGTTCTCGCTTGCACCATTGTCAGTTTGAGATAAATGATGTATAATTTACAATTCCGGAGACAAGTGGTGTGTGTCGGGTGGGGGGTGGGGGGGGGGGTTGGTTGGTTAAGCAATATTTCAATGAATGTGTGTTATTTGGCGATTTCTTATTTTTAAAAATGCAAATTGCAAATGAACACTCCGAACTGCTGGTGGATATTCGTTCGCTTTCAGTAACAGAACTGATACACAAGAGAATTTTTTTTTTCCTTTCTGCCGTCCATCACTGCTCAGTGAATTGCAAGTGCTGTAAAATTGCAACAAAACTGGACACAGAGCGATCCTGGGTCATATTCCCTGCCAGACAACATTCAGTCAGAGCAGGAGATCTGGCAACAGGGCGTTTAAGAGCCCACCCCGCCCATGTTACAGGAGACAATAGAACCTGGAATCCAGGACTCACTAGCAGGCGCAGCCTCCCTGGCGCTGCAGAATGCACTGGTGTTTGGGGACAGTGAGCTCATCATATCTTGACTCCCTTCCCTGATGCGCCCTAGTTACATTGGCTCTGCACCTGGAAATGCAGCACTCAGGGACCCCCCACTTTTGCTCGAAACAAGATTAAGGTTCACGTGTGAGAACTACTAAACAAAACATCCAGCACTCCCAAAGAAAAGCTTCTCTGCATTGTTCCAGTGAAAGGATTTACCAGCCCCCTCCCCCGCCCTTGTTATTTCTGAGGAAGGGTCACTTGACCCGAAAAGTTAACTCTGATTTCTCTCCACAGATGCTGCCAGGCCTGCTGAGCTTTTCCAGCGATTCCTGTTTTTATTTCCCCACTTACTATCACGATGCAGTGGGTTTTATCTCGAATTCAGTACGAAATTATATCTATTCATTGGTAATTCCTTGTACTAGGAAAACTGTGGGTAACAACGCTGTAAAATATGGGATAAATTTCACCCATGAATTGTACTCTGGCACAAAGCAGGGTGTTTTTACCTGAGCGATAATTAAGCAATCCAGCCTTATGTTACTTATCGAAAACAAATCGACCTACTTTATTTTTTAAGAATTTTCACATGAATGTATTTGCATTGTTGTGATGTCATCTCTGTAGAGGGAGCTGGATGAGGCAGAGCGCTATTAAAAAGTTCCTTTCCCGAGCACAAAGAGGGCTCGTGTGTTTACCTGAGAGTTCGTGTGTCTGGCGAATTACCCGAGTGATCTTTAAGGAGTGCGGGCTCTCTTCTTACAGACAACTTGACAGTTCCCAGGGTGGCTACTTATTGCAAAGTGCTCTCCAGCAGGAGACAGACACCAGCAGGCATGCCACTACCTGCTGGAGATGACCACTTTGGTGCTGGGCTTGTTCCTGAGTGTGTGCCCTTTAACGTAGCCCTGAATTCTCAACCATATGCCCACTCACGCAGTCACAGTCAAAACTATGCTGCCCGCTGAAATGTTGCACATTCGACTTATTTGCAATACTTGTTTTTTCATGCTTTACCTTACTGCACTTCATTTGAGTATTTGGGTTCGGAATTAGGGTGAATTGTTGACTTGGGCTTTTTAGGGAGGCATGCACATCGATTTGCAACCGACTGTGATCGAGTGGATCTCCCTGTTTCGAACAATAAAATATTCCCCATTTAGAAAATTGCAGATCAGTTCTGCAATATTTAAAGAAATTCAACTTGTGAAGGATTCGTAGTGCAATTTTCTTGCCAAGAATGTCTGTACAAGAGGGCAATTTTTGATTTAAGTCGATAAAGTTTTGTTTTTGCAGCGGTTTCTCCCGCTCCGTACTGTAGGTGATGATATATGCGAGCCTTAATTGCTACTATTTATACAGGTCTATATTTTCTAATTAAACATAGATACTTGTGTGTTGGCAGCTCAGTCGCCAGACACCACACTGGAGATTGGACAGTATTGACCTCATTTCATGCCTTCACTTTCCAGTAGGGGTCACTAAACAGTGATTGACTGTGAATCGCCTACTCGCCCAGGGTTAGCAAAGTCAATGATATTCTGTGCCAAACTTGATGAAATTAGGTCAGGAGAGATGGGAAACAGAATTTTAGTTAAGATCTTTCCATCACAAAAACTGATTGGCTTCCACCTCTGTTAACCAGGGTAGGGGAGTCCAAAACTAGAGGATATAAGTTTAGGGTGTGAGAGGAAGGATTTAAAAGGGACCTAAGGGGCAACATTTTTATGCAGAGGGTGGTGCGTGTATGGAATGAGCTGCCAGAGAAGGTGGTGGAGGCTGGTACAATTACAACATTTAAAAGGCATCTAGATGGGTATATGAATAAGAAGGATTTAGAGGGATATGGGCCAAATACTGGCAAATAGGACTAGAATAATTTAGGATATCTGGTCGGCATGGACGAGTTGGACCAAAGGGTCTGTTTATGTGCTGTATAACTCTATGACTGTATATCCCCCATCTCTTTCCTTGCCTTGTTCACTCCAGCTGAAACTCTCATCCAGGCTTTTCATACCTCCAGATGTCACATTCCCAATGCTTTCTGGGCCGGTCTTAAGCATTTCGTTCTATCTGCACTTGAACTCATCTAAAACTGCTTCCTGCATTCTGCATTCTGCTTATCCATCGCCCCCACTGCTTTGACTTACAATGGGCTCTGGTTCACCAAAGTCTTGGTTACAAAATTCTCACCCTTCCGTTCCATCTGTTCAGGCTTCTCCCTACTCCTGTTGCCACCTGCAGCCTCAAAGCCGTCCTATAATTGCATTCCTCTGACTCCAGTCTCGTACGCATCCTCAGTCTCTTCAGATCACCACAGGGGCCACATTTTAAACTAACTAGAATCTGGTAGTCCCTCTGTAAATTTCCACACCTCTCCATCTCCCAGTCCTTTACAATCCTCCTGAACCTACATGTTTAACCATGATTTTACTCCTTAGATGTAAAACCTCCTTTTTTGATGTAATGTCAAATGTTCCTCTCGCAATCCAGTGAAGTACCTTGGAATGTTCTCCCACACTGAATGCTCAAAATGAATGCAAATATTTGCGCTGCTGCAATCGTTGCATGAGTCATTATCACACAGGGCACCAAGCAACCAAAGGAGCTTCACGTAGGATTATATTTCAAAGCTACTTGCTTTCCAATGTACATCTTGCGTTTCAAAATTTAGAGAAAACCATGCCTGTGCTTTATTTTTGACTGTTAACTGAATGATGAAATCCCTACAGTGTGGAATCAGGCCATTTGGCTCATTGAGTCCACAACGATCCTCCGAGGAGCATTCGAACCAGACCTACACCCCCACCATATCCCTGTAACCCTGCATTTCCCGTGGCTAACCCACCCAGCCTGCACATCAGTGGACACTATGGGCAATTTAGCATGGCCAATCCACCTAACCTGCACACCTTTGGACTCTCCGCTAACCCTACCTCTGTCACCCACTTGGCACCCTACCTCCCTCAGACAGAAGGTATAAAGGGGGAGGGGCAGGTGGGACAAAGGAATGGTCAGGGCAGCAGGAGGTTAAAGGTCAAAGCTGTTTGAACAAAAGACAAAAGAAGTTGGAGTGCATTGGTCAGGAGTAGGTGTTAATAGCAGAACAAAGACGAGCCACGCCTCAAGACAAAACATTGAAAGAATATACAAACAGGCAGTTAGGGGTAAAAATGATTTAAAGCGTCAAAATGGGGGTGAGTTTCATGGTCTGAAATTGTTGAACTCAATGTTGAGTCAGATGAGACCACTTCTGGAGTACTGTACAGTTTTGGTCGCCCTACTATATGAATGGTATTATTAACTTGGAGAGGGTTCAGAAAAGATTTACCAAGATGTTACCAAGAGGGTTAGGGCTATAAGGAGAGCCTAGACAGGATGGGACTTTTTTGCCTGGAGTGTAGGAGGTTGAGGGGTGACCTTATAGAGGTTTATAAAATCTTGAGGAGCATAGATAAGGTAAATAATAAAGGTCTTTGCCCTAGGGCAGGGGAGTTCATAACTAGAGGACATAATTTTAGTATGAAAGGGGAAAGATTTAAAAGGGACTTGAGGGGCAACTTTTTCACACAGAGCTTCATGGAATGAACTTCCAGAGAAAGTGGTAGATGCAGGTACAGTTACAACATTTAAAAGATATTTGGATAGGTACATGAAAAGAAAAGGTTTAGAGGGATATGGGCCAAATGCAAGCAAGTGGTACTAGTTTAGCTTGGGAAACTTGGTTGGCATGGATGAGTTGGTCCCAAGAGTCTGTTTCCATGCTGTATGACTCTATGATTGTAAGTCATACATTTTAAAAAGTAGAATGGTGACCCACTTACGTTCAGAAAGAGATCAGAATTTGAAGGCAGTTCAGTTAATGGAGTACCGAACAGTCACACTTAGCGCTTCAGTGATTTCAATGGAGCCAACACAATGAATGAATTAGCTTTATTGTCACATGTACTGACATGAGTACAGTGCAAAGTTTACAAGTTGCCACTTACGGTGCCATCTTAGGTACCTAGGTAAAGATTCTTGAGTATAAAGTCTAAGGGGAAAAAAAGAAAAATAAAGAAAAATAAAGAAATAAAACATCCAGCTTTACAGAACTTCAAATGTATAAAATCACAGTAATAAATTAGAAGATAAAGAAGTAAAAGGTTCAGAATACCACTCCTTCCATGGTAGTACAATTAAAAAAGAAAGAAAATTTAAAAAAATGACAGAGGGATTAAGCTTCTTAATGCTGACTGCCTTGACCTAGTTGAATTGTAAGTTACATCAATTGGCCAGGGAATATGATCAGCAATGATGGAACAACACATTGCAACATATCTTACTCTACCAGTGGGACTTACATGCATAGTACACATGGCCTGTTGCAGGCAAAATGAGTTGAATATAACATTATAGAAATACAATGGAAGGCTACAATCTATAATCTAATATTATAAAGAAAATATAGGATGATAGAATATGGTATTGTAACATGTCAGAACCTAACAGAAAACAGAATGTATCATGCTATAATTCCACAATACACCGGGAGGCTAGGAAACAACATATTCCGGAATGTAACAGCAACTTACATTTTCATAGAAATCTTAATACGTTAAAGTGTCCTGAGATGTTTCACTGGAGTGTTATCAGGCAAAATTTGACACAGAGTCACATTAAAGAGATATAAGGGCATGTGACCAAAGGTTTTTTAAAGGAAGTTGGTTTTAGGGATGACTTACTAAGGCGAAGTGAGAGGTAAAGCAATGTTATGGTCTAGAATTGGAAGAGGCTGTCGGGTTGGAGGAGATTGCAAATGTGAGAAGCGGTGAGTTCACAGAAAAATTTAAACACAGATTGAGGCTTGTAAAATTAAGGACTTGCTTCATCAAGAGCCAATATAGGTCAATGAGCACAGGTTGAGCTGTAAGTTGACTACAATATAAGGTATTAACAACGAATTCCAACATGCTAGAATGGAACAGAAGGAAATGCAAAACTCTCATCCTATTTCATTACTGCTAAACTCTTAAATATAGAGAAAAGCTACTGCAGTCTTCAAAGGATTCGAGTGAGATACCTATGGCAAGATTCTAACTGCAGACAGAAAATTTATGATAATAAGTTTAAAAGCATGCAATGAGAACTCTGTGGCAAGTTAACAGTGTGGTGACTGAAAATTAACTAGATGCGGTATAACAATGGGAGTGGGTATCATAGAACACCCTGTGGAGAAGGTCAGCTATTCTCTCCAGCATACTTGGGGAACTTGTTTCTCATTAGTGTCTCTTGCCTGCATAAATTGGTGAGACAATATTCACCCCTTTGTTGCTTGAGGCTATAGCTTCATAGCCATAAACTGCTATTGTCAGATCAAACAGAAACTAATTAGAAGAACGTATGAAGCAATGGAATTTTAAGAATCTCATGGTGTGGGGATTTGTCATGGTTGTGCTGTGATTGACTTCAGGCATTGCATGGTAAAATGCTTTGCATTCAAGATTCCTATCCTATTGCTTTCTTCTCAAGGTTTCCCTCATAGTCCAAATCCCATGTCACTTATGCATTGAACAAATAAGACAACTGTTTTGAAGCCCAGCACAAGGACATCAATACAGTATATTTTCTTTCTTACTTTAAAGGTTTTGATCACTGACGCTAACCTGACTGACTAAGGTTATTCAGTACTTGTACCTTTTATCATTGCAAATCAATGGAATCTTACTGCAGTCCTTGTAGCAACTGAGCTTCACTGCAGTGATTTTATGTGGGGATAAAAAATTATTGCTTTCTCATGCAAAGCATATAAATTGGTAGGCAATATGAGATGATTTTTACACATTGCTTCTATCATTCTGTGATGACTATCTTCAGGCGATTGACCAGATTGAAAATCAAAACTGTATGATTGATATATTTTCATCCAAACATTTTTAAAAATACATTTTCATCACATGCTTTGAATTTAAAATGGGTGGTTGCATGTTGGCTGGTGGATATGATTGAGATTTAAAAAATACAATGAAAGACTTCTTCCTTCCAGTTGTAGTGGTTTTTATTGATGTGATTGTGTGCAATCTCAGTCCAATTCATAGTGAAGTTAGTTTGATATCCAAAACTATTCAAAACTTGGCGTTAAATTGAAGTTGTGAAAGTGACCCTCTGAGATTGGGGTGACTTCTTTGTGCCTTTCTGATGCTTAATATGGGACTGCCTAACGTTGACATTGGATGGAAATGTATAAAAAGAGAGATAGAGACATAGAATTTGCTTTTATATTTTATCTTTGTCAGCTTCAGAGTAGGTCACCAGTGGTAATACTTCTTGTCATGCAGGGGCCCAGGCTACTTTCTGGAGACATGGGTTCAAATCCCATTCAATTCAATTGAATTTCAGTAAATTAGGAATTAAAAGTTAGTTACTAGCAATGGTGACTATGACAACTGGCAATGATTGTTTTAAAAACTAATTTCCTATTGTCCTTACATAGGAGTAAGCATGTTGTTCTTGCTTAGTATGACTCAGAACCCACAGCAATGTGACTCTTAATTACTCTAGGCTAATGGCTAAGCAGGTCACTCGCTTTAAGAGCAATTAGAGATGGGCGCAAATGCTGATGTTGTTGGTGATGACTGCAGCCTAAGACTGACAGAAAAGAATATGCTTCCCTGCAAATAGTGTCATACAGCACCAAGCAGACATCCTGAACTTATCTAGTCCCATTTGCCAGCTTTTGGACCATCCAAATCCTTCCTAGTCAAATACCCATACAGATGCTTTTTAAATGTTCTAAGTGTAACTGCCTCTAACACTTCCTCTGACAGTTCATTCCATACACGCACCACCCTCTGCATGAAAAAGTTACCCCTCAGGACCTTTTTAAATCTTCCCCTCTTACCTTAAACCTATGCGGTCTAGTTTTGGACTCCCCCACCCTAGGAAAAAGACCTTAGCTATTCACCCTATCCGTGCCCCTCATGATTTTATAAACCTCTATAAGGTCACCCCCTCAGCTTCTGATGCTCCAGGGAAAATAGCCCCAGCCTATTCAGCCTTCTTCTGTAGTTGAAACCCTCCAGTCTCAGCAACGTCCTTGTAAATCCTTCCTGCACCCCTTCAGGTTTAACAACTTTCTTCTTATAGAAGGGCAACCAGAATTGTACGCCGTATTCTAAAGCGGCCTCAGTAATGTCCCGTACAGCCGTAACATGATGTCCCAACTCCTAAACTCAGTAGTCTGACCAATGAACGCATCTGTGCCAAATGCCTTCTTCACCGCCCTGTCTACCCGCAACTCTGCTTTCAAGGAGCTATGCAGCTGCACCGCTAGGTCTCTTTGCTCAGCAAAACTCCCCAGGGCTCTGCAATTAATTGTATAAGTCCTGCCCTGGTCTGCCTTACCAAAATGCAACACCTCACATTTATCTAAATTAAACTACATGTGCCACTCCTCAGTCCATTGACCCATCTGATCAAAGTCCTATTGTACTCTGAGATAATCTTCTTTGCTGTCCACTACACCACTTCTTTTGGTGTCATCTGCAAACTTACTAATCATGCCTCCTATTTTCACATTCAAATCATTTAGATAAATGATGAAAAGCAGCGGACCCAGCACTGATCCTTGTTGGGCACACCACTGGTCACAGGCCTCCAGTCCAAAAAGTGACCATCTACCACCGCCCTCTGCAAACACAGAAGTTGCTGGAAAAGCTTAGCAGGCCTGGCAGCATCTGTGAAGGAAAAATCAGAGTTAATGTTTCGGGTCTGGCGACCTTCCCTCACTGGACCCAAAACGTTAACTCTGTTTATTCCTTTTGCATTTTTGCATTGTTACACTGGGGTCAGTTTACTTCATTGGCTGGACAGTGAATTTGCAATGAAGAGGGATGCCAATAGTGTGGGTTCATTTCCCACACCAGCTGAGGTTTACGACAAAGGCCTCTCCATCTCAACCTGCCCCATGACCTGAGGTGTCATAACGTCAGGTTAAACCACCATCAGTTGTGTCATTCTACTGAGAAACCAGCTGTAAGGTCTGGTAAGACTCTGGTGACATTACCTTTTCGTCCAGTGCACTGGGGCTCCAACAGGCTCTACCAGGTGATTTTTTTTGACTATTTTTTCATGCTGCCAGACCTGCTGAGCTTTTCCAGCAACTTTGTTTTTGCTCCTAATTTACAGCATCCGCAGTTCTTTCGGTTTTACCCAGTGTAACAATGCCAGCTTATACACAGAATCCTCCACAACATTGAGTTACTGATCTCAGCCATGTTATAGCGAAGGTGTAGTCAGCAGGAGGTTGATGCTTACAGAAAATTGAAGCAAAAATCCAGGTCAGCACACTGTTCTGATGCATTTTTTTTGTGTGCCTGTGGGTCATACTTTGTTTTATAATGTTCCTGTGAGGTGCTTTGAGATGTTTCATTATGTTAAACCTACTCTAGAAATATAATTTGAAGTTTTTGGTTCTTGCTGGCCAACTTCAGAGTGATATTGCTGAAAGCTCGGGAGCACGTAGTCAACTCAGCCTTTTGGTCATGGACTATACAGGGGAAACAGGAAGAGAAGAAGAAATGGGAAGACTCTCACACTGAAGAAAAAGGGCAATAAAGATAAGTCCTGAAATGCAATCTAGTAGATCTTCAGTGTCATTGTCCATGGGCTATGGGAAAGTGTTGATGTAATTGAAGGAGGCTTAGAAATTGGAATTGACTGGACTGAAACTTGAAGGAGTAATTCCTTTCTCATGCTAATAACCTTGCATTCTATTCTCGGGGGAGAATTTCCATTGAGATGCTCTGAACTCCCACTTCTCTTCAATGGAGGAATAGCACACAGCCTGCAGAAAATGCAAAGAAATAGTGAATGGTTCTGGATGACATTTCTCTAGAATTTCTGCCAATCCAAAGGAGCTGCTGCAGCAATTCTATCCCCAATTTTTGTAAACTATTTTAATTTGTTATTACATATAGTCAGATGGTAGCTCTTGGAAAGCAGAGGAAGAGAGTTGGTTGGAGCATAGAACTTTCTCTGCAGCCCAGGACAAAGAGATGCATTACTGAGGCATGACTGGTCAGAGGGTTTAATTAATGCAGAACAGATTTATGTGTTGACATAGGAATTTATAACTGGAAAGTTCGCACACAACGCAACCAAAACATAAGGTTTCGTGGACAGGTGGTAGGAATAGATGTCAGGTTGTTAATATTCTAAGTTATGATATGTATCTGAAATGACACAAAAGCACTTCAGCTCAAATATTGCTGCTTTTGTGAACTTGTCCTCAATACATAAATGTGTCATTGACCTAGATAACATTTGAAGGTAATACAATTAGGTTGTGATGTATAATGTCTAACGTGATTCTGTGCAAGTTCAAGGTTTTCACATCTGTAATAATATTTGCTAAATCAGTAGTTGCTCTGATAAAACTTGAATTTAAGATATATGTGCTAAATTGAGAGCAATGCTGTTTAAACAGTCGGACTACAATTTGCATTATATAACACATTTAACAGAGAAAATAATCCAAGGGCTCTCTGTAAATAGGCTTGATGAAAATGAGCTGGAAATGATGAGACTAGGGAAATTTCAAAAATTCTGTTGCATAGATGTGTTTTAAGAAGGTTTTTAAAGGCAGATAGAGGTGGAGAAGCCATCAGGTTTAGTGAGGGAGTTCTATAGACTAGAATTAAGAACTGAAGGCTTATCCCAATTCAAGTGACAGAAGAAAGAGCCAATGGTGGTGGCTCACTGCTGCCTGACAGTGCAAGAGACCTGGGTTTGATTCGAGTTTCAGGTGACTGTCAGTATGGTGTTTGCACATTCTTCCCATGTCTGTGTGGGTTTGCTCCAGTTTCCTCCCTCAGAGCAAAGATGTGTTGGCTAGGTGAATTGGCCATGCTAAATTCCCTGCAGTGTTCAGGGATGTGTAGGTCAGGTGGATTAGTCATTGGAAAATGCAGGGTTACAGGGATGGGGTGGATCTGGGTGGGAGGGTCAATGTGGACTTGATGGGCTGAATGGCCTGTCTCCACACTTGTGGGGCTTCTTTGATATTTAGGAGAAACTACAGAACTGGAGGAGGTTACAGGGGTCATTGGAACAAGTAGCAACATGAAAACTTGGAGCAGGATTAAGCCATTCAGCCTATTGTGCCTGCTCTGCCATTCAATACAATCATGACTGACCGTTCACTTCAGTTCCTTTGTTTCCACACTGTCCCCATATACGATTATGTCACTGGTATTTAGAAAGATGTCAATCTCTTCCTTGAACAAACTCAATAATGGAGCTTCTACTGCCGTCTTGGCTAAAATGTTCCAAAGATTCATCATTCCTCTCAGTAAAAAACCATCCTCATGCAGATTCAGTTTTCCCAATGTCCCTTCATAGGGCATTCCTGGAAATGAGTCGTGAATCTTTGTTGCACTCCCTCAATGGCAACAAAGGTCAAGGTATTAAAACTACAAAACTCCAGATGAGGTCTAACCAAGATTTAATAAAATTGAAGCAAGACTTTCCTACTCCTGTATCAAATCCTCATGGAATAATGGCTAAGGTAAAGGTGCCTGCTTCACCTATATGTTAGCCTTCAGTGATTTAATGACAAGGATACTCAGGTCCCTTTGTACATGCACACTTTCTAACCTCTTACCATTTAGGAAATACTCTGTATATCCCTTCTTCATAGCAAGTGGATACCTACATTTTTCCACATTATATTCCATCTTCCATGTTCTTGCCCAGATAGTAATGTGTCCAAATCCTCTTGAAGCCACCTTCTATCTTCCTCATAATGCACGTTTCCACCTAACTCTGTGTCCTATGATATTTGGAAATATTACATTTGGCTCTCACATCCAAATCACTGATATATGTTGTGAACAGCGGGGGCCCAAGTACTGATCCTGGCAGTACCCCACTAGCCATAGCTTGCCAATGTGAGAATGATCCATTCATTTCTACACTCTGTTTCTTGCCTGTTAGCCAGTCCTCTTTCCATACCAGTACATTACTTCTTAATCCATGTGTTTTAATTTTGCTAACTGACCTCCTGTGGGCGACTTCATCATTCACTCTCTGAATGTCAAAGTATACTGTGTCCACTGACTCCTCTTTATGTATTCTGAAGTTACCTGACGAAGGAGTAGCGCTCCGAAAGCTTGTGATTTCAAATAAACCTGTTGGACTATAACTTTTGACTTTGTCCACTCTAGTCGAACACTGGCACCTCTGCATCATGTTTATCAATTCTGTTAGTCATATCCTTTAAAAACTCCCAAAAGGTTAATCAAACACAATTTTCCATTTGCAAATCTATGCTGACAGATCGTTATTATCCAGTGTCCATTTTTCACATACTTTATAATAGATTCCAGCAATTTTCCTCGTGCTGATGTAAATTTAATAGGTCTGTTGTTCCCAGGTTTCTTTTTCCCTCCCCACTTAAATAGTGAGGTGACATTTGCTTCCAAACTGCAGGGGCCATTCCAGAACCTATAGCATTTTGGAGGATGATCACCAATGCATCCCATTATCTCCATAGCTCCCTCTTTCAACACCCTGAAAGTATTCAAACTAGGAGGACAATTTTGTGCAGAGTGTGTTGAGGTACAGCAAGACAGTGTAGGTCAGTGATGATGTGGGCTGATAGGTGTGTGGACTTACTGCAGAATCATAGTATAAAAGAACCACAAAGCATAGAAGTTCTGAATAGGGAAGAACATTTCCTTTATGCTCCTATTGTGAGATCAGCAGGGAAGATTTCTTCCATGCACAACATGTAGCAAAGTTGCAAATGTGTTCTTTAGAAAGAAACTTACAATTTCAATGGACGCTGCATGTGGAGGGGATCTTCCCTGCTGATTGGGTATGAAACAGAATGTGTCATAATAGATCCATTACTTATCCAATGATATAAAAAAGTGTCTTGTGTCTTTGTTGCCAAGCTTATGGTATTTGAACTGGTGTGTCTGTGCTGACTGATATCGATGGAGATGCAGAGCAATGCCAGAATTTCTTGCCACTCTAAATTGCTCTAAATAGAGATTTCTTTACCAGTTTGTTCCCCCATAATCCCTAAAGATGTTGGATTACATTTCCAGCACTTCACCCAAGGGGGCATTCTTCATGTTGAATAGCAGCAGGCAATTTTACCTTGGAGGCATTCAGCATAGATGGAGGCCTTTCGGCCCACTGAATTGCTGCTGTTCCAGGTTAAAAAGCGGTCCAATTGTCCCAATCTCTTGAATTATGCAAATCAGACACTGAAATCTGGGGCAGAAGAGGAGATCTCATAGAGTCATGATTCCAACTTCAGCAAAGATCCATTCATGCATGCATTCCAGTCAGAAACTGAAATTTAGGCTGATTTTCTTCTTTTTGTTATTCAGGGTGAGGTGTTTCTTTAACTGACACCATCTAACTCAGCACAAGCGTAGGACAGGACTGAAACCTTCTTGCTTTGTTGGCCATAGGATTAAATCTAGCTGAAATAGCCCAGGGCACCACTGGAGAAGTTGATATTTCAAAAGTGTTAACATGTGCTATGTGAAAGCTGGCTGCTTGGGCTAGAACCTGCTTGATTCAAGAACACAAGAAGAACAAAGATCACTTAATCAACAGGAGTATTAATTCTTACCCAAAACACATTGGAATCAATTAATAACCAGCAGGTGCCTGATTAAAGAAATAATTTATTTTAATAACTATTTTGATTGAATTTTCGATTCATGAACATCACAATGACAGGGCTGGAAATTAAAGTTTTATTTCTTTCTGATGCAACTCCCTGCCAAAAATCAAACGCCTTCTGACTCTGGCTGCATTTCCCGTTTCTCAGCCTCGAATGGAATTCGTCACAAAGCCGACTGCTCCCAGTGAGGCTCGCCAATTACGTAGAGCACTACTTAGGGAGCCGAACTGCTGCACAACTTGATTTTCCAACAATTTACAACAGTAGAGCGAACATCAGGGCAGTAATGGGCCTGCAATTTCATGAACCCAGGCTCTGGAAACACCACAGACTTCATGGAATCAAACTGATGCTTAAGTGTTTGGAATGAAAATGCCAAATGGAGAGGAAGCAGTGATCCACTGAGCATCAGAACAATGGAGACAGAGTGAAATGGCATTTCTTTCATGCTATTCAACATAAATACATGGGCAATGTGGTTTAAACACAGCACAGAGTGCAGAAGATCTTAATGTTGATGAGGTCACCTTGGATCCCTGAATTGGAAAGATCTGAAGGATGGGTGTGCAGTGGCTGTTATTTGTAAGATATGTATTCTTCATAATGCTATTAACTGATTGGGTAACAAATTGAACATTGCATAATAAACCTACTGTTACTCCAATATTACTGAAATTGTTTTTTTGATGCCAAGATGACGTTGTGTCTAATGGCAACATGGATCGAGTGAGAACACTACTGCCTTTACATTCTGTGATTCAATTACCTTGGTCCATTTTCTGCTACCTTGTTCCATTCTTCAACACCACAGGAATGTGAGCAGAAGGAATAAACTGTCCATTCTGCATTGTTGCTAATTTTACAGCCGTTATCTCTTTAACCAGTTGCACCAACTTGTGGATTGACTTTTAAAAAGCTTACGTTCTGGAGCAGCATGTTCTTCTCTCAACTGATACTACTGTGAAATACTGAAAATATCAGCATTTCTGGTCCAATGTGCTAAATCTTTGTATTTCCCTCTGTTTTCAGGTTACTTCTGATAGGGTTAATGAACGTAGGCTAAACAAGTACAACTCTAAATTACTCAGCAAAACAATCTGAACCAAGGCAAGTGGTGAAAGGAAAAGCTACAAGTTCTGCTGGGAGAAAGTCACATGTAAACACTGAAATCAATACTGAACCTTCAAAAAATGCAATTAAAAAGAGTGACTTGAGGGGAAATGTTAAACTTGGCAATGAGGAAAATTGCAGATATAAGCATAATGTATGGAATTCTTTCCTTTGCAAAACAATAAGAGGAAGTTTAAGATGAAATGAGAATGCTGGAGGATATAGCGATCAGAATGAACATAAAAAAGTTAATAAATACAATAATTTCTTCCACTAAACAGTCATCAAGAATATTGCAAGCAAACATCATTGTTAATCAGTCTTGTTCCAAATAAATGAGATCGATATAGGACACTAAAACGGCTCAAAATTGCATCAACCACAGGGATGCAGGACGATTATCCCCACATATTAGGAGAGACAAGAGATGAGATTTGTGAAATGCTAATTGCCTTTTGTGAGGGAATCACTGAATGTCGGAGAGGTTTACCAGGTTAGAAACACTGTAGCGTTTTGAGAAAATCCGATTGAAGTAAACCTGGTCGACTCTAGGTCCATTAATCTCACAGCACTGTGCCAGAACCAGGCCAATACTGGGTAAAGTAGAATTATGGAATAGCAAACTTGGGGAGTTATGTATTTGCCATTAGCCACATACAGCAGTCAATTTACATTTAGAAAGGGAAGATTCATTTTGACCAAATCTGTTTATATTTTTGAAGAAATGACATGCCGAGTGAATGATGGAAAACCCTGTAAAGTAACGGATGTGAAACTTCAAAATTCCATGTGATAAGAGCGACATGAAAGACCATAAATTCTTCTGGAATAACTGATAAAGACTTAGAGTCATAGAGTCATACAGCATGGAAACAGACTTTGGTTCACTCACACATACCAACCAGATATTCCAATCTGACGTAGTCCCATTTGCCCCATATCCATCTAAATTCTTTCTATTCATATATCCATTCAGATGCTTTTTAAAGGTCGCAATTGTACTCCATCCACCACTTCCTCTGGCAGTTCATTCCAGATACACACCGCCCTCTCCATGAAAAAAGCATGCCACAGGTCCTCTTTAAATCTTTTCCCTCTCACCTTAAACCTATGCCCTCTAGTTTTGGACTCCCCCACCCTAGTAAAAAGACCTTGGCTATTCACCTTACCTATGCCCCTCATCATTTCGTAAACCCCTACAAGGTCACCCCTCAGTTGGCTGGTGAATAGGAAAGGCAATAGATGTGTTTCACGATAAAATGAGAAGGAAGGAGGAGGGAGGATAGCTGATGAGATTTGTAGATGATTGCGTCTGAGGATTTAACCATGAACCCAGGAATTTAGACAAAATGAATGACTAAACTTCTTGACAACAAGAAATAAGTTTTAAGGATGTATATTTGCCCCAAGATGAGCTTCCAACTGCATTTCTGTGCCATCACTAAGACTGAAAGCACTCACCTGATAAAAATACCCAGCTGTCAGATTTTTCTAGGTTTTTCCATCATCTGAAACTAAGATGGGGTTTTCATGCTGCATTTGGGGTAAAACATGAAGGCTCAAACACAATGAACTATTTTCTGTAAATATTTAAATAAAGTTGGTATCAGCCTTTATAAATCATCCCAGTTTGATCATGATTCATTTACAGAAGCCCAGTCCTTTTTAAATCTTTTATTTCTCTTGGTTTTACTTCTACTAGACTCTTTCATTAGATTTGTCTAAATTTGCTTATTTCTAGCTTCACTAAATTCTAAAGCCTTTCTGGCTTTGTAGCCCTGGTAGAAATGACTCTCAGCCTCTTATACTGTATCTTGTGGCTGTGCCTTGTGGAACCTGTTCTCGATGGAGGTAATGTACATTGTGAGAGGTGAGGACTCTCCTTTCTTATGCCTTCCCTATCCATACAATTATTTATTACATTTTTATAAATGCGTAGCCATGCAATGATGTAGAAGTGCACTGAACTTCTCATCTCTATTCTGCTTACATATGAATGAGGTTAAAAGTTAAATATGATCACATCAGTAATATTAGTGGCCATGTGTTCTTCTTGTTACTGCAGCTAGAAAAGCAACATTAATTGTCAATGTACTCATTGGTCACTAACTATGTGGACTTGGGTAAGGTAGAATGATTAGAAACTATTTCTCCAGGGTGCCACCTTTGTGAGTATTGGCTTCTAAGATGCTACATAGCATCTCCACAAAGGCACACAGACTTTATATCATGTTCTATCTATGTATTGGGTGTTGCAGTGCTCATATGAAATTCAGACTTAATTTATATTCTCTGTGGCATGGTAAAATCAATTGTTGATCCTCCAGTTCTATGTTGTGGTTCTGCTCCTTGACCTGCACTGGTTTCGCACATCTCTACCATTGTCTTTTGGTGAGATTCCCTAGATCTTCATCGATACAAGCACCAAGCAGAATGGGTTCCTAGACTTAAGGTGACATCTCAGGAGTTTCTTAATCCCAGTTTGTCCCAGGCTATATTCTCTGAATCTTCTCTTCTGAGAAGTTGTGGTGAGATAGTTTATGGATTATGAGCCACACCATCAGTATCACACTCCTCTGATGATACAGTTGGAAGTCCACAGGGTTTCTCTCTATTTTTGCAGTGCTTGTGGGTGTGCAGTGTCCTGCTACTAAGAGAATACAGATCAGGGTGGGTGTCCACATCTGCTCTCCAGCTGGACCCGGCTGTACAGTCTGTTGATCCTTCTTTTTCTCTTAGCTGTGGTCAGATGCCAATACGATATGGTAGTATAATCCAGAAGCTCTCCAAGGAAAATTGGGATACCCTGGAGCTTGGGTTCAATCTCAGAAAAAGGAGCAATCAGGCATGCCAGTTACTCAAATAAAACATGAAGGATTTTCTGAGAATGAAACAGCCACAGTCTCTAACAAAATCAAGCATCAATCCATAAGAATAAAGGTGGAATATTGACCTATCCAACAGTTGCACAATTGATCTCAATAGGCAAGGTTGCACACTAAGTATGTTGTCGTTTTCCCGAACAATTGGGTTTCAGATTCAGTGCAACCTGTTGGGCTTAAAGTGCCAGCATTTCCTTTGACTGGTTATAGAGGTCCCATATGAAATAGCGTTGGGCAAGCTGAACTCAATTGCTTGTGAGTGTAACTTGACCCAACTTGGTACAAGGTGGCAGACAAAATGGTTCAGAGGGGAAATAAGGAAAGCTGATGTGAGAATATAATAGCGGACTCTGTTGTGATACTCACATTTACATGTGGACAAGAAGGAAATTTGAGGAAAGTCTTGCATTGATAGATCACCCTTCACAATGTTCCAAAATACCATACAACCAATGGGGTACTCTTGAAGAGCAATTACTGTTGGTAATATGACGATGACCAGGTCATCTGTCCTTACAAAATTAATTCAGAGGTAACCATTGGCCAGCACTCACAGCAGAGCTCCTTTGCTGTTCATCTTCTGCCTGATGTTCCACCTAGAAAGCCAGGATAGAACTGCAGCCTAATCTTTACCCATTTTATAAACTTTAAAGGACAGAGAAACATGCACCTTCAAACCCAACCACCCCAGTGTGAGTCTACTCCTACATATCACAGTACAAGGATGCCCCATTCAGGCCCACAATACAATTAAATACTTAATTATTATATAGTTAACTGCTTGAGCACAGGCAAGGCCTCAGTTTATCGTCTCATCTGAAAAGTAGCACCTCCATTAGTGTAGCACCCCTTCAGTACTGCAGTAGATGCAGTCCTTGACTTTTGGGACATGAATTTATAGCCTTTCTGACTTGGAAGTAAGTGTGCTACTCAGTGATCAACATCTAAGAGCTCACTTCTGACCCATATTTTCAGAGCTTGCGTTGGTACTGCTACAAGATGTAGACAGCATTAATTCTCCTAGGCTTGATCAGTACAACATGACTCATTACTCGATAATAAGTTACAGAACCTGAGAATCACATTTACAGCATCCTGAGAAAAGACTGAATGTTTATTGTCAAATGAAACTGACTATTAATAAATTAACTTGGGTACTTCTGTGAAAATAGCCGTGTTGATGTGTTGTTGTGGTGGCATTCTATAATTGCGGATACTAACATGTAAGAAGAAAAGAAATCGCCCAATTAGAGAAGAGGGTGAAGATGGCGATCGGTGAAGTTTAATGTTAGTGTTGCCTCCCAATTGGTGCATCACAAAGGCCCACCACATTTAAGCATCGGGGGCTGAGGGGTGACCTTATGGAGGATTATAAAATAACGAGGGGCATGGATAGGATGAATAGCCAAGGTCTTTTCCCCAGATAGAGGAGTCCAAAACTAGAAGGCATAGGTTTAAGGCGAGAGGGGAAAGATTTAAAAGGGACCTAAGGGCTAACTTTTTAACGCAGAGGGTGGTGTATGTATAGAATGAGCTGCCAGAAGAAGTGGTGGAGGCTGGTACAATTACAACATTTAAAAAACATCTGGATAGGTATATGAATAGGACGGGTTTAGAGGGATAGGGGCCAAGTAGGCAAATGGGACTAGATTAATTTAGACTAGATACCTGGTTGGTATGGATGAGTTGAACCAAAGAGTCTGTTTCCATACTGTACATCTCTATGACTCTCTATGACTCCTAAGCCCCCATCAGGAACTCAGTTGGCCAGCACCGCGTGATCCCTGCACTTTTAGGACTCTAGGAATGGAATCCCATCTTGAGAGCTGCCAGCCAATCAGAGGTTAACAGTTCTTCATTGCCATCACCAGCCCTTGATGTGGTTACTGCTGCTGGTAATGTGGCCACCAGAAATGGATTCCATGGGAAAGCTCCTTGTTGGTTGTTGTCAGGCAGAAAGGGTGATGCTTGTTGTGGTTGCAGGCCAATCAGGAGTTCCTCAGGTTAATGTCCTAGGCTCAGCTATGTTCAGCTGCTTCACCAATGACCTTCCTTCCATCAGAATGTCTGACGTGGGGATGTTCACCAATGATTGCACAATGTTTAGCAGCACTTGCGACTCGTTATGGATTGAAGCAGCCCATGTCCATCTGCATTCAGAACTAGACAATAAAGCTTGTGCTGACAAATGGCAAGTAACATTTGCACCAGAAAAAGAGCCAGGCAATGACCACCTCCACAAGAGAGAATCTAACCACCACTCCGTGCCTGTCAATGGTGATTCCCCACTATCAGCTTTCCCTGGCTTACCATTGACCAGAAATTGAACTGAACTTGTAATATCAATACGGTGCCTGCAAGAGCAGGTCCAAGGTTAAGAATCTTACAGCAAGTAACTCTCCTCCTGTCTCTAAAAATCCATTCCACCATCTAGGAGACACAAGTCAGGAGTATAATGGAATAATCTCCACTTGCATGGTTGAGGCACGGCTCCAGAAACACTCAAGAAGTTCCACACCATCCTGGACAAAGCAATCTTCTTAATAGAGAATTAATTAAATGCTCCCACTGCCTCCAAACATGAGGTGGGAGGAGGTGTTAAACTCCACCTCTAGAAGTCTGACTTCATAGGATAGGACATCCAAAAAGGATTCTGAACTGGCCCTGAAATGAAAAGAGAAGGTGCTAGAAATAACTGAGAGAGTCAAGCAACCTCTGTGGAGAGAGAAACAGAATTAATCTTTCAGATTCCCAGCACCTGCAATTGTCTCCTTTTCTGAGGCCACCTGAAAGCTCTTTACTGAATTAAAAACACCGCCTTTATATTGTAGGACTACGAATGGGCTGTTTGATAATTGCTAAAACACAAGTTTCTTTATCAGAAGTTCCTCATTATCTTTTCTTCTCTTTTTCAGGCTGTTTTTGTCACCCCAGCCAGACATGGTGAAGCCTGGATGTAACCTCTCTGAGAAGGCAGAGAAAGAGCACAGTGCAGACGATGGGTTTGATAACATCCCTCTGATAACCCCTCTGGATGTTAATCAGCTTCAGCAGCCTATCCCCGAGAAGGTACAGAGAAATGTACAGCAACCATGACCATAACTTGACAAGTGGGAGTGGGCATCAAGCACACTCTGAAATGACCCCTGTGGCTTTTCAGTAACATTGAAACGGATTGGACGTTAGTGGAGCCTTTGACAAGGTTCCGCATGGTTGACTAATTGGTAAATTAGATCACATGGGATCCAGAGAGAGCTTGCCAATTGGATAAAATATAGGCTTTATGGCAGGAGACAGAGAGTGATGGTGGTGAGTTGTTCCACAGGGATCGGTGCTGGGTCCTCTGTTGTTTGTCATTTATGTAAGTGATTTAGATGAGAATAGAGGCATGGTTAGTAAGTTTGCAGATGACCCCAAAACTGGTGGTATAGTCGACAGTGAAGAAGGTTAACTAAGATTACAATGAGATCTTGATCAATTGGGTCAATGGACTGAGGAGTGGCAAGTGCAGTTTAATTTGGATAAATGTGAGGTATTGCATTTTGGTAAAACAAACAAGAAAAGGGCTTACATAATTAAAAGTAGGACCTTGGGTAGTGTTGTAGAATGGAGGGACCTAGGGGTTCAGGTACATAATACTTTGAAGTTTGCATCACATATAGATAGGGTGGTTAAAAAGATGTTTATAATGCTTGTCTTCATTGCTCAGACCTGTAAGTATAGGAGTCGGAATGTTATGTTGAGTTTGAGGAAGATGTTGGTGAGGACTCTTCTGGGCTACTGTGTCCAGTTATGGTCATCCAGTTACAGGAAGGGTATTATTAAGCTGGAGAGGGTTCAGAAGAGATTTTCCAGGATGTTACAGGTAATGGAGGGTTTGAGTTATAAGGAGAGATTGGATAGGCTGGAAATTTTTTCACTGGAGTGTAGGACGTCGAGGAGCAACCTTATAGAGGTTTATAAAATCATGAGGGGCATAGATAAGGTGAATGGCAGGTGTCTTTTTTCTAGTGTGGGGCTTTTCAAGACTGGGGAGTATATTTTTAAGGTGAGAGGAGAAAGATTTAAAGAAGATATGAGGGGCAGCTTTTTTACACAGAGAGTGGTTTGTGTGTGGAATGAACTTCCAGAGGAATTGGTAGATGTGGGTACAGTTACAACGTTTAAAAAGCATTTAGATAAGTACATGATTAGGAAAGGTTTGGAGAGATATGGGTCAAATCGAGGAAGCTGGGACTAGTTTAGTTTGGGTACATGGTTGGTGTGGACTGGTTGGACTGAAGGGTCTGTTTCCGTGATGTATGACTCTATGACTCTATGATAATTGGTAGAAAAAGTTCATGTGCAGGTGAACGTAAGGGTATGAGATTAAAAAAAATGAAGTTAGGACTTAAGAACTCATCTGGTTGTTACAGCAGGTTGCATTTATGACATAAAAAACGAAGGAAGGAATTAGGAACTCTGAATTTAGGATGTGATTCATCACAAATGAGTTCCCTATCTGGCTATTTAGAATGGTAATTTTTCTCACCAGAAACAAAATGGAAGTTGGAAGGTGAGTTTTCCTCGGAATTTCCAGTCCATTTTCAATTATGTTCTAGGAGTAGGGCTCTCAAAGTTGTCCTGGCATTTGTCCTGCCCCTTCTGGTGACCCAAACAGGAGAAGAGGAAAAAGAACATTTCAAATGTCCCCATCAAATGCTCCCATGACAGGGACAGCACAGGGTTAGATAGAGAGTAAAGCTTTCTCTACTCTTTTAGTGGAGGCAATAGCCTAGTGGTATTATCACCAGATTATTAACCCAGAAACCCAACTAAAGTTCTGGGGACCTGGGTTTTAATCTCACCACGGCAGAGGATTGAATTTGAAATAGAGTAAAAAAAATGTTGAATTAAGAATCTACTGAAACTACCGTTGTCGATTATCAGAAAAACCTATCTCATTCGCTAATGTCCTTCAGGGAAAGAAATCTGCCATCCTCAGCTGGTCTGGCCTACCTGTGACTCCAGACCAACAGCAACATGGTTGAACTCTCAAATGCCCTCTTAAATGGCTTAGCAAGCCACTCAGTTGTATCAGTTACACAAAGTCGCAATAAAGAAATGAAAATGGGCAGACCACCTGGCTTTGACCTAGGCACCAAAAAAGACAATGGCAGAAACAGCTCTGTTCACCCTGCACAGTCCTCCTATGAACATCTGGGAGATCTGTCTCACAGACTGGTCAAGCAACAGCTCAACATAGTCAAACTCACAGAATCATACCTTACAGGTAATATCCCAGACACCACCATCACCATTCCTGGATATGTCCAGTCCCACTGGCAGGACAGACCCAGCAGAGGTGGCAGCACAGTGGTATACAGTCAGAGGGAGTTGCCCTGGGAGTCCTCAACATTGACTCAGGACCCTATGAAGTTTCATGGCTTTAAGTTAAACATGGGCAAGGAAACTTCGTGCTGAATACCATGTATCATCCTCCCTCAGCTGATGAATCGGTAGTCCTCCATGTTGAACAACACTTGGAGGATGCACTGAGGGTGGCAAAGATGCAAAATGTACTCTGGGTGGGGGATTTCAATGTCCACTATCAAGAGTGGCTCAGCAGCAGAACTACTGATTCAGCTGGTTAGGTCCCAAAGGACATTGCTACTAGACTGGGTCTACAGCAGGTGGTGATGGAGAAATATATTTGACCTCATTGTTACCAATTGCCAGCTGCAGATGCAGCTATCCATGACAGTACCAGTAAGAGAGACAGAAGTCCCGCCTTCACATTGACAATACCTTCCATTGTGTTGTGTGGCATTATCACTGTGTAAAATAGGATAGACTTTGAACAGATCTAGCAACTCAAGGCTGTGGACCATCAACAGCAACAGAATTGTGCTCCAGCACAATATGCAACCTTATGGCCCTGCATATCCTGTAGTTATAACACTCGTAATGTGGAAAATTGTCCAGGTATGTCCTGTACGTAAAAAGCAGGACAAATCCAACCTGGCCACTTACTGCCTCATCAGTCTCCTCCCAACCATCAGTAAAGTGATGGAAGGCATCATCAACAGTGCTATCAAACGGCACTTGTTCAGCAATAACCTGCTCAGTGACACCCAGTTTGAGTTCCATCAGGGCCACTCAGCTCCTGACCTCAGCTTTGGTTCAAACATGGACAAAGAGCTGAATACCAGAAGGGAGAGTGACAGCCCTTGACATCAAGGCCACATTTGACTGAGTGTGGCATCAAGGAGTCCGAGCAGAACTGGAATCAATGTGTACCTGGAGCAAACTCTCGAGTGATAGGAGTCATACCTGACACATAGGAGGGTGGTTGTAGTTGTTGGAGGTCAGTCTTCTTAGCTCGAGGACATGTCTGCAGGAGTTCCTCAGGATAGTGTCTAGGCCCAACCAGCCTCAGCTGATTCATCAATGGCCTTCCCTCCATCATAAGGTTAGATGTGGGAATGTTTGCCGATGATTGCACAATGTTCAGCACCTTTTGTGACTCCACAGATACTGAAGCAATCCATGTTCAAATGCAACAAGATCTGGACAATATCCCAGCTTGGGCTGACAAGTAGCAAGTAACATTCATGCCACTCAAATGCCAGGCAATGACCAACACCAATATGAGATAACCTAACCACCACCCATTGGCATTCAATGGTGTTACCATCATTGAATTCCCTACTATCAAAATTCTGGGGGTTACCATTGACCTGAAACTCATCTAGGCTCACCATATAAATGTAGTGGCTACAAGAGCAAGTCAGTGACTGGGAATACTGTGGCAAATACCTCCTGACTCCCCAAAAGCTTTCCAATCGTCTACACAGCACAAGTGAGGAGTGTAATGGAATACTCCCCACTTCCCTGGATGAGTGCAGCTCCAACAACACTCAAGAAGCTTAACACCATCCAGAACAAAGCAGCCCACTTGACTGGCACCACATCCACAAGCATCCACTCCCTCCACCACTGACGCTTAGCATCAGCAGTGTGTACCATCTACAAGATGCACTGCAGATCCTCAGACAGCATCTTCCAAACCCATGACCACTTGCAACTAGAAGGAAAAGGGCAGCAGATACCTAGGAACACCACCACCTGCAAGTTCGCTCCAGGCTACCCACCATCCTGACTTTAAAATATATTGTCATTCCTTCACTGTCGGTGGGTCAAAATTCTGAAATCCCCTCCCCAAGGGCATTGTGGGTCAACCTACAGCATGTGGACTGCAGCAGTTCAAGATGACAGCTCACCAGCACTTCTTGAGGGAAATTAGAGATGGGCAATAAATGCTAGCTCAGCTAGTGATACCCATGTCCCATAAGTGAATAAAGAAAATTTAAGCTAAAGCTTCCTGTACACTGTTCCCATCAAAATCTGGGACAGCATGGGGTTAGATGTGGAGTAAAACTCTCTCTACTGTATTTAATGGAAAGTAAAGATTATGCTACTCTTTTCAGATGAAATGTAAGTTCCTTCTATTAAATGGAAAGCATCACAAATGGTTAAAAAACCCCTAATGGGACATTGTAACAAAATGAGTGCCTCAACTATTTCAATGGAGACACAAATTCAGTTACTCTAAACAAGGTAAACGCTTTGAAACATTATGGAGGTTATAATATTGGGTAAATGCATTAAGCCTAAAGATAGTGACATCCAGATTGTACATCAGAATTGAACAGTATGAGTTAAACCACAATGAAATTAGGAATTTATATCATTTAACACATGATTTTTGTAAATTGATAAGTTATTTGTTCATGATGCTATATATTAATTGTGGAATGTGAGTTTTTCATAAAAGTAATTACATAAAAATATACTAATTACAAGTATTATAACAAGTCTGACAGATATATGCCTCTCAATAGACAATAGTTACCAGCAAGCTTATATAATGTCAGATTATCAATTGACCTCTGTCTTCTGTACAGCATAAATACAGCTGTTGTCTAGACTGCAAAATTTACATTCCAGTCACATTATTTACATTGAGTGTGTTTTTTTGTTCATCGGGCAGTTTAAATCCTTATCTTTTAGCATGGCAAGGAGAATATCAGCATACTATGTTTGAGTGGGCTCAGTCTTTCTATCCTCAAATTTCGAACACACCACAAAAAAACAAATTCAGTAGTTGTTGAGTAGAATCATCAGAAGCAATGAACCTGTCACTGAGCAGAGCACTCTTGGAACGGATAAATATCTTTTCTTGTATTTTCCTCTTTCATCTCCTGAAGGCACCAACTGATTCTATAAGACAAAGCCGTGATCTAAATGACCCTTAGTATTTCACTATTACTGTTAAGAAATGGCACATTTTGGTAAAGCATTTCCATCTTGCACACATCAGGACAATTTGCAAGAATAACAATTCAACGGGAAAACCAACATTTAGTCTGCATTAGAGGAGATTGCTGATTTGGTTAGCAATTGGGTTTTGATTAGAAAAGGCATTATTATGGAGAATGCATCAAGTAATGCTCATTGACAGTTAACTGCTAGACTTTGTTTAAATTTTAAACCAGGCAGATTGACTCTGATTGGTTTAATTTGATTTATTGAATTGATTTAATTTGTTATTGTCCATGTACTGAGTTACAGTGAAAAGTGTTGTTTTGTGCTGGATAGGCAGTTTGTACCATATAAAGGGCATCAGGGTAGCAGAATAGAGTGTGGAATATAGCATTACAGCCACAGAAAAAGTGCAGAGAGGGAGATAAGTATTAACATTTGGTCAGAGTGTTGCCTTAGGAAATGGACCAGTAAATAGTTGTCACCTATTTTGTTGAGTTGAAACATTCACCATTTGTGTACATGTTCTTTCTGCATACAAGGAACATGGCCTGGTGTGTTAATATATGGAGCTTCTAGTATAGGCAGGTGCACCACACTGTAAGCCTGGGTGACAACCCTAAATTTATTATCAGCAGAATTATTTGCACACTTGGGATTATTCAGAAAATGTTGTCTGATATTTGGGAAGGTTTGGAATAGTGGTAATAGAAATGGACTAGCAATCCATCAACCTCAGCCTAATGTTCAGGAGACATTTGTTCGAATTCCACATGGCAGCTGGTGGAATTTGAATTCAGTAACATCTGGAATTAAATGCTTGGTTTAATGGTGACCATGTAAACATTGTCGATTGTCATTAAAACCATCCAGTTCACCAATACCCTTTCGGATGGAAATCCTCCGTTTTTACCCAGTCTCGCCTACATGTGACTCTGAACTCGCAGTAACTGCTAACTGTGCCCTGAAATGGCCTAGAGAGCTAATCAGTTCAAGGGCATTAAAGGATGGGCAACTGACACCAGCAATACCAATAACACCCAAATCCCAGGTAAGAATAGGGGAATGTAGAATCACATCTAATGTTGGATACTGTGTTTTGACTTTTACAAGTGGAAGCTGGTCGGGGGCAGTCAGCCTCTTGCTTGTTGCAAGCAACAAAGGATTATGCTGTTTGATATAGAACATAGAACGTAGAACATAGAACATTACAGCGCAGTACAGGCCCTTCGGCCCTCGATGTTGCGCCGACCTGTGAAACCAATCTGAAGCCCATCTAACCTAAACTATTTCATTATCATCCATATGTTTCTCCAATGACCATTTAAATGCCCTTAAAGTGGGCGAGTCTACTGTTTTTGCAGGCAGGGCATTCCACGCCCTTACTACTCTCTGAGTAAAGAACCTACCTCTGACATCTGTCCTATATCTATCACCCTTCAATTTAAAGCTATGTCCCCTCGTGCTAGCCATCACCATCCGAGGAAAAAGGCTCCCACTGTCCACCCTATCTAATCCTCTGATCATCTTGTATGTCTCTATCAAGTCACCTCTTAACCTTCTTCTCTCTAACGAAAACAGCCTCAAGACCCTCAGCCTTTCCTCATAAGACCTTCCCTCCATACCAGGCAACATCCTGGTAAATCTCCTCTGCACCCTTTCCAATGCTTCCACATCCTTCCTATAATGCGGTGACCAGAACTGTACGCAATACTCCAAGTGCGGCCGCACCAGAGTTTTGTACAGCTGCAACATGACCTCATGGCTCCGAAACTCAATCCCTCTACCAATAAAACCTAGCATACTGTACGCCTTCTTAACAACGCTATCAACCTGGGTGGCAACTTTCAGTGATCTATGCACATGGACACCAAGATCTTTCTGCTCATCCACACTACCAAGAATCTTACCATTAGCCCAGTACTCTGTATTCCTGTTACTCCTTCCAAAGTGAATCACCTCACACTTTTCCGCATTAAACTCCATTTGCCACCTCTCAACCCAGCTCTGCAGCTTATCTATGTCCCTCTGTAACCTGCAACATCCTTCCGCACTATCCACAACTCCACCAACTTTGGTGTCATCTGCAAATTTACTAACCCATCCTTCTACGCCCTCATCCAGGTCATTTATAAAAATGACAAACAGCAGTGGCCCCAAAACAGATCCTTGAGGTACACCACTAGTAACTGAACTCCAGGATGAACATTTCCCATCAACCACCACCCTCTGTCTTCTTACAGCTGGCCAATTTCTGATCCAAACCGCTAAATCACCCTCAATCCCATGCCTCCGTATTTTCTGCAATAGCCTACCATGGGAAACCTTATTAAACGCTTTACTGAAATCCAAATACACCACATCAACCGCTTTACCCTCATCCACCTGTTTGGTCACCTTCTCGAAGAACTCAATAAGGTTGGTGAGGCACGACCTACCCTTCACAAAACCGTGTTGACTATCCCTAATCAAATTATTCCTTTCTAGATGATTATAAATCCTATCTCTTATAATCCTTTCCAACACTTTACCCACAACCGAAGTAAGGCTCACTGGTCTATAATTACCAGGGTTGTCTCTACTCCCCTTCTTGAACAAGGGGACAACATTTGCTATCCTCCAGTCTTCTGGCACTATTCCTGAAGACAATGATGACATAAAGATCAAAGCCAAAGGCTCTGCAATCTCCTCCCTAGCTTCCCAGAGAATCCTAGGATAAATCCCATCCGGCCCAGGGGACTTATCTATTTTCACACCTTCCAGAATTGCTAACACCTCCTCCTTATGAACCTCAATCCCGTCTAGTCTAATAGACTGTATCTCAGTATTCTCCTCGACAACATTGTCTTTTTCCTGCGTGAATACTTACGAAAAATATTCATTTAGCACCTCTCCTATCTCTTCGGACTCCACGCACAACTTCCCACTACTGTCCTTGACCGGCCCCAATCTTACTCTAGTCATTCTTTTATTCCTGACATACCTATAGAAAGCTTTCGGGTTTTCCTTGATCCTACCTGCTAAAGACTTCTCATGTCCCCTCCTGGCTCTTCTTAGCTCTCTCTTTAGGTCCTTCCTGGCTAACTTGTAACTCTCAAGCGCCCTAACTGAGCCTTCACGCCTCATCTCTACATAAGCCTCCTTCTTCCTCTTGACAAGAGATTCAACTTCTTTAGTAAACCACGGTTCCCTCGCTCGACCACTTCCTCCCTGCCTGACAGGTACATACTTCTCAAGGACACGCAGTAGCTGTTCCTTGAACAAGCTCCACATTTCAATTGTGCCCAGCCCCTGCAGTTTCCTTCTCCATCCTATGCATCCTAAATCTTGCCTCATCGCCTCATAATTGCCTTTCCCCCAGCTATAACTCTTGCCCTGCAGTATATACCTATCCCTTTCCATCGCTAAAGTAAACGTAACCGAATTGTGGCCACTAACACCAAAGTGCTCACCTACCTCCAAATCTAACACCTGGCCTGGTTCATTACCCAGTACCAAATCCAATGTGGCCTCACCTCTTGTTGGCCTATCTACATACTGTGTCAGGAAACCCTCCTGCACACATTGGACAAAAACTGACCCATCTGAAGTACTCGAACTATAGCATTTCCAGTCAATATTTGGAAAGTTAAAGTCCCCCATAACAACTACCCTGTTACTTTCGCTCCTATCCAGAATCATCTTTGCAATCTTTTCCTCTACATCTCTGGAACTTTTCGGAGGCCTATAGAAAACTCCCAACAGGATGACCTCTCCTTTCCTGGTTCTAACCTCAGCCCATACTACCTCAGTAGACGAGTTGTCATCAAACGTCCTTTCTGCCACCGTAATACTGTCCTTGACTAACAATGCCACACCTCCCCCTCTTTTACCACCTTCCCTGATCTTACTGAAACATCTAAACCCCGGAACCTGCAACAACCATTCCTGTCCCTGCTCTATCCATGTCTCCGAAATGGCCACAACATCGAAGTCCCAGGTATCAACCCATGCTGCAAGTTCACCCACCTTATTCCGGATGCTCCTGGCATTGAAGTAGACACACTTCAAACCACCTTCCTGCCTGCCAGTACACTCCTGCGACCTTGATCTGCCAGTCTTTGAGATGTATGGCCTACACACCTGGCGTCACACTGGCACTGAAATTGATTTACCACATTACTCATTTGCCTGATGGGCTGTTTTATGCTACTACTAAACAGTGGCAACATGAGTGGCATTCACATAATTGTCAATTATAATTAATGGTTGCCATCTCCATGGCAATGCCTCCACCAATCAGAGATGGTAGAGGCATTGTCATGGAGACGGCAACCAACCAATCAGCACTCTCCTCTCATACAATATTGATATTGAATTGCCCCTTAAGTTGGTATTCTTGCAAATTGTCCTGATTAATGCAAGATGAAAAGTTTCGACAGAATGTATTTTTTTCACCAATTCACAAGTTCGAAACTTCCAAATGACTTTGGCACTTTTCTGTTATGATCCATCCTCATGTGTAGTCTGCTTCATAGGTTACTTAGCATTGGTGCAGCATCAACAAAGCCAAACCTGATTCCCTACTTTGTAATCTGTCCAAAGATAATGGCACTGAAGAGCAGAAACTATGGCTTACGACTCAAGTGGTGTGGTGTCTCTAGCCAGAACACCCAGGTTCAAGTCCCACCTTCTCTAGAGGCATGTCATACATATCTCAACAGGTTGATTAAAAAATATCTACAATTAGGTGGTCTTCAAGGCTTCATGAAGATCAAGTGATTTTAAAAAATGATAATGAAAAATTATCTGCACCAATTTTAAAATAAAGAGTGCCTGATACCTTCATCCAGTTCGAAGACACTGAGGGCAATTTCATTGACCCTGTTCGTTATCTGGACTGAGATAAAATAGACTAAATTTTGTTGTCCTTCTGATCCATGTAATTCAGAAATTTGTCACCTAACGCTGTTCAGCACTAAACTGTCAGTGAGCTGTGAAAATTCTTCAATGTGAGTCTCAGAAACTGAAAAATAAATTATGCATCATGGCAACATTTATATCTGAAGAATTCACAGCTTAAAATAGGATTTTCAATGCTGCAGTTCCAGTCACACGGTGTCATAGATGATATCTTCAGCAATGTACTAAGCCCAGTGGTGAAAGGGAGTGGCATAAAATAAGTACAGCTGAAGGTGAACTGTTTATGTTTAAGAACCTGCACTGTACCTGTGCTGATAGAAACCGAGCTTTCTTGCAGATGTTTTAATCAATCTGTTCTGAACTGTTATAACACACCTCTGGAAGAGGTGACACACTACCATTGCACTACAAGAGCCCTCCATGCTTTGCTGCACTATTAAACACATCAATTAAGTCAATCCAGTTTTACAGGATCTGTAAAACAAAAGACAGTTGCAGATGCTTCTTAGAAGCAGTTTGAACAGTCAACCATCCAATTTACAATCTGTCGCCCACACATAATTTAGTCAGGGTGCCTGAAATTTCTGTGAACCAGCTTCCTGGTGACATCATCAACAATTGCTAGTTTGATAGCAAGCAATCAATTGAACCAAACACCAGGTAATGGAGCCAGGCAAAAAGCAAAGTGTAATTCTTTGTAAATATTTAACTTTTAAAAGAGTCCGGCTACTAATGGGGTAGAAATTGGTCTGGGTTGTGTTTTTTTAGCACAAACTAAAGGTAAGATAAACCAACATAGCAGTATGGAGTGTTGTGACCAATCTGCATCATCATGCCATTATTTAATTGGTAGGGATTTTTTTGATATTTTTTAAATCCAGAAGTGCTGTTAAACACAACTGATTTTTTCTTTGTCACCAAATCACCCATGGTATTTTTTTCATCGACTAACCACCACCAATAATTTACTTGCATCTTGAGGACTTTTTCCAATGTAGATACTTTCTAATGAACCTGTTAGAGGTGTTGTTACGCATTTCTGGTGCAGGTAGGGCTTGAAAACTGAGCTCCTGGTCCAGAGGCAGGGAGAATACCACTGTGCCACAGATTTTTTTTTTAGGGAGCTTTTTTTCAAAAAATTTCTTATCAGCCAGTTCAGAGCTGTTATCATACACCTCAAGTGCAGATGGGTTTTGAACCCGAGCCTCTTGGTCCAGCGCTAGGGGCATTACTACTGCACCACACAAGCTTAGGGACCCTTTTTAAGGCATCCATATGGTATTTTTTTTATTTAACCTAACTTTCTAATCAACCTTTTTGGAGATATTATCACACACTGCTGGAGCAGGTGGGACTTGTACCCGGGTCTGTTGGCCCAGGGTTAAGGACACTACCACTCCACCACAAGACGGCTTCCACTTTTTTAAAATTTAACCTACTTTTCTAATTAACCTGTTCAGAGATGGTATTATACCATCAACGATGGTACCATTGCAGATAATGCTGTATCAGTTATCCTATCGACAATGGTACTATTGCTAATGATGCTGTTCCAGTTATCCTATCGACGATGATACCATTGCGAATAATGCTTTATCAGTTATCCTATCGACAATGGTACTATTGCGAATAATGCTTTATCAGTTATCCTATCGACAATGGTACTATTGCTAATGATGCTGTATCAGTTATCCTATCGACAATGGTACTATTGCTAATGATGCTGTTCCAGTTATCCTATCGACAATGGTACTATTGCTAATGATGCTGTTCCCGTTATCCTATCGACAATGGTACTATTGCTAATGATGCTGTTCCAGTTATCCTATCGACAATGGTACTATTTGCTAATGATGCTGTTCCAGTTATCCTATCGACGATGGTACTATTTGCTAATGATGCTGTTCCAGTTATCCTATCGACAATGGTGCTAATGTGAATGATGCTGTATCAGTTATCCTATTAAAAATGGTCCTATTGCTAATGGCCCTTCTGCAAAAAGCCCCAGTACCAATGTTCCTATTGTCAGGCATTAAGCTTGGTTAAACTCAAGACATACTAGAGCCCAAGTGTTTGGTGAGCAATGGGTGGTACAAGTGGGAAAAGCCATCTATTGAATTTGAGTGAATTTTTAATTCATATACTTAGCAGCACAATCTCCATTGCGCAAACCATAATTCAGTTCAGCACATTCATGATATCTTAAACTCAATATAGGCTCTTGGCCCTCATGCCGATTAAACCTTGTGCACTGTGATAGTGTCCCTATCTCTGATCCAGGAGGTCTGTATTCAAGTCCCACCTGCCCTGGAGGTAGGTGTCTCCTCACATGTTTGAGTAGGTTGATTAAAAATAAGTATAACCTATTTACATGGAGTCTTTGATCAGGTCCTAGGGGTTGTGAATAGGCTACTGGTGTGAGACAGGGATCATGGTAATAGTTTTATCATCACGAAAGCATTTCTGCCCCACTTCTGGGTAATTAATTTCACAATGAGGCCTCTTTTTAACATTTTCAGGTTTAATGCCTGGTGGAAGTCTTGGATTAGCTTGGTTCTGTTGCTGTAATCTGTGACTGTATTTTTAGGCCAGTGCGTTCGAGCAAGTTGACAGCCTTGTCGAGAAATGCCGATAATGTCACTGATGTTTGGCTCCCAGTGGAAAGCAGTGGCTGAGGTTGGCAAATCAACGCTTCAGTATTTACCTCCAACCCTCACTTCTTCTGAGTTCAGCTCTGTGCTGGGAAGTATAGGACTGTGTTCCCATGAGCAAGCAGAAGGTCAGTTCTGTGAGGAAGTTTAGAGTGCTGCAGTGGAGAAGGGTAGAATCTGCACAGCCCCTCAGCTTCATAGAGAAGCTCTTAAGAGTTTAATCTGAAGGACGTTGCAAATAAGGGGACGAAGCCTAGTGAGGCTGCAAGGAGTCAGAACTGTGGGCACTCAACCAGCATGATAGGCATATGTCTTATTCCTGCAGTATTTTCAGTTTCAAAGCAGAGTGAAAGGAATTGAGAGTTATGCTGCCAGGCTTAGTGGAGGGAGGATGGGTGGACAATGGAGCCAGTATAAAATGGTTGGCATGCTTCTGTGCTGTGTCTCCTCAGTAATCCTATATATAAAGTGAGTGACTGATGTGTTGATCGGCACTTTTCCATTCAATAGCTTCAGATGCGCACTGTGTGTTACGCCCTCCTGGGAAAACTGGAGCAGAAGGGCACCCCGATGTTTCCTATGTGCTCACCCTGAAGCTCATCCTGGGTACAAGTAGGTGAACATGTGGCTATTACAATAATCTGATGAATGAAGCCTTTAGAACATATTAGTTCAACGGGGCTTACAATTGTAAGCAGCGGCTCAAGTCCATGCCCTGCTGAGGTGAGGATAATGGGATAAGATTGGATGAGGAAAGGGATAGACAAGCACTGAGGGTATTCAAAGGGCAGTCTGGCCTGACATCTCTTCTCAAGCGCTTTCGTCATAAGCGGAAAATGCCGCTCTACAGCAACAAAATAGTCTAGTCGCAGGTTTCAACTGTTTTTGCTCAAGATTTGTTTTGTTTTGAAAATGAGAGTGTCTAATTTTAGCTGATTGTACCTGTCCTCTTTCCTGCTAGACAGTGAAATATCATGCGGGTGAAATTAGCAGATCAATTTCCAACAAAGCTGTGACATGCCAGAGTTTGAGGGTCTGCTGTGTGGCTGAATCATAGAATTATAGCGCAGTGCAGAATCTGTGGTGAATTTTCAAAGAGCAATCCGTTGTAAAAGAGGGGACACTTTTGTTTTCCAATTGGAACAGGAAAACCGAGCAGGAATTACTCAGGGGGAAGCATAAATTTGGTTGTTTCACTTTGATTTGTTGCCAACAACATTTTCGAACACTGTCAGGAGCTGTGTTCTTTACTTTCATGCAACTCCCTGCAGGTCGTGGTGAAGACCAGGACAGAATATCAGCTGCAACAGAAGAAGAAGAAAAAGCTACACATCCCCGGAATTAAGAAACTGAACATTAACCTTTATGATGAAGTCTCAGAAAAAGTCAAGGTGATCGAGTTAAATCATTCAGCTGATTGTGAACAGTTTGCATACACATTAAGTAAAGTTTATTTTTCAACGTCAAATGTCAAAGTCGAATAACAGCCACTTCATATTGAATATATATTGCCAGTTTCTCACTCTCAATATGATTTGATTCCTTTAGCTCACTGGATTGATTCTCATTACAATGGCATTCCTGGCCTGCCTGTTAATGCTGGTCATGTACAAGGCATTCTGGTATGATCAGCTAAGCTGCCCAGAGGGTTTTGTATTTAAGGTAAGCTGACCGTCAGTGTTCCTTTTATTATTTCCAGATTTATAGATAATGAAAAACGCCCTTTGCAAAAGCTGCATGGGGAAGATTTTCTTATTTGTTGTTGCAATAAAGATCTTCAGAGCCTTAACTCTCAATGTAAAATAGCAATATCTCACAGGCACACTTTCTAAAGTATGTGTGACGAGTATTAAAATTCAGTTGCTTCATGTGGAATGAATTCTGGTCATTACCAACATTGCAATAGGGATGTTTTTAACCTTGATGAGAAGAAGGAGGGAACCTGTTAATCTTGAGTGGAGAAAATTCGCCTCATGCTTGTTGACCCATTTAGCAACATTGACATATTTTGGGAATAATGAGAACACAGGAACGTATAAAGATGCAAATTTCTTTGATCTGTGTATGTTCGGTAGTGACCAATTAAATGGTGCAACACTGGGCAATATCACACAATCTGTTATTCCCTTTAGTATTGTAAAGTGTACCAGCACACTGTACAGCAGGCTATATGATGCCATAGTGTATTAATGCTCTGAACAGCATACTATACACTACCATTGTGTACTAACAAATACTGCAGTATTTCAGTGTACAGTACAATGCTATAGTGTGAGTACAAACACAGCACGTTTGACATTGTTCAACGCACTTACACACTGTGCTTCGGTTTGTATACACAGTACAGTACAAAGTTACACCTAGACGCTGTGTTCAGACACATTATTCATTATTCAGTACCTTGCACAATGAACACAGTGCTGTGTGTTGCTATAGTATACTGAAACACAGTGTAACACATTGCGTCATTTACTGACGCTCTGAAAAACTAGCACACTCTACAATAGACTGCAGATTGCACAGTGTGTGAACAGACTAAATGATGCTCTGATTCTTTCCAACAGTATGTATTGTTTTCGTTGTGATTAACATAAGGCACATCTGGATTGCATTTACACATATTGGTATCTATGATTTCTTTAGGAGTATGCATGATAACTTGTGTGCTCTGAGATTAACCTCCTCTCTTTGAATAACTACTACTTGCTTGAGGTTATTTCAGTTCTTTATGCATCAGGACCCTAACTTGAATTTTAAATGAGTAATAGAGTGGATAGTTCACAATGACCTTGGCTTTCCTGAACTCTGCTAATCCTTCGTTGCATTCAGTATTATCACCTATTCGATGAATCTGAGCATGCTCTACTGAACTGCCTTAGGTTCTGTGTGATTGTCTTTGGTTCTTTTCATTATTAGTCAATATCTCCTTCATCTTCCAGCTGGTTTGTGCATTTGGACAATGCATCATGCAGGTCAGAGCTCAATATCCTGGCAGTGGTCATGATGCTATCATTCTGTGGCAGTCTGCTGTGCCAACTATTTTTGAGCCAGTAGACCTACTGGATGATTAAAGGCTATCTGTCCACTGTCCATATGGCTAACAACTCTGTGTAGAACTTGTAGACATGATGTACAGCACGCGTACAATGAACACCATGCCACCAAACTCTCATAGAGCAAACCAGTGGTTAGCTGAAACAGTGCTTCCTTGGACCGCTCAGAGAAGCCTGGAAGACTTAAGTATTGCAAGGATTGTGGAAAATGGATTCATTTCAAAAGTAGATGAATATGTTGTTCCGTTAAAAGAGGTCATTGAAAGTTCAATGTGGGCATTGGAGATTTTTTAAACTGATGTACATAGAAATTGTAGTCAGATGGCCTCAATGTGGATTTTACCAGTTTCAAAATCTCCCCACCCCCGGCCTCATCCCATGTCTAACCCTCCCTCTCATCCCCACCTCCTCAACCTGACACAACCTGTCCATCTTCTCTCCCACCTATCCAGCCCTCCTACTTCACTGACCAATCCCCACCACTCCCTACCTGCGCTCACCTATCGCCATCCCACTTACCTTCCCCAGCTCCACCCCTCCTCTCTCTATTTATTTCTGAGCTCCCTTCCTCCTCCCCCATTTCTGAAGAAGGGACCCCACCCGAAACGTCAGCTTTCCTGCTCCTCTGATGCTGCCTGGCCTGCGGTGTTCATCCAGCTCCACACTGTGTTATCTCTGACTCCAGCATCGGCAGTCCTTGCTATCTCAGGCCCTGTAGTTTCCTGTGTTTAAAGTTTATCAAGTTGAGTGGTGACCTTATAGAGGTTTATAAAATTATGAGGGGTATAGATAAGGTGAATGGCAGGTGTCTTTTTCCCAGGATGGGAAATTTCAAGACTAGGAGGCATATTTTTAAGGTGAGGGGAGAGAGATTTAAAAAAGACATGAGGGGCAATTTTTTTACATGGAGGGTGATTTGCGTATGGAATGAACTTCCTGAGGAAGTGGTGGACGTGGGCACAATTGCAACTTTTAAAAGACACTTGGATAAGCACACGAGTAGGAAAGGTTTGGAGGGATGTGGGCCAAACGCAGGCCAGTGGGACTAGTTTAATTTGGGATTATTTCAGCACAGGCTGGTCGGACCGAAGGGTCTGTTTCTGTGCTGTATGACTCAATGAGCAGCAACTCACACAGCACATGCCTGGACAATTAGAATATTCCTTCAGGCGGTGTATCCTGTCTGCTCAGTAAAACATGACTTCTCTCCTCCTGTTCACCTCCATCCTTGAGCCCTCCAGTGCTGCTTAGCAACAGGTCATTTTGCCAACACATACACCACAGCCAATGTGGCCAAGATAACACTGGCTTTTCTCAAGGCAAGAACAGTCATTCTGTTTACAACTTCGATCATTTGTGTTGCTGAGGTTTCTTCACTTTGTAACTGTCAATTTAAACTGGTTATCTCCCGCATAAAGGTTACATCGAGAATAGATGCTGAAAATAAAAGATACAGCCAAAAAAAAGCTACCGAAAGCCAACTCCCAAAATACTTCTTGTAAAACTGCCTTTTGGAGCTTAATTTACTGTATATCTGGATACAATGGGACCAGAAATAAATTCTGCTCTTTCCGAAGTAGCTCATTCAATTTACAATGCTGCTGTTTTCCCTGCAGTGTAACCATTTCTCTTCCAACGTTGTCAAAGCTTTCATAGCTTTTCAAAAGGTGTTCAGATTACAGCAGGACCAGAAATAATTTCTGCTTTTTCTGAAGTAGCTGCAGTGTGCAAAGGGAAGGAGAGATGGTTTATCAAGAGGGGCGGGGATGGCCTAGTGGTGTTATTGCTGGACTGTTAAGCCAGAGACACAGGTAACGTTGTGGGGACCCAGGTTCAAATCCCACCACTACAGATGGTGGAATTTGAATTTGAATTCAATGAGTATCTGGAATTAAGAATCTAGTGATAACCATGAATCCATTGCCAATTATCAGGAAAAACCCAGCTGGTTCACTAATATACTTGAGGAAAGGAAACTGCCATCCTTACCCAATCTGGCCTACATGTGCCTCCACACCCACAGCAACATAAATGACTCTTAACTGCCCTCTGGGCAATAAATGCTCACCTACCCAGCAATGCCCTCATCCTGTGAATGAATAAAGGGAAAAAAAATTAAGTTAATTTCAGTCATTGCATTGAGGTCAGCACATTTTTGTGGAGAATGGAGTGGACGGCATTGTGCAGGTCTGTTTGAATTTTGACTGGGCCAATATTACAGTCTCCACATAAAAAAGAAAACTCATACGAGCATGTATGTGTCAGGCATAAAGAAACACTAGCATGACTGATGTTACTTTTCTGGGAATGATGCACACATACATGGAGTGGGTGCAGTGTACATTTATCAGAACACTATGTAGGGCTGAAGGATTTCAGTTCAGTAGAGATGGTGGGGAAATTGTCCAGTTCAGAGCACAGAGTTATATTTCAAGCACCTGTCTACAGAGTTATTTTTAAGTACCTGTCCAAGAATATTACAACACTCCTCTGGAGCAAGTGGGACTTGAATGTGGGCCTTCTAGCTCAGAGGTAAGGACACAACCACTACACCACAAGACCTCTCCAGAGTGCAGAAAGTCAAGGAGAGATTTAATACAGGTGTTAGAAATGATCAAATCAGTTGATAGAGCAAGAGGGTTTAAATTGGTAATTGGGCCAGAAAGAAGGGTGATTTACTATTGGAGGATAAAGGAAAGAAGTAAGATGGGTGAGCTCATGGTGGAAAACCCATCCAATTGTGTGTAAAAGCATCTCTGGATATTTATTTAAAAAAGAATGAGAGGACTAGGTCTTTTGTGGGACAGGGGCAGTATCGCTACCTCTGAGCCAGGAAGCAAGGGTTCAAGTCCCATCTCCTGTGGACATAAGTCCAAACATGCCTTAGCAGGTTGATTGTAAATATGGAGTGAGAGGGGGAAAATGTCTGGCAAGCTGATTGATAAAGAGAGGCTAAGAAAAGATTGGTAAAAGTTTCAGAGAGGCATGAGATTTTCTTCTTACAGATAGAAGATATGATGTGGACTGCAAAGTCCGAAAGCTGAGGCAGTGGAATTAATAATAATGTTCAAAAGAAAATTGGAAATGCGCTTCAAGAGGAGATACTAAAACGCTATGGGGAAAGAACAGGGCGTGGGACTGATTGGATAGTCGTTTCATTGAGACAATGGGTACTTTCTGTGCTGTGAGATTCTATTCATTTCAATTGACACTGATTGAAGATTGGGAAATACTGGCTTGGATACCTGCTGTTGTCTGGAATTTTACGGCTGGTTTAGGAGAGAGCAGGACACGTGATTGGGTTCTGACAGGTACAGGCTTAAATTCTGAAGAGTTTGTTGATGGGAGCACTACAGATTCTGTCACTATTTAAGTTAAGGTGAGGTGGTTTCACAAAGCACCCAGCTCTTGTCAAGCATGTTACTGTGTGGGTTTGCCACTCTATTAGATTTGTGTATCAAATCAAGGTGGTGTTGAGCTAAGCCGCCCAGAAGAGGCTTAAGTCACTTTACTGAAAAGCAGGTCATTAATTCCATTAATTAAAGCCAAGTTAAGCTGACAAATGGTCCTTGGTGCAAGGCTGGAACAGGTTATGCTGTTGCTAACCATGGAGTGTAAATGTGCCTTTGACTTCAGAGAACATTGATTTGACAGCACGTCAGTAAATCCCAATGCTTACTTTCATAAAATCAACCTGCGATTTCATCATTTGCTTTCTTTCTGCCTGGGGATAGAGAACAAAGGTGCATCATATTTGTATAATCACACAGAAGCAATACAATGATCATTCATAGTACATGAATATATAACAGACATGATTTAGCTCTTCTTCAAAGACGGGGCTGTATTTAATGTTGTTAGCTTTACCCAGTAATATATTCTGACTTTCTTCAATGTACATTGCGCTGTGGCTAGAATTGCAGAATCATAGAATTTTTCAGTTCAGATGGAGGCCATTCAGCCATTCTGGAGTCTGTACTGGCCTATTCTCCAGCCCTATCTCCAAAGCCCTCTAAGTTCATCCCTTTCAAATATGTAAACAGCTCTCTTTTGAAACCTCCTTTGGAATCCATTTCCACCTATTTATTGACATTCTAGCTAGTGAAAACAGAATATCCTTCATTACCCTGTCAAAATATTTCATCATTTTGAAGACCTCGATAAGGTCACCTCTTAATCTTCTCTGCTCCAAGAAGAATGAACCCAATTTCTCTAATCTTTCTTTGTATGTAAAATCCCTCGTTCCTGATATCGTTCTAGTAAAACCCCTTTGCACTCTCGCCAGGGCTCTAATATCTGTCCTTAATTAAGGTGTCCAAAACAGAATACAGTACTCCAAGCGTAGTCTGACCAATGATTTGTAGAGGTGTAGCATCACTTCCTTGCTGTCATATTGTATGCCTCTATTATGCCTCTTGGGTGGCACAATGGCTCAGTGGTGAGCACTGCTGCGTCACAGCACCAGGGACCCGGGTTTGATTCCTCCCTCGGGCGATGGTCCATGTGGAATTTGTACATTCTCCTCATGTCTGCGTGGGTTTCCTCTAAGTGCTCTGGGTTCCTCACCCAGCCACAAAGATGTGCAGGTTAGGTGGATAGGCCGTGGGAAATGCAGGGTTACAGGGATAGGGTGGGTCTGGGTGGGATGCTCTTTGGAGGCTCACTGTGGACTCAATGGGCCAAATGGCCTCCTTGCACACAGTAGCCATCCTATGGTTTAGAAACCCAAGTATCCTCCAAAACCTCTCAACAACTGTTTCCACTTGCCTGGCCACTTTCAGAGAATCATGCACTTGAACCTCGATGTGCCTCTATTCCTGTATACCACTCAAAGTTGTACCATTGAGCCTCTATTGTCTGTCCATGTTTCTTCAACCAAAATGTATTACCTCACATTTCTCTGCATTGAAATTCATCTGTCCAGGTGACTGCCCATTTGGCCAACTTGACAGTGTCTGGCTGGAATCGCTCAGCATCATCCTCACAATTCACTATTTTCCCCAGCTTAGTACCATTTGCAAAATTAGAGATTTTGCCCTCAACACCCATCTCCATATTGTTCACATAAATCAGAAAAATGAGGGTCCCCTGGGGGACACCACTTTCAACATCTCCAATCTAAGAGATGCCCACATATCCTTACCCTTTATTTTCCACCTTTTAGACAACTTTGAATCCATGCTGCCAAGGACCATTAATCCCAAACTTTTTTAATTTGCCAACCAACTTGCCATGGGCAGCATGATGGCTCAGTAGTTAGCACTGCTGCCTCAGAGTGCTAGGGACCTGGGTTTGGTTCCAGCCTCAGGTGCCTGTATCTGCGTGGGTTTCTGACAGGAACTAGGTTCCATCCCACAGTCTAAAGATGTGTAGGTTAGATGGATTGGCCACGCTAAATTATTGGTAGTGTGAAAGCTAGTTGGATTAGCCATGGTAAATGCGAGTTTACGGGGATGGGGTGAGGGCTGGGCCTGGGTGGGATGCTCTTTGGAGGGTCGGTACAGACTTGATGGGCTAAATGGCCTCTTTCTTCGCTGTCAGGATTCTGTGTTTCAAATGCTTTCTGGAAGTCCAAATACACAACATCCATAGCATTACCCTCAGACACTGCCTGCGTCACCTTGTCAAAGAACTTAATTAAATTTTTCAAACCTGCCCTTTACAAAGCCATGTTGACTGTCTACTATTAATTTATTTTTCCTCTTAAGTGTATATTTATCATATCCTGTATCATGGCCTCCATGCTGGCTGTGCTGGAAAGTTACCCCATTTTGCATTATGCAGATTTCCTTGGTGAACTATTTTCCACATGCTGTGATGAAATGCTCTGATATAAAAATGCAGCTGATGTGCCAGGAAACGTCAGTTTGGAGGCAACAAAGCTGCATGGAATCATGGGAGCAATGGGGAGGTGGGAGGAGGCTACTTGTTCCCTTTGTATTGTATCCCCTCAAAGTATCTCCCAGCTGGAGTGCCTCTTGTCGGAATCATGATGAGTTCCAGGTTGGTGCTGTCCATCGGGACACTGTGACAGGGGAGGCAATGACCTAGTGGTATTATCACTGGACTGTTAATCCAGAAACTCAGGCAAAGTGGACCTGGGTTCAAATCCTGCCATGGCAGATTGTGGAATTCAAATCCAATAAAAATCTGGAATTAAGAGCCTAATGGTGACAATGAATCCATTGTCAATTGTTGGGGAAAAGCCCATCTAGGTCATTAATGTCCTTTAGGGAAGGAAACTGCCAAGCTTACCTGGTCTGGCCTACGTGTGACTCCAGACCCACAACAATGTGGTTGACTGTAACTGCCCTCTGGTACAATGAGGGATGGGCAATAAATGCTGCCTAGCCAGCGATGCCCTCATCCCGTGAATAAACAAAAAACAAAATCACCATAGGACTTGGCAAGCACTTATGGAAAAGATAGAGAGTCAGAAAGACATTAGGCGAAATGGGCCAAGCAACAAGTCATTCAGGAGTATCAAGCTTGCTTTCTGGAGGGAACTGAGCCTGACACTCCTTGTCATTGTCTTCTGCCTCTCTGTCTTACTCAACACTCCTGTGCACCTAGCTGGTCATCATCCTCCTCCTCTATAAGGAAGGATAGTGAGAGTGTGATGGAGACTGGGGAAGTGGGTGCTTGGAGATCTGGAGATGGGAATTGAATGGTTTTAGGGTGTGGTGGTCAAATGAAGGGCTTAGTGAGCAAGCAGCTGTGGAATACTGTCTGTGAAATTAGAAATTGGCAAGCAAGTTCTGAGGGATTGATCAAAGCTCTTCAGTTCTTCACTCCTGCCTGAACAAAGTGACCAGGAAACCAGCAGCAGCTGTTTTATGTAAGCCTAGCATCCCAGAGTGCAGATGCGGTGTAGAGGGATGAGAGGCGCTCCTATGCAAGTGAATTCCACGGAATTTGGCCAGACAGCTTATCAAATCTGCTCAAACAAAATAAAATGAGGAAACATGCATCTAATGGAATAATGGCACACAGGTGACATAATGCGCGGAACATGACTTTCCTTTATCGATTCATCTGCAATGTCAGCTTAATAACGATGCAAGTGCTGAAACTCTGAAGAAATTCTGGGTCAAAGTTGCTTGTTATGGCCCAAATTCTAATAGAGCTACTCCAGAGGAATGGAATTTTGAGAATTATACTGAACTTTAGTTGCAATCGAAACAATTCAGACACAAGCATTCTCCTAAAGAGAGGAGATTACTTTCACTTAACTGTTGCTGATAAAGATCATTCCTATCTTAAATGCAAAGCACTGTCTGAACAATTTTCCTTAGTTCACTCTGCAATTTGGAACAAATGGAATAAGACCTGTGTGGTGTGCCTTTACAATCATCTTGCTCAGGGTTCAAATTAAGTTGTCTAAGTTGAAATTTATTTCACAAGTCTTGACAGATTTGAGCCAAAAATTGAGCTTTCATTCATTTGAGGCTTCGATGTTTCTGATTAGGATATTTTATTTTTTAAGAAAAGGGTTTAGATTTGCCTGGAGTCAAATTGGAAATTGCCAATCCCAATTTCCAATTGAATGCATTTTGTGAAGCGGTCCAACCATCAGACAGAATTTTAGAAACATGCATCAAATTTCAGGCAAGCTTTGCCAGTGTCCTCAGGAGAATGAAGATAGTTAAATAAAGCAATTGTAATAAGAGTTCTAATTTGTTTCAAATGCACAATTTAAAACTGGAAGAACAAATTATAAATGAGTAAAAATAGTAATTGTGTTCCTGTGCCTAGAAAAACAGTCACACTTAAACTGTTATTATACAATGTGAGAGTTCCTGACTGCAGTGATAACACCAATGTGATATGTCACGTTGTAAGGCCATTTGAAAATGCATGATTCACCATAGCAACAACGGTACAACAGAATGTATTATCAGGCTATGCAAAAGGCTCTCAACCACTCTTGTACAGGTTCGCTCCCTCTGGAATGTAAATTTAATACATTACACAGCAAAAACAAGATAAAGCTATTGGACTGGATGGAAGAACTGGGACTTCTTGCACAATTGAGGCGCAACTTGTATGATAATGGGTACCAGTTGGACGCAGTGAGATCTCTCACTTTGTCATTCTGTAGAGAACGTGGTGCCCAGTACCAAAGCCTGAAGTATTTTTGTGTCAAAACATCTCACCATTTACAGCTGCGCCATCAGGTTCATTGCTAAAGCCGTATTTGGATTGGTTACATACTTGTAAATAATTGGACAACACCTTTCCTGAAGGACAAAGAAAAGTGGTGGCAATTTCATATCTTCACTCAAAAAGTCCTCAGTTAAAGGGTTCTCCAGCACCCTTTCGATGCATGATATGTAAATGTAATTGTGAAGCAATTCTTTCTGGGATTGAGGAATGGTTGCTGGGATGGGGGAGGGGTGGTGATGAGGATCCATCTGGCGAGCTGTGCAACTGTCATACTCTGATTTGTTCTTGTTGCAGCATAAGCACTGTACTCCTGCAGCTCTGGAGATGTATTACTCGGAGCAGGAAGCAGGTTCTCGTGGAAGCCTCTACACAGTTATTAGCCACTTAAGCCAGGCTAAGAGAACCATGCCCGATCTGTCATCGCCATGGCTACCAGTGCTTCCTGCTTTGAAAGGACCAGCAAAATCAAAAGAGGAACCTAACAGCTCCCATCAATAAAGAAGGAAGACAAATTCATCTCATTGTTCACTGAAGTTCTGAAGTACTCAAGCATTACATAATCCTCTTTACAAAGAAAAGTTCTTTCTTTTAAGGATGTGTATGTATGTGCGGGATATCTGCGTGAGAATGCGTGTGTGTGTGTGTGTGTGTGCATGTATGTGTGTGTGTGCGTGTCCATGTCCATGTCTGTGTCTACGTGAATGTGTGAGCAAACCACAGTCCGTTCGCTTGACATATTTAAGTTTGGTTGAGCCAGTGTTGGTGTGAAAATGAAGGCTAATTGAGTCTGCCCTGAAAAAAACAGTCCAATATGGCTCCAAAAGGTAAGGTAGAAGAAGCAGGAAAGTGACTAAAAACATATTCATGGATTTTAGACTTGAGGCACCAGTTTTGAGACAAGGCCTCCCAGATATGAATCATGGAATCATACAACACGCAAGATGGCCATTTAGCTCTAGTGTCTTTGAAATGTGCACAAATATTTCTGAGCTGTGTAGTGATTATTTCATTCCACCTAATTCAGATTCACAAATATTATCATTTTGATCCTCCGATGACCCCCAACTTTGTTACTCGTTATTAGCATCAAAATTTGATAGCGAAAGGCAATTAACAATACAAAAAGCACCCAAAATGAATGCCACTTGGTGATAAACCCAGGATTTATAACTGGGGAAAAAAGAATAGGTGCTCTCCAATTTGGAGCACCCCCAGATTTGTGATTGTAATTGAATTTAGTTTAGGAAAACCCATACCCCCTCCTCTCGTTTCTGCACTTTCAGATGCAAATGGTCCTGTTTGGGAGCTTTCTTTAATGCAGTCAGACATACCTGAGTAGCAAATTGGTGGAACCCAAGATTACTGCTGTTTATAACAATGCCTTTCTGCTCTCCTTCATTGAGATGATTAACGTTATTTGCTTTTTTTAAATTCTGGTTTCCCGTCAAATAAGCTAATGTGTGCGCGGCCATGGGTATCATGTTTTGTGATGGTGCCACCACATTAATAACATTGATGATATACTTTTGACTGTTATTACAGTCCTAAGACACAATCTCAGAGTGTTATCAGTTGTGGCATCACTATGTTAAATAGCCTGATGAACACATATAAGAAACAGTTTCTTTCTAATGATTGTACAGCTGCACGGTAATAATGAAATGCAACCTCGTTAATGTTTGCTATGAATAGAAGCTACCTGCAACCAGTTTAGCTCTTTTGATTTTAATTAGTTTTAAATGGTGTTTCATTAGTTCTGAACTGAATATGGGATTTGGCAGTATTTCCTCAGCGTGGCCAGATGCATCTTTTTACACCATTTTCCTTTTGTTGCACCTAGTTACCTGATGTTGCATTGTCAAGGTGGAAGGATAAAAGGTTTCCAGCCTCATGATGTGAAGGGACATATTATTTACTGCTTGCTCTAAGCTGGAGCACCTTAATCACCCTGCTTTATTGAGAGAGCATTTTCCCGCACAGTGTCATTTCATTCCATCCTTTCCCTAAAGCCCTCATCACTGAAGGAGTGTTTATGAAATTCCGAGCTAATGTCCTGGAAATAGCATGTCTGCGGCTCAAATATCATGACATTGGCTGCTTTAGAATATGCGCTTTAGTGGACGCTTCATGTGCAAGGGTACAGAGCAAGTTATAAAGTTCATCCTTTAGGCAGTGATGACAAAAACCAACACTGCAGGCAGCCAGTTTTGCTGGTAAAGTGATTCATAATGTAGTGTGCCAGGTGACACTCCTCTTCAATAATGAGTGGCTGGGAGGCATAATAAGAGGTAGGTCAAAGTATATGGTCGAGTAAATCAGGAGAGTGAATAACTGCAGTCATATTAGATTCATAAGGACTAAATACAAGAGTTTTTTCAGTGTAATTAAATTTGTACAAGTTATGAAGGAGAACAAAAGATAAATGACAGGATTAAGGGAATGACTCTGACCTCCTAGGGATCCAGGAGTTAAGGGTAATGAGTAAATTAAGGACTGGCTTTGTCCTGTGCCAAAATGTGCAAAAATTCAGAGTGGACTGAACGACCTTTGAGCAGGCAGTCACATCAGCCTTGCTATTGTTCCCAGATTTTCCAATAATCAGATCCTTTTAAAGTTTGGGTGCAAGTTACCATGTAATTTGGAGCAGCTCCAAGCATCGATAGTTTAAATTCAACTCGTGGTCTCACTGGAGTGCACAGCATTGTGAAGTACAGGCACTCCAAGCCCATAGACAACTTAGATTTCACCTATCGGGGGCTGCTTTCAGATTAGCAAGCAGGCTTTGTGATCTGAGAAGAAATTTAAAAATGGAGCTGAAACAGAACCAAGATGGTCCACTTGTGAACGTTGTACCAACAAAATAAAGTGTGTTTAAATTAAATCTGCTTCACTCCTTCAGCTCTGTTGGGTAGGTTAAAAGAATGAAGTTCATCAGGGCCAGTTCTGACACAAAATGCTGTACAAACTTGCAAAGGGGAACTTGCATCAGAAGAAACTTTCATTGCTTCAGCACCCTGGTATAAATGTCAACTTATCCTGCTGTGGAACTAATCCATTCATTTATGTACATGGCATTCAATTGTGAGTAGGAGTACTGGAGCTGACAGATTTTTAATTAAGTTTCTGCAGGTCGCCTTTGTTTGTCTAAAAATCTGATGAGACGCTGCTTTTAATAAATATAATAAATGTTGTAATACTGTTGTGACACTTCTGTCAGCATTCGTCTTAGTACGGCTACTGTTCACTGTATGACACTGTTAATTTAGCAACACTTTGTATGTATTTATAGATCTTGTGAGTTTCACATTGCTGCCAGCACTTTGAGGTGTTTTAAGTGCCAAAATGGAGATAGTGATTACTTGCTTTCAAACTGATAAAAATAAATGGACGGTTTTCTCTTCTGAAGTGGGTCTCTCAGCTTCTTCAATTTGCATTAATAGCCCATCCAGAGAATGTTCAATATTTGACCCTAAGCACCAACCCAAAACCGATAAATGGAAAGACAGCAGATCTCTGCCTGTGATCCATGGCTGCAACTGAAGAGGAAGCTGCACAAGTAAATGAGGATGAAAGAAATGGAAGGTTGTGTTGATTGGCTAAGGGGTGACGAGTGGAAAGAGATGGAGCATAAACACTGGTAAAGACAGTTCGGAGGTGGGGTCACTTGACCCGAAATGTTAAATTTAATTTCTCTCCACAGATGCTGCCAGACCTGTTGAGCTTTTCCAGCATTTTCAGTTTTTGTTACTGGTAAAGACAGGTTGGGCCAAATGGCCAGACACTTTTCCGTGTAAAGTATCAACTTCAATAAGTGAAAAAATAAAGAACTGTGGATGTCGGAGATTTGAAAGAAAAACAGAAATTGCACAAGAAACTCAGCGGATCTGACAGCATCTGTAATGAGAGAAACAGAGTTAACATTTCGAGTCCAGTGAAGCATCTTCGGAACTGTTCTTTTAACTTTAATAAAAACATCAAGCGAAATTCTGTTAAAAATATTTTAAACATTTTAAAGACTCACTGCTGTTTAGTGCAGACACAAAGCCAGGCACTTTTGTAGGGAGTTACCTGGCGAGGGAGTATTGATGTGTGAATGGCAATCTCACATCTACAGCATGTAGCAGTAACCTATGCTGTAACCAGTCTGCATGTCCATCAAGCAAGTGGTTATGTCTCAAAGTTGAGAGAGTTTTTATCCTCAGTTGTGTCAAGGCAGGGGCCTGCTGTCAGTCAAGGATAGGTGATGGCCTTAATGATAATATCACTAGTCTATTAATGCAGAGAGACAGGTAATGTTCTGGGGATCTGGGTTTGAAATCTGTATGGCAGATGATGGAATGTGAATTAAATAATAATCTGGAAATAAGAGTCAAATGTTGACTGTTGTTGAGTGTCAGGAAAAGTCTATCTGGTTAGAAATGGAAACTGCCATCCTTACCTGGTCTGGCCTACATGTGACTCCAGACCCACAGCAATGTGGTTGATTCATAACTGCCCTCTGGGCAATTAGGGATGGGCAATAAATGCTGTCCTGGTCAAAAATACTCATCTCATTAATGAGTAAAAAGAAGGGATGAAAGGGCAGCATTTGCAATCAATTGGGTGGTTTGGATATGGTCAGACATCTGCTCTTGATGGTTAGGGTCAAGGGTCCATGGCTCTGCAGTCTGGGAAATGGGCTACAGTCCGTCCTGGAGCTCTGGCGCACGCAGCCAGGGGGTTCATGGACTTTCAGGTGGGGAGCTGCACATAGAGTGGCCAGGGCTCTAGGGAACACTAATTCAGGGCTGTCTGTCCAAGCTAGCCTGGACAATGAGGCATGGTCAGTCCTGGGGCTCAATACAATGAATACCATGATGGGTGATGGTGTGGGGGGCAGTGCTATCAAGGGGACACTGTTTTGGAGAGGAAATTGTGGGGGTTTTGGTTTCAGTATTTGAGGATTGGAAGTAGCAACCCTGGACTCAAAGGGACAGGGATGGTGAAGGGGAGAAATTCACTATATCAAGGGGTGAGCCAGCAGTGCATGAAGGGGGGAACAAGGGATGCTGTAGGAGTTAGGCTTATAGGCAGCCACTGCCCCCTTAGCCTCAATATGTGGGAGGGGACTGTGCAGCACGATGCTGAGCAGAGGCAACTCTAGTAGTGGGCCTTTTGGGTTAAGAGTGAGAGTTAGAATGTTTGTTCAACATTATCTAGGTCTCTGGGTTAACAGTCCAGCGATAATAGGCCATTGCCTCCCCTGTGCTTCCTTCCGTGATCTGCCAATTTCAATGCCGCCATGATGCCTGTATATCCTTGAAATGTCTTGTGTCCCTGCTGTGTTTGAGGAGCAAGGTATCTTCCAAGGCTGACTATTGGGAGTCAAGGGCTCCCCACAATAACCCCGGCTTACGCCTCTGTTACACAAACCCCTGACTGAGGTGGAGAACAGCCCATTTTTCAGACAGGCCATAGTAGAGCAAGCTATGGGCCTCCTTAAGATGCGGTTGTGCTTTATCGACCAGTCTGATAGGTACTTGTTAAGAGTGTGGCCTATAACCCCAGCAGGCTGCATTCTGCACAACTGGAGCAGGCAATGAAGGGATGTGATGGAGGCTGATGAACTGGGAGAGTGGGATCAGTATTCTGAGGATGACGACATTGAGCAGGAGGAACATCACTTTCTGGGGATAGAATGCACAAGTGTCAGGCACTATCAGTTGTTCAGGACTTAATGATCTCCGGGTTCCAGTGGGTGTGAGCTGGCAGTGGTCAACAATGATTGGCTGGAAAGTTTTTGGCACTCAACATGCAATTGGTTTGCTTCTGTTCCCATGAGGCAGATGCAGCTTCTTATTTGTTTACTATCTGTTCACTTATGGTGTCTGTAAATAAAAGGGAACTCTTTTGAGATGACAAGGAGGCTCTCCCGTAAGCCATGGTTCCATATTGAATGAAGAAGATGTTGGACTACGCTGGACTTTTGGGAGAGAGCAACAGTGATGTAGACAGGGCTGTAAGAAGCCATGTGGCTGTAGACAGGCCAGCTGTATGGCCTGGTGCTTAAACAGTGAAAGGCATAGGAGTGTGCAGTTGTATGTGCAAGGAAGAGTCAGCCTCACCACTGATGTGCCCTGAGATGCTGTTTTGTGCCTGCTGCATCACTATTCTGATGATGTAAGGCAACCCCAGAATGCCAACACCATCATTGGGTGCATGTCTGGTGTCACAAAATAGTGCTGCTGCCAGGGATCCCAGGATTTCTCAAGATATCCCAGCAGTAGTGAGTACTTCCTGTTGTGGTAAATGGGAGAATCAGGTTAGCATTGGATGAGAGGGGCTGCATAGAGGCATTGTAGATAATTAATGAGGCAAGTTCAGGGCAGTTGTGCAAGAAACCTCACTTGGCCTCATACAGAAAAACCCTTTATGAAATATTGACACTTAGCTGATTTCTGATTCGATTCAGCCCTTTGAGTTTTGATTATCTGTTTTTGAGTTATTGGTTCTAAACCCATTGGAGAAAGAGGAAAAGGTTTTTCTACTGAGGAGAGGTTGGTATTTGGACATGAGAGTTTTTGTTGTGGCATCTCCAGGTATATGAGAGCTGGTAACTCTCCCAGGAGCAGTCCTGGCTTTAATTTATTTCAATGGGTCCAAAATAATTGTACAAACAAAAGGAGGAAATAACTGCATGTGAAATTTCAGAGAACCACATTAAGTGATATGATGCCAACATCCCCTGGCTGTTATTTTTGGGACAATTGTCAATTTTTGTTCATTTGATAGGACGGCTGCCTCTGAATCAGAACTTTGTGAGCTCAACAGGATTTCATTGAGCCATTCAATAGGGAGCATTGAGGTAGCACTATGTTCCTTTCTGAATGTCTTTCTTGCAATCTACACCAATAACAGGAAAAAGTTTTTTAAAAAAAGGTGACACAACAGCTAACATTATAAAAACAAAAACAAAATCTTCTGAATATTTTCTGAAGAAATGTCAACTCTGCTTTCTCTCCACAGATGCTGCCAGACCTGGTGAGTTTCTCCAGCAATTGCTATTTTTACTGCAGATCTCAAGCTCCTGTAGCTCTTTGTTTTATTCAAGGACAGAATTTGCTTCCATGAATTATGAAAGGTAATCAGTCACCACTGTTTTATGGACATCCCCCAGTATTGCATTAAACCAGATGTAACAATGTTAGCAGAACAATATGTCAACAAATTCGTGAATGAATTCACCTTCATAAGATGCTCCAATAAATCAGATCTTCACAGGATAAAGTCGATTTGTAGATTTATTGTTTAAGAGGGATAAGAGTCAATCTGATTTCTGGTAACTCTGGAATAATATTACTTGAAAATCTGAGATATATTTCAGGCAGCTCCGAGGCCAGTTAAACTGGCTAAACTCATGACGTGCTGTACATCAAAAGATATTAAAGACTCTACAAGCTGGCGGGAGGAATTGGTCTGTGTCAATGACACAAAAGGCACTCATGCCTCATATCCCAAAGCTGGTTGTGGGAGCTTGCTGTGCACATATTGGCCGCTGATTTTCCTGCATTATAACAGAAACTACAATATGAAAATTGTCTAATTGGTTCTAATACCTTTCAGGATGCTGGTATCATGAGAGGCTCTATGTAAATGCAAGCTTTTCGTTCTGAATGAATTGGTAATTTATTCTTTTTCTTACCACCCACAATGCTCGCTGATTCACTGCGAGTCTATTTTTGCTTGTTATAAAGACCAGTGTCAGTCCATGTCTGTTTTGGCAGCTAAACCCAGTAATTCAATTTACCTCTTCAAATTTCAAAGACTGCCTTCATGCATAGCTCATAGTAATTGCTGCCCACTCTTGACAATCATTGAGCTTTTGATGCCAGTGATGTCACAGAGTCACATACTGCTCCGTCTTGCACTGGAAATTAGATACTTGCAGTGTCTTCATGAGTTTTCTTCTCTTTATCATCACACAGGAAACTTCTTTTTGTATTCAGTAGCTAAAACTTGGTTTGAAACCTACAAATAGAACTTCAAAAGATTTCCTGTGCTGCAGACTCACTGGAAAACATGCAATTTATTTAATTGTGCTTTTGCTTTTATATTTATACAATATACAATATTTCTGATGTAAATGGAATTCAGTAACATCAAACAGGAATTGCTCATTAATCTATCTTGATGGGAGTGCTTTTGAGGAGTGATTAAATGATTGCTGGGGTTTGGTTCCTGGCACTCACATAGCTGCAACACATCTTGAACATAAATTCCAAATTCTACTATTGAACTCCACTTATACTTCTGGTTTCTTGTACGTTTGACCCAGGAGCTTCCTGTCATCGTTATCCACTGACAAGTTGTTTATAATTTCACCAAAGTGCTAATAGGAAGCAATTAGCACATCTTACAGGGTTTGGCCGTCTCTCAGGATGCCCACTGATGCCAGTCAGCTCAGACATTAGGGTTATTTTGTACCAGTCTCGGCTCTAAAACTTCAACTTTTGCTGCCAGGTGGATTTCTAAAGCTGTTTAACTCTGTCTGGTTCCCTCTTCAAGTAGTACCACACCCGTTCTGAAGGCAGATCTCACTTTTGCGTGGGCAATGGGATTTACGCTCTGGCCCATCTCTGCCGACTCCTCAGAGTACCATCTGCTACCACCTTTATACCCTGCTTCTGATAGCAAAGTCTTTCTGGGCTTAAGTGGCAAAACTGTTGGACACAAAGAGAAGCAGAGCACATGACTTCACATTTATTGAACTGTTGATTGGCGAGTTTGGTAAGATGGACGTTGAATGAGATGGGAGTTGAGTTGTGGCATTAACATTGCCTTTGACAAGTGCTGATCCCCTTCAGTAGACACCTCGCCACTGCCGAGTGAGAAGCGCGCCATGCATGCTGCTTGTGAAAAGCATAAAAAGATGGAGCGAGAATGATCCCAACTTCCAGACTGACCTTGTGGACTTTGCATCCCATTCTACCAGCTGTCTGGCCATAGCCCACATCCCTCAGATTTTTTTACCCTTGTGTTTCAGAGGTTGGGGGTTGAACCCAAAACCGGTGGAATTTCTAGCTCTGAGCTGCCCCAAGTTCATCATCACATTTGTGCATTCCAACTGTTTATAAACCCCCTGCATTTCACAGTGTTGCTTCATCCTGGGACTGCACAAGATGCACTTTGCTTAAGTCTCCAATAGTTATCATGACAACAATGATCTTCACTGGAACCCACCACCATTCAACAAGAAGTTCACATTCTACAAAGCACTGTTCCAACCTCAACAGATTGTCCATGTGGATACGCAGTGCAGGGCAGTAAGATTGTTTCAAATGGAACATCAGCCTCAATCTACCTGAACTATTGCACTTCACAGTCATGGATGCCAGCAGTAATTCCAGTAGAGAATGTTTCTTTTTTTTGCCAGATGATGTAACACCACTTTAAAATGGTACACATACTTAATCTATCAAGATTTGTCTGTTCATTTCGCATTCTGTACAAGACTAGTTTTAAATTGCCAGGAATACGCTAATTTTCTGAAATTAATTTGGCATCATTAATGCCGAGCAGTTTAATATTCTGAAGAATATTTTCCACGAACATCTGCTACTTCTGATTAAGTGAATGTTTAATACAATATTAGGGAAGTAATTATTCTCCTTGAAACTGTCACAGATATGAGAAACTAATTTCCTAAATGTAATGTTTATGCTGCAGGCTGTCTGGAGGCTACTTCAAAAGTTTTAATTACTTAAAAAATATGTAAAGTATATATTTTAAAATACAAATAGTTTTCAAACATTTATAATAATATAGGATTTTTAGAGGGCTTGAGACAGTAGCTACAGAAAGGTTGTTTCCCCTTGTGGGAGAGTCTAGGACCAGATATGCAGGTTAGGTGGATTGGCCATGCTAAATTGCCCGTAGCGTCCAGGGATGTGCAGGTTAGGATTAGCCATGGGAAATGCAGGTTACAGGTCTGGGTGGAATGCTCTTTGGCGGGTCAGTGTGGACTTGAAGGGCCGAATGCCCTGCTTCCACACTGGAGGGATTCTAAGTTGAAGCCTTTTGTCTTGCACTCATCAGGATTGAAATGCAAGCAGACAATTTTCTGAAAGGAAAGAGAAAATTATACAGCAAGGGGAGAGGGTACTAATTTTTTAACTATGGTCAACATGTTATTTTTTTATTCGCTTAAGGTATGCGGGCATCACTGGATGAGCCAGAATTTATTGTAATTTCCTAGTTACCCTTGAGAATATGGTGATGAACTGCATTTTTGAACCAGCACAGTGTACATGCTGTAGGTAGATACACAATGCTGTAAGGGAGGGAATTCCAGGATTTTGACCCATTGATACTGAAGGAACAGCGATTTATTCCACTTCAGAATGGTGAGTGACTTGGAAGGGGACTTACATCTCTGCCCTTGGTCTTTTAAGGTACTAGAGGTTGTGTGGTCATGGGTTTGGTAGGTGTTGTCTAAGGAGCCTTGGTGAATTTCTGTAGTGCATTTTATAAGATGGTACACACTGCTGCTACTGAGCATCAATAGGAAAGGGCATAAATACTTGTGGATGTAGTGCCAATCCATCAGCCTGCTTTGTCCTGAATAGCGTCAATCTTCTCAAGGTTATTGGAGCTGCACCTATTCAGGCAAGTAGTGAGTATTCCATTGCACTCCTGATTTGTACTTTGTAGATGGTACAGGGCTATGGGGAGTCAGGTGATAGTTGCTTGCTGCAAGATTCCTAACCCCTGACCTGCTCTTGAGCCACTATATACGGCTGGTCCAGTTTCTGGACAATGATAGCCTCACAGGATGTCAATAGTAGGGCATTCAGCAATAGTAGTGACAATGGTTAGATTCTCTCTTCTTGAAAATACCAACTGCCTGGTGTAGATGTTACTTGCCACTTGTTAGCCCGGAAATTATCCGGATCTTGTTGCATTTGAACGTGGACTGCTTCAGTATCTGAGGAGTTGTGGATAGTGCTAAACATTGTGCGATCATAAGCGAACACCCCAACTTCTGACCTTGTGATGGAGAGAAGGCTCTGCTAAGTACCTTGAAGAATTCCTACAGAGATGTCCTAGAGCAGAGATGACTGACCTCCAACAACCACCACCACCTATCTTTGTGCTAGGTATGACCCCAACCAGGGGAGAAATTTTCCCGGATTCCAGTTTTGCTCGGGCTCCTTGATGCCACACTGGGTCGAATGCAGCCTTGATGTCAAGGGCTGTCACTCGCAACTCACCTCTGGAATTCAGTTCTTTTGGCCATATTTGAACTAATGAGGTCAGGAGCTGAGTGGCCTTGGCAGAACACAATTTGATCATTAATTAGAGATAGTAAGAATTGCTGATGCTGGAGTCAGAGATAAAACAGTGTGGAGCTGGAGGAACACAGCAGGCCAGGCAGCATCAGAGCAGCAGGAAAATTGATATTTCGGGTTGGGGCTGAAAGGGTCCTGACTCGAAACGTCAACTTTCCTGTTCCTTTGATGCTGACTGGCCTGCTGTGTTCCTCTAGCTCCACACTGTGTTATCCATGATCATTAATAAGTAGGTTATTATTAAGCAAGTGCTGTTTGATGGCACTGTGGATGATATAGTCCATCACTTTACTGATTGACAGTAAATGGATAATGTGAGGGGGAGGCCATGGCCTAGTGGTAATGTCATAGGGCTGACAGTCCAGTAACCCCAGCATACTGTTCTGAGGACATGAATTTAAAACCCACCAATAGCAGATGGTGAAATTGGAAATGCACTGTCTGATAGTGTGTTAATTGATCAGGTTGCATTTGTGCACAGGATATGCTCAACAATTTTCCATGCTGATGGATAAATGCCAGTGTGTAGTTTTACTGGAACAGCTTGGCTATGGGCACAGCAAGTTCTGGAGTATGTTGTCAGGACTCTAAACCTTTGCAGTATCCAGTGCCTTCAGCCATTTCCTTATCACATGGAGCAAATTGCTTTGGCGAAAGAGTGACCTGTGGTGCTGGGGACCTTTGGAGAAAGATGAAGTGGATCATCCACTTGGCATTTCTGGCTGGAGACTGCTGTGAATGCTTCAGCCTTATCTTTTGTACTGATGTGCTGGCCTCCCCCACTATTCAGATTGGAGATATTTATGAAGCCTCCTCTTCTAGTGAGTTTTTAATTGTCCACCACCATTCACAATTGGATGTGGCAGAGCTTCAGAGCTTAGATCTGGTTGTGGAATTGCTAAACCCTACGACTTGCTGCTTGTGCTTTTTGGCATATAAGTTAGCACCTTACTTTTAAGTATGCCTGATGCTTTTCAAGGTATGACTTTCTGCACTCTTTATTGAACTATTAACTGTCTCGATTAACCAATTTCAAATTTAAAGCAGGCAAATTATCTCTGGTCAAGGCATTGCAATGGGATTAGCTGCTTCCATACCACTGTCATCAGTCAAAAAGGTGCAATTAAGGATGTTTTTATTTATATGTAATGGTGCACCTTTTACACGCAGTTTAAGACAGATACAATCTGAGTCTCAGTTAAAGATCTGGCATCAAATTGAGTAAAGAGAATTGGATGCCTTAGTTGAAGCATGGAAAAGAAAGATTTTCATTTCTATAGCACATTTTCACCAGTTCAAGTTGTCTCAAGACATTTTACAGGCAATTAAGAAATTTTGAAGCGTCGTCACTGTTGTCATTTGGGAATGTGACAGGCAGTTGGAACACAGTAATGTCTCACAGACAGTAACATGATGTTAATATAACGGTGGTTATTGAGTACTGGGGAAGAACCCAAGCTCTATTTTATTATTTAAAAGCCACATCAAACAAAATAGGACACCATGACCAGCACTGGTCTAACCAAGGCTTGAGTCTATTTCAACTGCTGATGCCCAAAGGGGACCACTTGAATGAGTTATTTAGCTAAATGATACAAAGACAAATGGTTCAACAGATCATAGTGACAGACATAGTTGACAGACATCCAGTTTGTGTGAAAAACCCGCGGGTAAGCGAATGTTGAGAATAAATCACGTTGCCCTTTCACTGTGGATTGATATTGAAAAAGTTCTATTTGAAAGGCTCAATTTAGAACAAAACTCCTGTCCTTCAGGAAAGATAATCTGACAACAGTCTTCGATATGTTCTTTAGATCATCAACCACAACACGGTTGACTCTTTATTCAGTCAGCAAACCTCTCAGGAGTTTTTAAAGCAACTGCTACAGAAAGGCCCCATCACCTTCTCAGGGGAACTAGAGATGGGCAATAAATGAAAACAAATTAAACAATGTAAAAGAGGGTGTAAAACTCATTAGATACTTGTAATGATAGATCTGTGAGGCCAAAGTGAAAGCACAGGTTTGTAGCATTTTCCCTGGCTGGTGAGATTAACGATTAGCTAGTCGGTAAGCAGAGGTCATTAAGTGGATAGGCTACAAAGCAGTTTGATTGTATCTCCCTTGCTGTTTACTCTTAATAGAATACTCGCTTTCAAAAACTTCCCCTGCTGTTTGGGGAATCGCTCGGCAAAGTCTCTCAGGAAAAGAGTCAAAGTGCTTTCATTTACAATCCACTCATCTCCAATCTTGTGAGCCAATCTATTAAACACTTTCCCAGTGCATATAGCTGTCGCTTTATGTTCTGTTATTAAATTACACTGTATTACTGATCTCTCCCCTCCATTCGCTTCTCCCCGGGCTTAGGAATATTTGATCAGAATGCCTACTCCTTTCTTGATCTGTAGCCTTTCATGTTTGCTGTAACTGTATTGATCAGAGTGACTGCATTGCCGCAGAATGTGCTCTCCGGTGCCATCAATCAGAAAGGAGCCCGAGGCTGTGAGCTACATGACTTTTAGTCAATAAAATGACCAGAAAAGCAGTCAGCGGGGAAGAGACAACTGGGAGATTTCTGATCAAACTTACCCTTTCCCTACAACATGACTGCAGTCATGACATTTGCACTGACAGGGCAAAGTATTTCTGACTTAATGTCCCAATGCTCGCACTGTTCTGACTGTCCAGTTAATCATCAGGGCTGTGCAGAGAAATTGAGGAAGTGCAAATTCTTCTCATAGTTGTTGGAAACTGTTAGTTCTCCGACAGCAGTGGGATAGATAGGACTGTTAGTTACTCAGTTACAAAGACAACACCTAACCCTCACTCACCCGAACCATCATTTTGAAATGAACAAAATATAGAATCATACAGAAGAGACCCTTCAACCCCATCAAGCCTATGCCACCAAAAAAACCCTACTAGCTACACTAGTTCCACTTTCCCGCACTAGGCCCATAACCTTGAATGTTATTAAACTTCCAAGTGCTTCCAAGAAGATTGTGTGATTACCCACCTCAACTATTTTCCCAAGCAGTATATTCCAGTCCCCACCACCCTCTGGTGAAAATACTTTTCGACAAATCCCCTCCAAACTTCCCACATTTCACTTTAAAAATGTGCCCCCTTGATCTTAAACCTTCAACAATGTTGAACAGGTGCTTTCTATCCATCTTATCCACACCTCTCATAATTTTACACAACTCAACCAGCTTCCCCCCTCAACCTTCTATGCTCTAAAGAAAATGACCTGAGCTTACCCAGCCCAAATGGATAACCAAACTGCTCCATCCCAGGCAACATCCTGGTGAATCTCCCTCCAGTGCAATCATATCCTTCCTATAGTGCGGTGAGCAGAACTGCATAAAGTACTCCAGCTGTGGCTTAATTGAAGGTTTCCACAGCTGCAAAATAACCTCCCTACTTTTATAATCTATGCCTCTACTGGTAAAGGCAAGTGTCCCATATGCCTTCTTAATCACTCTATTAACCTGTCCTGCCACTTTCAGGATTCTGGGGACAAGCACACCAAGTTCCCTCTGTTCTTCTGAGCTTCCTGGTGTCCTGCCTATTGTCCTGCATGATAAATTTACAGAGATTGGATAAGGAAGGGACAGTGAATGTCACTTCAGGTTTTGTGAAGCTAGACAGTACAATGTTAAAGAACAGCCCTTACCTCAGCTCACCTGTTTGACAAAGCCACTTAATTATAATTTTATCCTCATGTTAGCATTGAATTTGTTCCATCAGGCATGGGGCTGGATTTGGACTGGTACATTTAAAGTGCCAGACTGAAGGTGGGATTTGGAGGAGCCAAGAGTCTAGCCCAAGTCTCCAGACAGTAAAGGAGTGAATGAATGATGGATCATTTGATAGACTGCTGGGATCAGAGAGGAGTAGGACAGCGATATTTTCTTCCTCAGCAACAAGGGAGAGAAACCTATTAGCACAGCAAGTAAGACATAGTTGAATGAGAGCCAGGGGATATGTTGCCGTAGGGTTGATATCACTGGGCTGGTAATCCCACAGTCCGAGTTAATGCTCAGGGGTTATCGGTTCCTGCCTTAGTCTGATTTGAATTTAAATTCGATGAATGAACCCGAAATGTAAAGCTGGCCTCTGTAATAGCAGTCAGGATTTTATTGAAATCCTGTCTGTTTTTTGTCCTTCAGGAAAAGAAATCTGTCATGCAATGGCCCAGTGGTATTATCACCAGACTATTAATTCAGAGATCCAGGTATTGTCGTGGGGACCTGGGTTCAAATCCCACCATGGCAGATGGTGAAATTTGAATTCAATAACAAATCTGGAATTAAGAGTCTCATGATGACCGTGAAACCATTGTCAATTATTAGGGGGGCAAGAACATCTGGTTCACTAATGTTCTTTAGGGAAGGAAACGGCCATCCTTACCTGGTCTGGCCTACATGTAACTCCAGACCCACGGCATTGTGGTTGGCTCTTAAACTCCCTCTGAGCAAATAAGGATGGGCAATAAATGCTGGCCTAACCAATTCATCCCATGAATGAATAAAAAAAGTCTACTTAGCCTATTATCCCTGCAATAATCTGATTGAGTCTTTAGCAAGCTGCTGGGTTCAAAGGTAGCTGGAGGTGGGAAGCAAATTTTGCCATTTCCAGAAATGCCCGCAACCCATGAAAAGGGGAAAGAAGATAAAGCAGCAGCATTGTATCACCTTCTTGGATTCAATGATGATTTCCCTCAGGCAATTAAATACTATGGGGTGCAATTAAATGCAATGGGGTGGAGAGTGCTGTAGGGCATCCCATAGCTGGTCTGTGAAATACACCAAATAGCCATTTTCTCATTTCATTACCTTCTTAACAAGTAATTCACCTCTAAATTGATGTAATTACCAGGCCCGTCAGAAACAACATTGAAAAGAACAGGGAATTGAAATCTGACTGCACAATTTTGCAGCAGACCTAAAAACACTGAAAATTTAGCACATTCTGATTTCTTCATCACAGAGGGTTGCCCCTAGCAACAACTGTATGACTGCATGTTGTTTGTTTATACATTTTGATGATTTTTTTTTGGCACTTCTTCAGTCATTTTATGCCTCTCACAGAAACACTGATTTCAAAACGCCACTAAAGATACGCTTGAAAATATCGCATCATTTGAAGCACAGCACAGATGTTAGCGAGATATTTTACAGTGTGTCATTGAGGCAAACTATCTTGCTTTCAAATGTGCTCTTCAAAGCAATCCATCATCTATCAAAGGCACCACCTGGGATCTGTGCTGCTCTGAAATTTACTGTACATTGTGGGGAGGTGGAGATGGTACCCAATTAATAGTTTCATCTCAGTGTTTTACCAGTTTTTTAATACTTGTTCATGTAGTGTGAGCACCCTGGCAAGGCCACATTTATTGCCCGGCCTTTATAGCTCCTCTTTTCCTGGGAGACTGAAACACTCTATTGATAGGAATGCTTTTCTATTACTTTAATGTAGTCGTCGCTTGTCATTTCATTGCATCTTGGCCTAAACAACTTTGAGTTTACTGATTTACGTTAATCCCAGTCAAATTATGCTTCAATGTTAAGATTTCTATCCCTTCCAACCCCACAAATCTCTAAGGTATCAGTGTTCATCTGCCCACTTGAGGACCCTTCATTTTAATTGCTCCACCATTGGCGGTAGTACCTTTGGCTTCTGAGGCCCTAAGCTCTGGAATTCACTTTCTAAATCTCTCTGACTGTCTTCCTGCCATTATGACATTCCTGAGAACCTACTTCTTTGGCCATGTTTTTCACCAACTGTGCTAAAATGGCTTGATTTGGTTCAGCATCAAATTTTGCTTTGTAACACTTTCATGAAGCACCTTGACACAGTTTATACATTATATGTGCTATGTAATTCTTTTCTTTTTCACAGAATCCACACGCAACTTCTTTTATGAATGGGTATTGTTAATCAACCTGCTCAGACATGTTGTAATGCACCAACCTTATAGGAGTTTATAAAATAATGAGGGATATAAATAGGGTTAATGGCAATTGTCTTTTCCCTAGAATGTGGAATTTCAAGACTAGGGGGTATGTTATTAAGGTGAGAGGAGAGAGATTTATAAAACATATGAGGGGCAATTTTTTTTACATAAAGGGTGGTTCATGTGTGGAATGAACTTCCTGAGGAAGTGGTGGATGTGGGTACAATTACAACATTTAAAAGACATTTGAATAAGTACATGAATAAGAAAGGTTTGAAGGGATATGGGCCAAGAGCAGGTTGGTGTTATTAGTTTAGTTTGGGATTATGTTCGGCATGGACTGGTTGGACCGAAGTGTCTGTTTCCGTGCTGTGTAACTCTGGAGTATGGGGGAATTGAACCTGGATTTCCAGAGAGTAGTATCACAGCAGCCCCCTTTTTTACAAAAATGCAAGTATTATGGTTATAATAGAATTTGTCTCAGGACCGCAAATTCCTATCTATATTATAGAAATATTTTTTTCAAAAGTAATTCCTCTTTTGGGTCGTTAATTATTGTCATGCAGTTGTTGGACTATTTTTTCCCCTTCTCTTTTGAAGGCTGGAATAGTCAGTTATCCGCAATTGGCAATTTTATCACACTGTAGCCAACCCTGTGCTCAGTGACACCCACATTCAGCTCAGCAGCTCACTATCAAAAGTGGATGATTTAGATCTCCTTCTAGATAAGGTCAAATGAGCTTAGACCACTGTCTGATACAGCGAACCCAGCATTGAAAAAGGATTGAGTCTGATACCTGCCTGATCCAGACATGGCACTGTGCTTATAGACTAAGCCGCAAAGTGGAACATGAACCCATTCTCCTTCAAAAAAGATCAAGATGTTAATTCTGATTAATCATTCACCTTTCAAGGCTTGAATCTCTTACCATTCCTTAATTTACTTCAATATAAATCCACAGATAGAAATGCACTAGGCACACAAAATTTTTTCACACCATTTCAAGAAGGAAAGGCTACACTGAATTAACAGTCAATAAGAAACATGGCATGAGAGCTGCTTTTAATTTTATTTTTAGAATAAAGAAACCTGGGAGCTCCTTAGGAGACAGATCAAAAATCAATATTAACAGTATTTCTTTTTGCAAGTCATCCCCCTTTGTTGCCAATGCAAGTTTATTCTAAAAATGTTTAATCTGTTTTTAATTTGCATTTTTAACTGAATACCAATGTGTTCTACTTGCAATTAGCAAACGTCATTAGCAGATGCTGCGCACTCTTATTTGCAAATGCTCCAGGTTAGCACGATCCTTGCAAAACCTTTGCCAGGATGGGAGGATGTGAAATGACTACATGGAATTCTCTCCTGTGTCTTGGTTTGTGCAATGCATTTTAAGAGGATGTTAAACTTCATGAGCAGAGATAACATCCTGAGGGTCAGATCCTGTCATGATAGCAATAGGGCTGCGTTGTACATAAAGTTGAGATGCAATGGTTATCAGTTGTATAGGCAGGTGAGTAGAAAAGACATAAAGGGCAGGAAGACTGCAGTTCTCCCATAGACTTTGTATACCTTCCGATTTTACCATTACCACGTAGGAATTTAAGGGTGGAGTACGATATTAGATAGGAGCGGACAACGGAAGTTGATAAGATGACAAAAGACAAGAATACAGTGCATATACATAAACAACAACAGTGTACTGAATAAAGCTGGTAATCTACAAGCACAAACAGCAAGTGTGTGATGTTGATTGGCATGGCCATAACAGAAATGAAGTTTAAAAATTGTGAGGATTGGGCACTTAATCTGCAAGGTTATATATGATACAGAAGGGAAGACAGGAATTGTAACAGCATTAATGATTAGAGAAGGCACTGTAGTGTTACAAAATGAGGCTTTCGTTGAGGGGGCAAGGATAGAATGCATTGGGTTACAGTTGAAAAGCAAAAAAAAAGATCAGGCTACTTGGAATATTCTATGGGCCTCTCATTACTGAGAAAGACATACCTGCAGGGGACTTAGAGATATGCAGGTACTGTGGGGTGGTCATACTGGGGGACCTTCATTCCCCAAATATTGATTGGGAAAACATTGCAGTAAAGGGTGAGGAGGGAGAGCAATTTCTGAATTGTGTTTGGGAGAATTTCCTTGATCAGTTTGTTCTTAACTCGATTAGCATAGCAATTTGTTGTCGCATGTATTTATGAAAATGCAGTGGCTGTGTATAAGTTACCACAATTTGGCACCATTTTAATTACAGATACTATAAAAAGCGGTAATTGAGACAACGTTTGGACAAAGTTCATCTTTAGTTCCCTCCACGGTTCCTGGGTTTCTAAACTGGCTACGGGATGTCACTGCAAAGGCCGTCCCTGAAGCTGCCAAAGCGAGGATTTCCAGACTGGACCCAGCACGCTGCCACCGGCAAAGCCGATACTGAAGCCATCGCATCGCCGTCATGGTAAGGAGGGACAGATGAGACCCTTCAAGTCACCGATGCTGAAGCGACTGCCACGTCAGTCGCCACCTGAAGCCACCACAATGCCACCATAGCCACAAGGAATGAACCGGAACCACCATGCGACCACCTCCGCACCACCTCCAGGAGGAATGGCGCAGACCCACCGACAATGGAGCCGTAGCCAGTATGCCCAAGAGGAATGGGCATTTGGAAACACCATAGGCCCTCACAGCCGTCTTCCTCTACCGCAGCTGTAGGAAAGAAGAGATGAACTTTGATACAAAATAGGAGAAACAAAACAAAAACAAAAGAACAAAGAAAGATGTGGCTGTCCAGGTGTTAGGGCACTTATGGGCACTGAGTCCAAACACTTCCTATCCTGTTGCCAGTATCTTTGCATGTTACAGTAAGCATGGAGAACATCCAGGCGGTAGTGATCACAACATAATAAATGTTAAGATCAGGACTGAGGAGGGCGTAAGGAAGGCAAAAGCCAAAATAATAAATCAGTAAAAGAACTTATTTTCAGAGAATGAGAACAGAATGACGGAAAACAAATTGTGAAAATACACTGACAAAGGAACGGACAGCAATAAAAAATGTTTAAAATACCGATCAATAAACAAAAAGAGTTAACATCTGTAACTCAAATATTGAAGCAATTTCCTGATTTACAATGTTATTTAGCTTTGTTCTTCTGCCATTTTGCTTCTTTCATTTTCACTGCCTCAGCACCAATGTAACTCTCCTAATCTTCTAGTAATGTGCACACCCTGCACATAGGACCATGGGAATTGCCAAATAAAATTGGCTTAGATCACCTTTCACTATCCTTGCAGTCACTCGATCCAAGAATGCAGAAGTTATTGAGTAGTCATAGCAATCAATCTCTATAAATTAATCTATAACAGATCTGGACTTGAGGCAAAGAAAACCCCAGTGATGGATACTTTTGGGAATCACAGTTTCAAAGTCATTTGTTTCTCCCAAGCATGTTATTTCAACCACATGTCATGTATTAAATTACTCCAGGATCATATCCCAAAGTTATTTTCTGGAAAGGAATGAACTACTTTGCATTTTAAAGTATCAATAATATCCACTTCCAACATCACTCGCTGAGCCTGTTCCTTACATCGGTAGTTTGTTCATTGAAATAGTGATTGACCAATGCATTTTGAATTTAACTCTCTTTGAGTGAAGGCTGTGTACTGTTGTACTAATTCATAGATCATCGAATCCCTACAGTATGGAAACAGGCCCTTCAGTCCAACAAGTCCACACCAACCCTCAGAGCATTCCGCCCAGACCCATCTCCCCCATAATCCACCTAATCTACACATCCCTGACACTATGGGCAATTTAGCATAGCCAATCAACCCAGCCTGCACATCTTTGGGCTGTGGGAGGAAACCGGAGCACCCGGAGGAAACCCACACAGACACGGGGAGAATGTACAAACTTCACACAGACAGTCACCCGAGGGTGCAATTGAACCCTGGTCCCTGGCGCTGTGAGGCAGCAGTGCTATCGTTGGATAAGGTGAAACAGTTTGATGATCTCATCTCTTTGGAATCCTAAAAATAGCAAACATTGTCTCGAAATCTTTCCTTTTCCAGTAACAACAAGCCCAATTCACCTCATCGCATGCCTTCAGATACAGAGTGATGAGTAACACAAAAGCAGTACTCACTAGTTGTGCCATTGACAAGCAGTGAGAACTAAATGTACACCCCACTACACTTGCTGGTCACGAGAAGGAATGTTCTAGACTGTCTCATATGTTGGCCTCCAATCACAGGTTGGGGATGGGGGGTAGGGGGAGAGTTTCCCCTGGAGGGTTTGGGGTGGTGTTCTTGGATGGGGGACACTGGGGTTGGTCATAAGCCCACAAATTATCCTGGGCTATTTTCAGAATCAACGTTACCTCAAAGCTGTAACAGAGGTCTTAAATTTAACATGGTTTTCCCACTGTCTCTCCACGAGCTAGCAGTTTTACTGACAGATGTCACCATCTCCCCAAAGTTTGGGGGACTAATTTAAACAGCTGTCACTTCTCCTCATGACATTGGGTCTTGTAAACCTTTTAACCTTGTGTCTGACTACATTGGCATGGTCACTCCTCTGTCCACTAGACCTGGCTAAATCGTAGAATCCCTATAGCATGGAAGCAGGCCATTTGGCCCATGGAGTCCACATTGACCCTCCGAAGAGCAGCCCACCCAGACCCCTACCCTATCCCTGTTACCTTGCATTTCCCATGACTAATCCACCTAGCCTGCACATCCCTGACCACTATGGGCAACTTAGCATGGCCAATTCCACCTAATCTGCACATCTTTGGACTGTGGGAGGAAACTGGAGCACCTGGAGGCAACCCATGTAGACACGGGAAGAATGTACAAACTCCACACAGACAGTTGCCCAAGGCTGGAATCGAACCTGCTGGCACTGTGAGGCAGCATAGCTAACCACTGAGCCACCATGCCAACCTAAATCCTTTTGAAATAGTTTGATGTGCAGCATTGCCTTCTACCCCTAACTTCACCAGTTCCCAATGATCATGGATTGGTTGACCATTGATTACCATCACCTCAATCCTTACTCATCCACAGTAACGGTCCCAGACTGTAGTCTAGTCCTCAATGGGAACTTTGACCCCATTTCTGATTGGTGACGGCAGACCGTTTCACAGGTTCTGAGAATGAGGAATGAAGCCTGTAGAAAGCAGACAGTTCACTGCGTCCCCAGCTAGAATAACAATGATTCCCAGTTTGTTTCAAAGTTGTACCTTTAACTTCATGATTGGTCAACATGTGGCAATTTCATTGCAGTGAGTAGAACACTGAGCAGATGTAACGTACTACTTGTACTTTGATCTTCCAGTTGATTATTTCAAAGTGTGTACATCATGGCCAGGCATAATCGCAACATGGATCAAGCAAAAAGTAAATAGTTTCTTTGTTGCTATAATGACCATTCTTAGGAAAACCAACAAAATTATCCTACTCCATTTCACGAATAATTGAAGGCAACTCATCGATGTTTTCAGAAAAAAACAATTTTTTGGCTCTTCTGGCTCAGACCTTTTATTTGACATCATTAAATACTCATGCATAATACCGTTTCTTGCTTTCTGGATCTTTCTCCATTCAGGTTCATGGGAAACTGAAAGGTAAATGCGCCCTATGGGGCTGAATTGTAATGGAGGTGGTGGCCTCATGACCCACGACCTTTCAACCCATGGGGTAGAATTCTGGGTGAGCCTCCCACCATTGCACTCTACACTGGCTTGTGGGTGGGCATTTTGTCCCCACGAGGGGAGTCAGATGCTGAATGGGAGATGCCAAGAAGCCTGGACTTGTAAATACATCCTTGGTCTCCCTGGGGACCAGGCCAGCAGTGCCCTGTAGGGTTATGATGGAAGAATTAAGATTTATGGGAAAAGAGAGACAGAAGGATAGAAAAATACTTGAATGGTGTGACTTCGGCAGGGGATTTGGGGAAAGTGTGACCCCTGTGCCAGCCACAATGTTGCCAGGTGGCATGGGTAGATTATGGGCATGCACTGTCACCATGGTACTGACTTGACTTTTCTAATGCTCACCTAGCAAATTGCTCACTCTATACATTCAGGCTCAGTGCAAACTCTACTTTCCTTCCCTAACTCCCACAAGTCCCACTCCCCTAGCAGCCCGTGCTCATGGTCTGACAACGCATTGAGTTAAACATTCCCACATCTGTTTGCAAACCATCTCACGGCCACAACGCCGCTCCACTCCCACCACTGCCAGCCCCCGAGAAACATCTGCACTCCTCTAAAACTTGAGCATCTCTAATTTTAATCTTTCCACTATTTGTTGCCATGCTTTCAGCTGGCTAGGCTCTGGAATGTTTTCCAGATATCTCAAAACCTCTCTCCTGTTCAGAGATAGTAAGAATTGCAGATGCTGGAGTCAGAGATAACACAGTGTGGAGCTGGAGGAACACAGCAGGCCAGGCAGCATCTGAAGAAGGGTCCTGACCCGAAACGTCAACTTTCCTGTTCCTCTGATGCTGCCTTGGCATTCTGTGTTCCTCCAGCTCCACACTGTGTTATCCCTCTCCTGTTCTCCTCCTTTAAGACATTGCTTGAAACCCACCTCTTTGAACAAGCTTGTGATTAGTTGTCCTAATATTTCCTTATGTGGCTTGGTGTCAAACTTTGTAAAGGATTTCAGAACTTGTTACATAGACAAAACAGCTGGATAAATGTAAGTTGTTGTTGGAATGGTCTGCTACCAAATCATACAGATTATTTTCCAAGGTTGAACACTGTGCTGAGTTAGCAGATCTTGGGAGAAACAGCAAGAAGCAATAACCCCAGTGTATTGATGGCTGTGGAGATCCAGGGGCTCCTGGTTTAGATTTGTCAGGTCGGCTCACTAATAAATAAGATGACCAACTGAGCGAAATCAATCATTTGACCAATGTATTGCTACTAACTCACCAACTCTGGTCACCAACAGCATTTCCCAAAGGTTTCATCACAGAACGTCTTGCCTCCAGTTATCCCACCCACTCAAGCGGCTAATAAACTAATGTTTTTGAAGTATGCCTATGATTTTTCTCTCTCGGTTTCTCACAGCACTGTTCAGGAGGTTAATCTTTCATTCTGAGGACTTGAGGACATGTAGGCAATAATGAAATGTACCAGTCAACTATTCAGCAATATCTGAGGAAGTCCAAAAATATTTGTTGAGGCCAGTGTTTGGCTCCATCTGTATTTACTTTTACCTTCACTTTTTATTGTTGCTGATCTTAAGGCAAAGGTTCTTTGCTGCTTTTAATTTTCAGGGTGGGTGGAATACAACTGCAGTTAGAAGTTCAACTCTGCGAATGATTCATATGTTTTTATCAAATTCCATTCCCTGCTCTGACACTCAGTGCTAGTTATTAAATTAAACTAGTTACAGAATCGTACAATCCTTACAGTGTGGAAGCAGGCCATTTAGCCCATCGAGTCCACACTGACCCTCCAAAGAGGATCCCACCCAGAACCATCCCACTACCTTATCCCTGTAACCCCTGCATTTCCCATGGCTAATCCTAACCTGCACATTCCCTGAACACTATGGGCATTTAGCATAGCCAATCCACCTAACCTGCACATCTTTGGACTGTGGGAGGAAACCAGAGCAAACGGAGGAAACCCACACAGACACGGGGAGAATGTGCAAACTCCACACAGACAGTTGCCTGACAGTTATTGCTGCCATGTACAGGAAAAACGGGTAGATAAAGATAAACAATTCCACTGGTTGGGAATTCCAGAACTAGGTGGCATAGTCTGAGATATTAGGAAGTACTTCTGCACACAAAGGGTGGTAGATGTTTGGAACTCTCTTCCACAGATGGCAGTGGACGCTGGATCTGTTGCTCATTTTAAATCTGAGACAGATAATTTTTTTTATTAAACAAAGGTATTAAGGGATATGGGCCAAAGGCAGGTAGATAGCACAAACTGTAGATGCTGGAGTCAGAGTCGATACAATGTGGAGCTGGAGGAACACAGCAGGTCAGGCAGCATCAGAGAAGCAGGCAAGTTGATGTTTCAGGCGTAGACCCTTCATCAGGACTAGCAGATATATGGAGTTAGGCCACATATTAGTCATGATCTCACTGAAATGGTGGAACACGCTCAAGGGGCTGAATGGTCTCCTCTGTTCCTATGTTAATATTGCAGGAAAGGAATGTGATCACACATGCCACAAACCTTCAGACTATAATGTCTTAGTTATTTCTAGCTTTAGGCTTCCATTTCTGATGCACCACTTCTAAGAACAGGAGGGATATTTAAAATTATGATGTTGCAACTGAACGTCTAAATATAGCCAGTGTTGCAGCTTGTTCCTCTCCCAAGTTATTAAAGTTTCAAATAAACTGAATGCATAATATTATTCTCTCACAGCACTTGACATTCTGTCAGTTTTATTTTAGTTTGAGGCCCCTTAGTTATCATATCACCAGGTTAGTATTTCCAAGTTAGATATGCAGCACGGCTGGACAACATCCAGCATCGTTTGGATGTAGCAAGAAACATTCACACAACATTTTAAACACAACAAGTGTAAGAATATTAAGGCAGCAATGGTAGGGTATATTAACTACTCAAATACTAGCTGGGAAGTTTAAGTATGCAAGGTAGAGAAGGAGCAAAATTCTTAAATATCATCCAAGAGAACATTTTCAGCCAACCTATATAAAACTCATTGGGGTGGGGGGGCATTCTGGACCTAATATTTGGAAATGAGCCCAAAAGGTGGAACACATATCCTTTTTTAATATAATGACTGTAACTCAGGTATATTTTGGACAGCTGTAGTAAAGGATAAGGATAACATGGGAATAAACGTTCTAAAATGGGGAAAGGCTAACTTTCCTAAGATATGATTTGGCCCAAGTGGATGGAGAGCAGATAAAATTGCACCATAAAGGGCAACCAAAAGGGTTTCTTCTAAAATACGTAAATAGCAAGAGTATACTGCTATGGGAAAGATATTGTTAAACTTGACAGGGTACAGAAAACATTTACAAGGATGTTGCCGGGTTTGGAGGGTTTGTGCTATAGCTGAGGCTATTTTTCCAGCTTTAATCAAATCCCACTGGACATTCCGGACTATATTTCCCATAGCAGACAAGACCACAGTAACCACCACAGTCATAATCTCCACAAATCGTCCAGATTGCAGCAGGTAAATGTTAGCCACATTTGATGAGCCTCTGGGCATTACAGGGAAGGTCTCTGTGGCTGTATACACTCTGAGAACTGACTATTTATTATTCCTTCTCATTCAAGGCTCTGGGATTCAACAGGATTGAAAAGGATGCATCTGTTAGCCCATGCTGTTTGGTGGTCAAGCTTAAAGGATTGGGAAGCTCCATTGAGGAAGTTATGGAGAGGATGTCTGTCCTGTGTATAGTCAGGGTACACTGATGGTGGAAGGGAGTGAAACTTTAAGATGGCCATACTGTGCTGATCAGGCAGAGTGGTTTTCTTGAATGTTGTTGCAGCTATGTTCATTCAGGCAATGGACAGTATTGTTTCTGACTTGTGGGCATTCTTTGGAGAATCAAGATGTGATGTTGTAGGTTAAATGTGATAAGTCAAACCTAGCTACATTGCTAATTCAAGGGACTGGTTGACTCTCAGCCCTTTTGGGGAGAGGACTTAGTGAATGAATGTAAGCAACTTGGACAAAGTGTGCAGTTGTGTGATTAGATATAAGTTGTCTGAGAGGATTAGCTTAGTTTTATTATTTGATGGCATGTGGCCATTACTTGAAAGGTCAGCATTTATTGCCCATTCCTAGATGCCATTGAGGTGGTGGTGAGCTGTCTTCTTGAACTGTCACAGTGTTTGGGGTGTAGGTCCATCCACAGTGCTGTTGGGAATGGTGTTCTAGGATTTCACCCTTGTTTGTAAGATATAGAGGCAGCATTAAGCCATTCAGCCCATCAAGTGTTCTCTGCCATTTGATCATAGTTGATATTTTTCTCAATCCCATTCTCCTGTGTGGATCCCCTTACTAATCAAAAGTTCTTCTAGATGGTAGAATTTATGGGTTTGGAAGTAAACATGGAGGTCACTTTAACATGGCCCTGACACAAACTGAGTAGAAACAATTTCCAATTTTGTTTTCAGCCTGAATTTGAATACAGAGACAAGGAACAACTGCTGATACAGATAGCACAGTGTTGATAGTTTTAGGCTATATACAATATACTGCCTCTGTTTAGTGGCCAGGGGAACAATCTAGAGAATTTGAAGTAGGTGGCTGGAATACTGGATGGTGACAGACCAAATTAGTGAGAAGATATGTGGGCATCGATATTAACTTTAATATGGGCTATTACCATGGTGATCTGCTTGATGGACAATCAACTTGCAAAGTTCTACAAGAATCAGAAATGTGCCATGATTGTTGTGTCTATGTTTATATGATTCTATACTTAATGTTGGAAAAACTCACTAGTTTGGTCATTTGAGGCACTGGTCAAAGGGAACACCTTCATTTCATCCATTTTGATTTACAAGTGAACTAGGCAGGATTGAAGTGGCATGTTAAATCAGCAGGAAGTTTTCTATAGTGTTGGCATTTCGCTCTAGAGGTAATTATGGATTTTGATTTCACAGTGAGGGCTGTTATCAAATGTCTGTCTGCTTGCTGTGTGCAGTGAGCACTAAATAAAAGATGACTCACCGTTTTACTATCACCTTCACATGTGTGACTGAATACAGATCAGCAAATTCCATCTTTTACAGGTGTTTACAAGCAGTTGTAATTTACTGCCTGCATTAATAAAATTATACATTTAAAAATAAAATGCACTGACGCATCTAATGACACTGAGGTTCGAGGCGATGGTACTGTGTAATTAACAAATATCGGAAAATTACAGGCTAAATCTTGTCACCTTTTTGGCAATGTGTCAGTATTGTTGAGTTTTATGGAAGGTCTCTCTCCTGATCCTGACCACCCTGAATGACTATGTCCCGTGGTATCAGAGACTGCCCTTGACTTACTGTCTATGACTGAAGGTATGTCTCCTCAGACTTGATGGATAACTGCTGATAACCATGTCAAACATCTTGGCTTTTCACCTGTGGTAAACCACAAAGCAAGGCAGAAGTACTGTGAACCTTGTAGTTCTAGCTGAGGGGGGCATACCACAAAAGGGCAAGACATGCAAGATAAGGCAGGGATGCTGTGAACAACCAGCTGGGCTCCTAGATAAGTGAGCAGTACAAGAATGGGCCAGCAGCCCTCAGATGTAGCCTGGTTCAACCTGTGCCCTGAGACATTGATGGCCGGTTTCCAAGATGGCGGCCTGGCGGAGCAAGGGATGAGGTGAGTCATGAGGTACCTGCTTGGATTTTCATGTCAGAAATTATTGGGTCTAGTTTCCTCATGGTCGCTGCAAGGATAGAAAGCTGCATATTAATGCGGTGAAATGTGCAGTTAATGAGGCCAATAACAAGCATTAGTTCCCCTCAATAGTCAACTTGCCATTGCCAAGCGAGAGTCTCGTCTCATGTCTGCAACTCTGTCCAAAAAAGCGACAGGTAGTTTCTAACATTGAGAAAGACCTCCACCAGTGTCTCATGTAATTCTTCCAGATTTCTCGCCAGAACACACATCGTCCTGGCACCTGTCAGATTCACCCACAATTTCATAAAAGATTGTGAAAAGAGACGCTTACCATCTAAATTTTGCTTCTTGAATTTTAAAACATGGAACAATGGCTGTATTGTGCATAATAGTTGGGCAGAGTAAGATTCCATAATCTGAAGCACTCAGACATGCTTTTTCAAAAGGCCAGCACAGATAGGATGAACAGAATGATTGGTCTCCTTGTGTGCTGTAAGTTTCTATGATTCAATGATCCTTTCCTTTACTAGATGCAGGGAAGTTTTTTTCCCCTGGCTGGGGAGTCTAGGGGTCACAGGTATGGGGTAGACCATTAGGACTGAGATGAAGTTAGGTTTCTTCATTTCTTCATTCAAAGGATGGTGAACTTGTGGAATTCTCTACCATAGAGAGCTGTGGAGGCCAAGTGACCAAATGCATTCAAGAAAGAAAAGGACAAATTTCTAGATTTTAAAGGTGTCAAGGGGTTTGGGGAGAAGGTGAGGATATGGCATTGAGGCAGAGGATCACCCATGATCCTTTTGAATGGTGGAGCAGGCTCAAAGAGCCAAATGGCCTACTCTTGCCCCTGGTTTCTATGTTCCCTCGGAGGGAATTTCACAGATTTTTGTATCAGGCCTTGTTCTTGCTTCCAATTGCAGCACTCTTTACTGATATCAAGATGCAGCAGCCTGTTTCTTTGGTATTTGGTATGCAGGATAACATTCTCCATAAATAATCAAACAAAAAGATTCTGTCTGTAAAGTGGACGTGTACCCTACAGTGCTCCCAGATTACAGCACCTCAAATCATTTTCCCTGCAGCTAAGTTAAAGAAGGGACTATACATCAGAAAACTGGATCAGGAAGTGATAGGATGTGAAAACATTTAGCCCCTTTTTCTCCAAGGGAGGTACATGTTGACCTCGTTGCTGTGTCCCTCTGACAGAAGAAACATAGAGCAGAATCCTGCTGATAATTACTTCTAAAAAAAGTTATTATCTCATTTTCTTAGAGGCCCCACTGAAGTTCCACTAGAAACTGCGAATACAGAAAATTTACGTTTATAATGCTGTCAACGGATCACAACCAAGAGGAAATCTTCCTCTGTAATAAGAAGCCAGTTAACAACAACAAGGTCTGGGGGTATTGACAATCATTGTTACCCTGGTCAGGGTGGAGGGGTTAATCCAACGTCTTTTTGTGTGTCTATGAGGAGCCAGATCAAGGGTGAGCTCACTGCAGATTGTGGGTAGGGCTACCTGTCATATTGAGGAAAGGGAGATTAATATACATGGTTGAGTGGTAAACTATTTTGTGAATTTTAAGGCTTTTTATTATTATCTGTTGTTGGGTTGATTTGGTGATTAGAGTTTACATTTTTCCCATTGAAAACAATGGGAGTGTGGATAAGAAGCTATTCAGTCTGATTTGTGTATCAGTTCTTCCTTGATCCAATTATTAATGACAGGATCTATATAACTTTATAAACTGCCCTCTTGAGATCCTGCTATTTATTACTAGGAACAAATGCATGGCTAGTTTATAAAATCTGTCATTGCCTTGCACTCAAACTGTACATCCCTATGGTTGATGACTGAAATGCTCAACAATAGGACTTACTGGAATGTAACCTGAAAAGGAAATAAAACTAAAACACAAGGTTATCGTTCTTGCTGTTACTGATAAAATAAAACCGGAGAGGTCGATTTTAACTCAGGATGGGTTCAGTGAATGAGGGGGTTCACTCTGGGTGACACATACCCACATAAAACATGAAGAAAAGGGGCCCCATCTTCAATTAGGCCTCATTAGGAGTCTGTGTCCCACCCAAAGTTGGTGACAATGAAGCCCTAGTTGGTGGGCATTGAGTCTGGAGCTGGCCACTGCCAGGGTCCTTAGGGTATGATCTGTGGGATAATGTGAAAGCTGAGGGGTTGGTGATTGACAAGTAGACACTGGCTAAGGGAGAGAGAGGTTATGTTGCAGCTGGAATAAAGAATTCTCAAGATTCACAACCACACAGAAACTGCTTCTCAATGCCATCTTAAAGGATCAGCTGCAAACGTAGAAGCTATATAATGAAAACAAAGTACTGCTGACGCTGTAAATCTAAAACAAACACAGCGGATGCTGGAGGAACTTGGCAGATCTGGCAGCATCTATGAAGAGAGAAACAGAGTTAACATGTCACATTTGGTATGACTGTTCAGAATCCCGAGGATATGTTGACTAATTTCTTTTGTGGGATGGGGATGACCAGCATTTCTTATCCATTGCTAATTGCCCTTGAACAAAGATGCTTGTTGGGCCATCTCAGGTCAATTAAGAGTCAAAGACATTGCAGAGTCTGGAGTCATATGTAGGCCAGACCAAGGAAGTAATGATAGGGAATGAAGCCAAGGGACACTGGTGAGCTAGATGGACTTTTATGGCAATTAACGTCCTTGTCATGAGGCTAGATTTGTACCAATGGTAGGATTTGAAATTGTGTTCCAGGATATTGTGGTGATTCCAGCCTTCGGTGACTGTCTGTGTGGAGTTTGCACATTCTCCCCGTGTCTGCATGGGTTTCCTCCGGGTCCTCCGGTTTCCTCCCACAGCCCAAAGATGAGCAGGTTAGGTGGATTGGACATATTAAATTGCTCATAGTGTCCAGGGATGTGCAGGCTAGGTGGGTTGCTCGTGGGAAATGCAGGGTGTCAGGGATAGGGTCAGAGTGTGGGTATGGGTGGAATGATCTTTGGAGGGTTGGTATGGACTCAATGGGCCAAATGGCCTCCTTCCACACTGTAGGGACTCTGAGATTCTCTTCTATGATTCCATGGTATTAGCTTCAGTCTTCTACGTTATTAGTCAAGTGACATTAGCGCTCCACTAGCACCCCCACTAATTCTAGTCCTTCCTAGTTCTGCACCTCAGTCTATTATCCCCAACCAGGGGATATAGCCTCTCCACAGCCACCCTATCACATTCGCTCAGTTACAGAAGTTTCTATGAGATCTCCTCTCATTCTTTGAAACTTTGGACAATAGTTGGGAGTGAGGCTGACTGGTTCACAAATGTACTTTGTGGAAGTAAACCTGCCACAGGTTTTATGACAATCCGATAGCTTCAAAGTCCAATGTAGCACCAGCTGCTTGTTTCCAGATTCGTTTTCAAAAAGCTTGAGTTCAAATTCTCAAACTGGGGATTTAAATTTAGATCCCTGGCAATATTAGTCTAGCTCTGTCAATTACGAGTCTACCACCATAACCATCATATTGCTATAACAAAGCAAACTCTTCATTTACTTAAGGGTCTGAAACCACGAGTGTCAACAGCTCTGAACTCTGCTTCCTTCTGTTGCAGCACGTGTTCTGCAGCGAATCCTTTGGTAACATTTTTCTTAATCTTGCCTTTCCACATTTAAAAAAAAATGAGATCTTGTTAGAAAGGGTTAATAAAAATTAAAGAAAACTCTTTGAATGTAAAGATGTAATTGCTCTTAGCTCAAAGTTCAGTAGGATCTGAGAGAAACTCATCCAACCAGGTACCACTGGCTTACTCCATCTCTCAGTTCCATTACACCTCTCTCAGTCAATTTCAGTCTGTGGTAAATCAAAAGAAAAGACCAGCCCAACCTAACTTTTCACTTAAGTGAATACGCAACAAGTGAATGGCCAGCTTGAATGGACATTATTGTAGTTGAGGGAAGAGGATCGATTATTCTTTGATAGTCCAACACAGAAGGACAAAAAGACCCAACGTATTATACAACCGGATTCAGCTCAAGTGCTGCTGGAAGTGAGTGCTGTATGTACTTTACACTAAACATAAAGGAACAAGTTGTATTTTTCCTTCACAATAATCCATTAGTGGAAGAGAAAGCTAAAAGCTTATGAGCACTCTCTAGAGAATAAAGCTGCAACACACAAAAAAATACTTGAAGTTTCTGCAAGTGTTATTCAGTTATGAGAGCCAGCTGACTAATGAATAAAACTGGTCTGCACAGTGTGTGAATAATTTTAAAAAAGGCACATTGTGAACACATCAGCAGAAATGAACTTCTTCAGTTCTGTTTACTTTGGCTTCCCATCAACTGAATTGTGCGAGCATGAAGGAAGGTGACAGTATGGTCAACACAGCCCTCCTTTTAGACAAACAGCCAATGAATGGGCAAATTGGACAGCAGTGCTCCAATAGGAAAAGTCTAGGAATGTGATTGACAGTTGCACTCAGTCACACTGGTCAGAGAGTTGGACAAGTCATTTGGCTATGACATCTTTCCCTAAAGTTGAATTTAACACAACCTTCGGAAATGCTGCTTCATCAAGATGGATGGTAATATTATATCATAGTGAGAAAATGCATGTCTATTTTATTTTGATCAATTACTTTACACAGAAACACATTAAAAAAATTTGGCTTCTCCTACCAATTTATCAAGACCTCCCTATTTTAATACTCCATTCCCTCTGAATTAAAGTTCTATTTGTTTTCCCTGTTATCTGCTGAACCTGAATGCTATCATTTTGTGATTCATGCACGAGGACCCAGAAATGTTTCCGTGCTGCAGTTTTCTGCAATTGTTCTCCATTTAAATAACAGGCTATTCTATTTTTCTTGCCAAAGTGGATAATCTGCCATTTTCTCACATTATGTTCCATTTGCTGAGTTTGAGCTGCAGTGGTCAATTGGATTACTCAGTCTATGCACAGATTGAAATCACCCATGATAACTGCTGCCTATGCTACAAGCCTTTCTAATCTCCTGAGTTATACTATGCTCACATTACCATTATTATTTGATGTATGAATAACTCCAACTAATGTCTGCTGCCTATTGTTGTTTCTTAGCTCTATCCAAAGAGATTCCACACATTGTTCTTCTAATCGGGGATCCTCCTTCACCAATGTACTGATCCCATCCCTTTAGTCCGTACTTCCTAAACATCAAATATCCTTGAATTTTCATGCAATCACATTTCTATAATGGCAATTTAAACATACCTATTTTTCCAATTTGTACCTGTTGATCATTTACCTTGTTGCAATTTTTTTATTCAATGGTGGGATGAGGCTGTTGCTGGCTCGTCCAACATTTATTGCCCATCTTTAATTACCCTAAAGAATGCTGTGTACATTTAGGTAGTGAGCCCTGAACAATTTTATTTTTCATTATTCTGCACTGGAGGCATACTTGGTGCTCAGTTTGTCTCGTGTCTTTTTGTCTCCTGAAGCTTGCTCGCTTCCAATTTAGTTCATTCCTTAGGTTCCCATCCCACTGACAAGCTGGTTTTAAACCCACTCCAAAATCTCCCATCTTCCTCCCAACCACAGTCCCATTAAGTGCAACCTGTCCAGCTTAAACAGATTCCACATATCCCAGAACTGGTCCCAATGCCTCAGGTCTGATATCCTCCCTCCCACATCAGTTGTCCAGTGTATCCCATCAATCAATCCTCATGTTCTCATGTGGCAATGGGAATAATCCTAAGATTGCTGCTGTGAAGTCCTAATTTTTAATTTTCTTCCTAAGTCCCTGAAATCTGCTTTCAGGACCTTATCCCTCTTCTTACCTCTGTCACTGGTACAGGTGGACCATGATCTCTGGCTGATCCTTCTTTTACAGAAGGATGTCCTGCAGCCGCTCTGTGAAATCCTTGATATTGACACCATTTACAACCACAGAAATGCCCATCCAATCTATTTCCTATGACCTTTCAACTGTCTTTTTCTCATTCTCTGTACAGCTACATTGGTCATGATGCCATGGATGTAGCTTTGGCTACACTCCCCTAAGGAACCACCACCTTCACTGGTTTCGAAACAAGCGGGACAGGGGAATCCGGCACTTACATGCCTGATTCTCCTAGACTGCCCATTCCTACCCTGACTCGGCATTTCCAACCTGTGGTGTGACCACCTCCCTGGATCGTGAAGCTGACACTAAAGGTGTGTTTTTTTATCTTGAGGTACCCCTGACAAATAGCACATGCACTCATCCCTAACTGCCCTTGAGCTGATGGTCTAGCAACACAATTTCAAACAGCATTTACCAGTTGACTATAGCACAGTGCGTCTGGAGTAATAGGCCAGATCTGCTAAAGATGGCAGATTTCCTGGACATTAGCATGCACAATGGTCATCATTTTTGAGACAATTCCAGATTTTGCTCCCAGAATTCAAATTGCAAACTTTCTGAAGAAGGGTCTGGGCCCGAAACGTCAGCCTTCCTGCTCCTCTGACGCTGCTTGGCCTGCTGTGTTCATCCAGCTCTACACCTTGTTATGTGTTATAACTCAGGCATTGTTGAACATCAAAATAGAGCTACTGCTTGTGTTGTAAGTAGACAGATTGTTCAGCAGAAGCATCCGTGGGTCTGCTCTTTTTTTAAAGCAACATTTTTTTTCCCTAAATCAATATGTTCAGAGGTATTATTACACACCTCTAGAGCATGCGGGACTTGAACCCAGGTCAGGGGTAGGGGCTTTGCCTCTGTACCACAAGAGACCCCTTAGTCTATGTGATAAAGTGCTTAGGTGATGAGTTTCAGTTGGCCAAGCTACTGCCTGTTACCAAGGGAACTCATAGTCAACGAGCTCCTCGAAGAGATATAAGTACTGATTCCCCAATGACCTTAAAGGGGTTATCACAATGGAGAAGGCAGTATCCAAGAGCAGCCTAATAAAAGCAACGAAGTATTCAATCTTCCTCAAGACTTTACAAAAAAATGTCCAGTACATATGGTTTGTTTTAAGCATAAGCAGAAGAATGTGGCTTCATGTACGCATTCTATCAAATCAGTCTGAGGTCTGTCAAGGTTACCTGAAGGTGATTGTGTTCTTGAGGCAAATCATGTCAAAGAATGCAACATTAATGGCAACTTGAAATTGGAGAAAAAGCACAATGTGGAAGGTAATAATAATTTCTTCATGAAAAGGTGGTTTGAGCAGTAAAAGGAATTAAAATGAAACACAACACTCAAAGTACGTTTATCCAAGAAAGACATGTGAAATGAAGGAGACTTGTCTCAAAAATAAATGGTCTGATGATGTAAGACAGAAAGGCAGTGGGGGGAGCGGTGGTGAAATACACAGTAAACAAAATTGAAGGGAGTTATAAATAACCATGGAAACAGAGGAAAGAATCCACAGGATTTGAGAAGAGATATTGTTAAGTAGAGAACACAACATTGTAGGGCAAATCAACAACTCAGAGCTGAGGAACAGAAATGACAAAGGGATAAATGGGACATGAGCACATATAAAGAGTTAGTGTTCACGAGAATTCCTAGAGTGGACATCTATTTCCTAAAGAACTCCAAAAGAGATATAGATAGGTTGAGAGCATGAACAAACACTGGCAATTTTTTTGGATTGTCTCTCTAATTAATTAATAGTCTGCCTTTTGATTCTTCCAACCAAAAATATGCAGTGCAGAGGGATTTGGATATTCTTGTGCTTGAAGATGCAGCGAGCAATAAAGAAAGCAAATGGAATTTTGGCCTTTATTGTTAATGGTTTGGCGTTCAAACATAGGGAGGTCTTGGTACAACTGTACACAGTCTTGGTAAGTCTGAACCCAGAGGACAATGTACAGTTTTGGTCCCAATATTTAAAGGATAGATTGACACTGAAGGGAATTCAAAACAGATTCTGTAGGCTGATTTCTGAATGAAAATGTTTACTTAATTAAGAACCTAAAAGGTTTACCTAACCTATACAGGTTAGGCCTTTATTCATTAGACAGTAATGGACTGTCATGCTATAAATGTTGTTTTGTTCAATTCCATTCACTGAGAAGTGGAACTGTTTTGATTGCTGGCAGAGAGATCACCTTGTACAAAATGTAAGTTAGTCTTTGAACTTAATCAGGGAAGAATGGTTTCCTACACTCACTTCAACCAGCTAATACGATTGGAGAGGAATTTTCCCTAATAGGCCTGAGTTTATATTTGATTTCTATATTCTCCGAGGACACACTTTCGGATAGCATGCACAGTGCGGAGATGGTGACACATGAGGTACCGCAGTTGAGTGGATGGATGAGGGAATCATTTCTAGTCCATCACTGTTTCTGCATGGCTATTCACGTTAGTTTTGTTTTCATCTGTAGCTTAATAGAATGGAAAGATCAAGTTTTCTTGTAATACCATGTCGCAATATTTTCTGTGACTGTTCCAAATTGCTTTCAGAAAGTCAACACGAATTGCTGGAGAAACCATCATGTGGTGCTCATTACTCTGTGGCATTCATGTCTCACACAGCACTATTAATAATGATTAAGAACACAAATTTTGGTGGTTATATGAGGTCTAATTGACTGCTATTTTTGCTAATTTTACTGCAGTTATGACTTGATTTTATCCACTTTATTTCCATACTTAGTTGCATGAGTAAATTAGCCCATGTGAACCATTTTTTGGGTCTTTAGAAAGCAGTCAGACTATATTTCATCCAAAACTTGCTTTATTTTAATTCTAAATACCTAACGATCCATAATGTGAAAATCAGCTTAAGCAAGCTGCCTCAATTTTTCCCAACAAATCTGAACGTGGGCCATGAATCTGACTTTGGTTTCTGTCTAAATTCACTAGGCATGCAGGAGGAGGTAGGAATTTACAATTACAGAGCTTCCATCACAACCACAGACTGCTTCCAAAGTTGTTTTACAGTCAATGGTAAACTTTTGAAGTGTAATCGCTGTTGCAATGTAAGAAATGCAAAAGCCAAAGGGAGCACAGGAAGATCCCACAATAGCAATGACATCCATTACCAGATAATCCTTTAGGTGCTGTTTGAGGGGTAAATACTGGTCAGGGCATCCCTCAAAATAGGGAAATGAAATAATTTACCACCATGCAAGCTTGTGACAGGGTTTCAGTTTAAGGTCTCACTCAAAGAAATCGAATCTCAGACAGTGTTGCCTTCCCTCACTATTGCGCTCTCGTGCTGTTTGGATTGTTGGCATTTTGTGTCACAGGCACTAGTCCCAATGATTTCCTAATCACCTTTTCTCAGGAAGAATGCTGCATTAAAATATTGAAGGGAAAATAATTTCAGAAAGGAGGGTAGAGCGTTGTCCATGGCAACACCTTTGAATAGAAGCGGAAGAGTTGGACAATACCTTATTAAACTAGATACATCCTACCCTATCAACTCAGGAAGCACCATGCAGTAGGATCGCCTCCTTATATCGAACTGGAATCAGGTTTATTGTCATGTTACTGAAGTTACAAAAGAACAGGTATATAATGAAAAGTGTATAATGTTGCCAACACACGGTGCCAACTTAGGTACAAAGTACCTAGGTACAAAATAAATAGAGAAAATAAAGAAAACAACGTTACACCACAATGCAGATCAACATAGTATGAGTCAGGAAAATAACAAATAAAGCTAAAAAGATGGACATTATAAACTTTCTATAAGAGCTTCCATGTGATCTGTCTAGGCGCCACTGGTTCCCAACCAGTAGCTTTCTTCAGTCTGGGCAAATGAATAATGACAATACTTGTCCAAAGTCAGCAGGTACCTATTACGATAGGCACGGAAAGAAGGAGGAGGTGAGAACATCGAGGAAGCAGTGTTGGGAATGACTCCTGTGCATTCACATTGCCAGGGATAGGCTGGAAATCAATTAGCTGTCCACTCCACATCAGTGGGCAGCCAATCACACAGGTTGTCATCAGTGGACTGACCCTCTGCCAGATGTGGTGCGTGCCAACTCAATGGAGGTGGCATCAGCCAACAGAGCTGGAACGTTCTTGTCGCATTGATGGAGCTCTGGGCATCAAAGGGGGCAATGGCAACCACACCTGAGCCAGTAGAGGGCTTAACCCTCCAGCCTGCTGGACCATGTGTTCCTAGATCTTGTTGCTTCCTGGACTCCATGATGAGGTGGCCTCACAGTTTCTGACCTATCTCAGCAGCACCTATTTCTCTGAGTCGGGCTGTCGAAACTGCAGAGCTACATGCCTGTGTGATGAGATGGGCAGCATTGGGGAAGCCTTCATGAGGCTTCCTCCCAGAAGGAATCTTCCTGCTGGTGATCACGGCGTCAGGAAAATTATTGAGGCTGACCTCAGGGTCTCGAAGCCCATGGCAAAATCCAATCCTTTGAATCACTGTAGCAATGTTCATTATGGATCTTATGACAGGAAATGAATATTTATCAGAGACTTTGAAATAAGCCAATTGCCAATTTGTGGCAGATTCATCACCTCCAAAAGGTCACCTACATACAGTTTGTTGAGTGGGTTTTGTATTCAGTAGGCATCCCACGATATATCTTGTCTGTCAAGAATAACTTTTGTCAAAGGGAAAGCAAGGTAGTTGTCTTCATTCCTCTAACTCAAATAGACATGATTGTTCTTTTCACAGCCTATACTTATATTTTATAACAGACTTAGAATGCTGCAGCAATTTACACTTATGGAACAATGGGTTTACAATATCATCTGGAAACCCTCTTATCATTTGCACTTGGCAGCTGTTTTGTAGATTGGCATTTTAATATTTGTCACCAGCACTAAAAATATTCGGGGGGGTTGTATTTCTTGAATGTTTGTATATTCCCCTTTCGAAGTGAATGCTTGGAGTGGATTCAATCGTCATTAAAGAAAGAAACAGAAGGTTAAGTAAGTCAGAATTTCTCAAATTAAACTCAGTAATTGTTACCTATGTAAGGTCTAAGAAAAATATTTCAATATTATACAAATAAAACCTGGAGCATATTAGACATCGCTTGATTACAAATGACAGACTAAAATTATGGACTGGATGATTCTGCAATACACCCTGCAATGAACAATCCATAAGGTCCCATCATCAAACAGCAATCATGTTCGTAGGAATCTCAAGCTGTGCACATTACAGCACTTGGACTAGACTTTAAGGGGAATAACTGTTTATGTAAAGGTCCACTTCAACAGCAGATTAATATCTTGATGGTTATCTGATGTGGTGCTCCCAATATAAAAACAGAGCATGATCTGACTTCCTGTGAGCAATGCCATGGGAGTTACACTGACTCACTGACGGTGGCAGTGTTTCCTCATCGATGTAGCAACTGAGGAACAGCAGCTGAATGGCTTAACTGCAGGAATTCTGGGCAGGTTCACGAGGATGTATTTCAAAACAAGTACCACAGGCAAAAATGCAACAGCATGGAAAATCACATCCTGCAAATTGTCAAAGGAAGTCTTGAACACAGTCATCGTTGAAAACAAATGCACGATCATGTAATAGTTATTTGGCTGTACTGAACTTGAGTATTGCTTAAAAAAATGATATTTTGTCAAAGCTTTTTGTCTTGCACTCATCAGGACAATTCACAAGAATATCATTTCAAGGCAAAAACCAACATTTGTACTGCATAAGAGGGTGCTGATCCATTGGCTAGTGGACACAGATCGTTTGAGGCTTTGTCTCATGAATGATAACTGACAGGTAACTTCCAGATTTGTTTACTTTTTAAACCAGGCAGATTAACTGATTGGTCAGAGAATTACCTCAGAAATGTTCAGTTGAAACAGGTGCTGTACATGTGCTTATTTGTTATGCCAGCAAGGAATCCGACCTTTTGTTTTAATATATGAAGATTCCAATCCATGCAAATGAGCCATATTTAGCCAATGCTAAATTGGTTTGATGTAAGTCTTCTCACACTCAGGATTATCCAACAATTGTTGTCCAATTGCAGCATCACAGCTCATGTTGGACACTGTGTTGCAAGCCTGCATTGGTTGGGTACAGTCAGTACCTTGCTTGTTGCAAACAGCTAAAGGGATAAGTTGCTTCGTGAACTTGCCATCTCTGGAACATATACCTTACATTTGTGACATCGCATCAGCACTGAAAGTCATATACCCCCAGTACTCATTTGTGTGACAAGCAAGTGTCCTTTTGGCTTGATGGTAACATTTTGTTGGTGATGAGCACTACTAGTGTTATTACTTCATGGCAGCAATGTGAAACAGCTAGCATGAGCTATTACACACTTTTGCAATATCTTATCCTTACATGGTAATCAAAAGTGGATTGGATTGAGATAAGGAGGAACTTTGTCCCTCAGATGGTAGTGTATCTTTGGAACTGTCTACCCAAGAGGGCTGTGGAAGCCCAGTCATTAAGGTAAAAACTAGAATTCATAAGTTTCTGATTAGCAAAGACATCAAGGGATATGGAGATGGTTTGGGAATCTGACATTGAGTTAAAAGATCGGTCTTGATGTAGAATGCTGGAGCAGGCTTGAGGCTGAATGGCCTACTCCTGCTCCTATGTTCCTATGAAGTATTTTTGAAGCTTTGTTATGACTGTAACATTGGAAACGTGGCAGCTTATCTGTGCATAGTAAACTTCTACGAAAAGCAATATCAACTAGCTAATTTGTTTTATGATTTTCATTGAGGAATAAATAGTCAGGGCATCAGGCAGACCTCCCTACGCTTCGTCAAAATAGTACAGCGCAATGTTTTTACACCACCCTGAGCAGGTAGGTGGGGTGTTGGTCTTATTTGACAGCTGGCACCTCAGACAGTGCAGCCCTCCTTCAATATACACAGGAGAAGTCAATGCATGTAGTTTTAATTTATTTGCAGTTTTATTGTGAATCTTTCTCCATCAAAACAGTTTTTATTTCGTTGATGTCTCATCTTTGACCTACTTATTATTATGGTTGCACACTATAATTAAGGTCTTCCAGTGCTGTACACAACTTGCACTCCATAACATCCATTTAACTGCATTCCTTACTGATGTTTCATTGGGATCAACTTTTTAAATGATGGAGCACTACCAGGGATGGCTACTGCAATTCACAAATATAGTATGTGACCTGCAGTGCATGGTAAATCACTTTTCTTAGGAACTCATGCAATGCCTGTTCAGAAATACACTCCATCATTTGCAGGGGAATGAATTTCATCTGACTGGAGACCTAGGATTACCTACAAACTATTGCTAATGACATCTTTGCACCATTCACACTTATAGCATGAAACAGCTAGTAACTTGCCTCCTTCTTGGAAACTAAATCATTTCTGAGGCAACACACAAGCCCTCCAGAAATATTGCTATAAGCTGCCGAATATCAAACATCAGTGTCATACTTGGGGAACAGAGGCCACAAACCATGACAGAGCTGGAGGCAAAGAGAAAGGTTAAGGAGTCGGCTGTAGAAAATTCAGGGGCAAAGAATTTGCATCGATCATGTAGGGTATGCGGGGGTAGTTTGATCTTAGTAGGATAATAGGTCGGCACAACATCATGGGCCGAAGGACCTGTACTGTGCTGTACTGTTCTATGTTCTATGTAGATCATAAAACCTTCATAAGCAAAGCCTCCCATTATATCCTGAAACTGACTTTCAAAACAGATAGCATTACAGAACTAGTAGGAACTGCAGATGCTGGAGAATCTGAGGTAACAAAGTGTAGAGCTGGATGAACACAGCAGGCCAAGCAGCATCAGAGGAGCAGGAAAGCTGACGTTTTGGGCCTAGACCCTTCTTCAGAACGGTTCTGAGGAAGGGTCACCGGACCCGAAACGTTAACTCTGTTTTCTCCTTCACAGATGCTGCCAGACCTGCTGAGCTTTTCCAGCAACTTTGTTTTTGTTCCACTATTCATAAATCACGTTACAGCCAATTTGTGTTAACGAAACACATGATACAGTACAACTACCTGTAGTAGCATTTACAATTCAACTCTGTGAGTCCAGCATTACCTGAATTAGTCAAAATCCAGTACTATTCTGGACCTATGTACTTCTAGTGAAGGGTATTTGCCAAGTAAAGTGCCTTATGTATAGTCAGTGAAAACCGAAATGATTTGAGAATCCCATCAGGAATCTTTTATTTTGCAGCATTTTCCAAGTCAATTGAAGGCAGCTCCAAGATTGGAATTTGAACCCTACGTCATCTATTAGTGAGTTGAAGATTCAAGAACATGCCCCCATTATGTCTACAACCCCCGCTCTTTGCAGTCAGCAAGGCTGGCAATTGTTCATCAGTGAACACGGAAATCTAGGTGGAGATTGACAATACACCATCCCCACAGCTAAATCCCCAAGCACTGCAGAATGATCTACAATGGTGTGGCATCTCAAGCTAGCAGGCACCCAGTCCCACGTAGGGAGAGTTATAATTGAGTCATTAAGCTGAGGAAGGAGGCCATTCAGTCATCAAGTCCATGCCAGCTCTCTGTGAAGCAACCCAATCAATTCCATTTTCCGTCCAGTTCCAATTCAATTTCCTTTTTGAAAATCATCATTGTTATGGTCATTAATTTCAGAGTTTGCTCATTTCTTTTGAACTGTAGATTTTGTTGGTGCTTCTTCAAAGTATCATTTTGATCCACAGGGGAGTAAGCATCTATGCAGAGGTGTGGATAATAAGGGACATGTGTGAAAGGTAATGAGGGATACAGACCATAAGACCAAAAGATGTAGGAGCAGTAGGAGAAGGCTATTCGGCCCATTGAATCTGCTCCACCATCCAGAGAGATCATGACTGATCCGATAACCCCCAACTCCACTTAGACTTATTGACTTGGTCAGGCCTCCATTTCTGTCCAATAAAAATTGATGGTTATGAAGTCGACTTCAGTTTTTTGCAATCTAAAGAAACCAAAGACTTTTTAGATGACATGAATTTTCCAGTTACAGACAGAAATGACTGAAGGACAAAATTTTACTGATTAAGGCTCATCCCCAGCTTCTTGCTGATTAACATTGGCTGGCGATGAACTTTAAAATTCTCATCCAAGTTTTCTAGTCTTTCCATGGCCTCATCCCCTTTTATCTTTGCAGCCTATTGCAGCCCTGTAACATACTAAGGTCTCTGTATTCCTCTAATTCTGACATCTGATATTGCAAGTCACTTCACAGAAAGAAGGGTCATCCCTGCATATAGTTAGCAGATGGCAAATATTTTTTTGATATGCATGTTTGAGGAAACAGTAGATTGACAGAGGTCTCACAGGAACATAAACCCATCCATAACCTCAACATTGCATATGGGGAAGCTGGTAGAATAGTTAACATCACTGAACCAGTAATTCAGATGCCCAGGCTGGTATCCTGGGGGCATGGGTTCAAATCCCACTACAGCAGCTTCTGGATAAGGCTAGTTGCAGAAATGAAGACTGTGTTAACTATCTGGCAGAAGGCTGTCAGGCAGAATGCAGAGAGTGGGGATAAAAGGGTCCTTCTCAGGATGGCAGCTAGTGACAAGTGGTGTTCTACGAGGATCATATTGGGACCACAACTTTTCACTTTATATGTTAATGATCTCGATGAAGGAACTGAGGGCTTTCTGGCTAAGTTTGATACAAAGATAGGTAAAGGGATGGGTAGTATTGAGGCTGCAGAAGGATTTGGACAGGTTAGGAGAGAGGGCAAAGAAGTGGCAGATGGAGTACAACATGGGAAAGTGTGAGGTCATGCACTTTGGTAAGAACAATAGAAGCATGGACTATTTTCTAAATGGGAAGAAAATTCAGAAGTTCAAAGACACTTGGGAGTTGTGGTCCAGGATTCTCTAAAGATAAACTTGGAGGTTGAGTCAGTAGTTAGGAAGGCAAATGCAACTTTGGCATTTATTTTGACAGGACTTGAATATAAAAGCAGGGATGTACTTCTGAGGCTCTATAAGGCTCTGGTCAGGCCACATTTGGAGTATTGTGTGCAGTTTTGGGCCCCATATATCAGGAATGATATACTGGCCCTTGAACAGGTTCAGAGGAGGTTCACAAGACTGCTCCCAGGAATGAGAAACTTAACATATGAGGAACGTTTGAGGACTCTGGGTCTATACTTGATGGACTTTAGAAGGATGAGGGGTGTTCTAATTGAAACTTACAGAATACTGAATGGGTTGGACGTTGGGAAGATGGTTCCATTGGTAGGAGAGACTAGGACCTGAGGGCACAGTCTTAGAGTAAAGGGAAGACCTTTTAGAACGGAGATAAGGAGAAACTTCTTCAGCCAGAGAGTGGTGAATCTATGGAGTTCACTGCCACAGAAGGCTGTGGAGGCCAGGTCATTGAGTATACTTAAGATGGAGATAGATAGGTTCTTGATTGTCAAGGGGATTAAGGCTTATAGAGAGAAAGCAAGAGAATGGGGTTGAGAAACCTTTCAGCCATGATTGAATGGCGCAGTAGACCCGATGGGCTGAATGGCCTAATTTCTGCTCCTATGTCTTATGGCCTTATCATTGATCATTGTAAAAACCCATGTGACACTCTTTAGGGAAAGCAATCTACCATCCTTACCTGGTTTGGCCTACGGGTGCCTC
>NC_063365.1:11350468-11436974 GCF_021869965.1 Rhincodon typus
GCGCCATGCTGTCTGTAAGAAAGTAGACAGTTTGTGATGACTTGGCATTTTCTGTTTAAAAGTTGGAACAATAGAAGCCGCCTGAATGGTGAGGTCAAGCTCCAACAGAACCAGGGATGTGAGGTTTAGCTTTCAGTCGTTGCTGTTGGTGTCTTGAAGAAGTGGAAGCTATTATCTCCCTCTCTCGGTTACAGCCAAAAGCTGGTGGTTCTCTGCCTGCTACAGGAGTTGTATATGAGACAATCTGGAGTCAGAGATAACACAGTGTGAAGCTGGAGGAACACAGCAGGCCAGGCAGCATCAGAAGAAAAGGAAAGCTGACGTAATGTGGTCTATTGCATCCGCTGCTCCCGATGTGTCCTCCTCTATATCGGTGAGACCAAGCGGAGGCTTGGAGATTGCTTTGTAGAGCATCCGAGCTCTGTTCGTGACAAACAACAACACCTTCCAGTCGCGAACCACTTCAACTCCCCCTTGCACTCCCTGGATGATATGTCCATCCTGGGCCTCCTCCAGTGTCACAATGACGCCACCCGGAAACTGGAGGAGCAGCACCTCATATTCCGCCTTGGGAGCCGACAGCATAATGGTCTCAATGTGGACTTTACTAGCTTCAAAATCTCCCCACCCCCAGTCTCATCCCATGACCAACGCTCCCTCTCATCCCTGCCTCCTTGACCTGTCTGTCTTCTCTCCCACCTATCCGCTCCTCCCACCTCACTGACCAACCCCCACCACACCCTACCTGCACTCACCTATCACCATCCCACCGACCTTCCCCAGCCCCACCCCTCCTCTCTCTATTTATTTCAGAGACCCGTCCACCTTCCACATTTCTGAAGAAGGGTCTCGACCCGAAACATCAGCTTTCCTGCTCCTCTGATGCTGCCTGGCCTGCTGTGTTCCTCCAGCTCCACATTGTGTTAACTCTGTTTTCTGAATTTGCCTTTTTCCAAGGGTGTATTTGTGGGATGTTACTATATTGGAACAGTTAATTAGTAATAATTTCTGTATCTATTACTATGTTAAGTTTTACAATTGAGTTGTTATTCCAATTCATTCTTTCTTTTGTTGTATTTTAACCACAATGGATGAATAAAGTGTGTTTTGCTTTGGAACACAACATCATATATCTAGAAAATGTTAGGATCTAGACTATCTTCTGGATTATATTTTGAGGGGGTTTGGTCTTGTCCGTAACAATATTGCCTCACCACATTCTTCCTCCAAGAATGAAACAAAATGATCTTTGGCAGTTGCAAATAAATACTTCGAGCATCATTTCCATCTTTTTTCTACCATATGCTTTTCTTTTCAGTGGATCGCCCCTCCAACCAGCATGTTGATTAGCTTCAGAAATCTTGTGACACATCATGGGACATGCATACACTGAAACATACCGTGATAATCCTCAGAATGAATCAATATACTGTCTCAAACTTGTAAACAGATATTTGACATGGTGTGACATAAACGAGATACATAATGGGATTCAGATGGAGAAGGAGAAAACACGTTATGAGTTCAGCATCACCTTAGGCAACCATCCAGTAAACTGGGGAGGAATGCATCTGTCACACGTGTGCTTGCTTTCTGCAAAATGAGATTTTTTAGTTTATTCAACATTTGAAGTTAATCCAAGTGACCTAGGTAAAACACCAATGGTTTTGGTCAATGGTCTACTCTGTGGCACAGAATATGACCAGATGCCTGATCCTCCCACAGATTGGCTCTTGAGCCTTTATTGATAAATTTCCAGCAAGCTCTGGGCAGGATCGCGGGCTGGATGTTTCACTGCCAATGTCAGTCAGGGGGCTCAGGAGCAGGGGGAGGGGGTTAGCGAGAACAATGGAAGGGATGATTGTGAGCTGCCAGGGCATCCTAGGAGCACCAAGGAGCTATGAGGAGCCTGAAAGGAAAGGAAAACATTAACGTTGTCATCGCGTTGACATCTATCGCTAGGAAACTTGAGCATCATTTGATTGGTGAGCACTCCACTTAGTGGTGGTCAATCCAGCAGAACCATCTAAACAAACCTTAGGTCCCTCCTCAGTGAATGTAACTTGTGGCCAACCCATGTTTATAACGTCCAGCTGGGAAGCCCGAATACAAACAACATGGTGTATTACTGATTTCCACTCTCCTTGTGCCACACGATGTAACTCGCTTTTGCCATTGTGTTACTCTTACACAAGGGGCAAAATGGAGTCTAATTCTGCAATTGTGAGATGCCAAATACTTTTTTATTTCTGCACTCAGCATCCAGGGAAATCCCTCCCATTAAGCTGTAAGTGGAAAATTGGAATGCAGAGTGAACACAGCATCTAAAACGAAAACAAAAACAGAAATCGCTGGAAAAGTTCAGCAGGTCTGGCAGCAACTGTCAAGAGAAATTACAGTTAATGTTTCAGGTCCGGTGACCCTTCCTCAGACAGTATCTAAAACCCCAGGGCCATCTTTAATTTGATCACAATATCCAAAATTCCAAGCCCAACTTTAATGTGATCACAGTATCAAAAATCCGACATCTAGTTTTAAGGGGATCACAACACCTAAAATTCTGGGTCTAATTTTAATGGCAAATACTCAACTCCATGTACATGTTCTCTCCAATCTGGAAGCATGCAAGGCTATGGGCCAAGTTGTGGAAAATGGGATTGGAATAGTTAGGTGGTTGTTTTCAACCAATGCAGACTTCATTGACTGAAGAGCCTGTTTCTGTGCTGTAGATCTCTATGACCCAATGACTAATCCAACACCAGAGAGAAAATCTCCAAATGCTGGCAATCCACGCTAAAAACAGAAGGTGGGGCCTTGGAGCAGACAACACCATGGTGGTTATGTCACAGGACTAGTCATTCATAGGCCTGGACTAATGATTACAAGACACATGAGGTTAATCATAGAATCAGAGAAACATACAGTACAGAAGAGGCCCTACAGCCCATCGAGCCCTACACTACTCTAAATTTACACAAGGCCCACTTTCCAGCACTTGATCCATAGTCATGAATGTTATGACAATGCAAGTGTTCATCCAAGAGCTTTTTAAAAGTTGTGAGGTTACCCATCTCAACTACCCTTCAAGACAGTGCATCCAGAGACCCACCACCCTCTGGGTGAAAAGGCTTTTTTACCAACCCCTCTAAACCTCCTGATTTTTATCTAAACATTATGCTCCCTTGTTAGTGACCCTTCAACTAAGTGAAACAGCTGATTTCTATCCATCCTGTCCATGCCCCTCATAAACCTATACACCTCATTCAAGTTTCCCCTCAACCTTCTTTGCCGTAAGGAAAACAACCCAAGCTTATTGAGCCTGCCTTCATAGCTAAACTGCTCCTTCCCAGGAAACATCCTGGTAAATCTCCTTTGCATCCCCCTCCCAGTGCAATTACATCCTTCTTATAGTGAGGTGACCAGAACTGCATAAAGTACTCCAGCTGTGGCCTAACCAAAGTCCAACATAACCACCCTGCTCTTATAATCTATGCCTCAACTGATAAAAGCAAGTGGCTGTATGCTTTCTTAACCATCCTATTAGCCTGCCTTGCCACCTTCAGGAGTCTATGGACAAACACCCCAAGATCCCTCTGAGCTTCCTGGTACCCTGCCATTCACTGAGTACTCCCTGGTCTTGTTACTTCTTCCAAAGTGCACCTCCTTACACTTATTGGGCTTAAATTCCATCTGCCACTAATCTGTCCATCTGACAAATCCATCTATATCTTTCTGAAATCTAAGCCCTTCTCCTTTGCTATTAACCAGCTGGTCAATCTTCATGTTATCCACATATGTCTACCATAGGTTAATTTAAAATGTATGCAAATACCCGTGGTGTTTGAATGAATAACAAACGTTTTCCAGGTAGGCTCCCTTCATTGGAACATGAAATTCATAAGCTCTGAAACAGATGCTGCTGGATCCAATGTGCACTCCCAGCGTTTTTTCGTTTCATCTTAAAAAGGAGTCCACACAGCACCGTTCACACAAGAATCTCATATTTCCTATTACATATGCCTCCATTTATTTTCCTATAAGATTTTGCTCAGGGGGTTAAAGGGCACTTCTGTCTTGGTAAAGCAATGTGCAAATCATGTTACCAAGATTACAAAGAGAGAAATTTGCAATGACAGGGTTAGAGGACCATTATAACATTAACCATTATGCATCATTAATCTGATCCTATCCTCAAATTACGTTTGAACTGTTTCACGATCATTAGCAGATATGACATGTTGCAACTCTAATGAACTCAGATGGAAATTGCAAATCATTTAAATGACATTTTTACAGAAGAATCATAGAATTATATAGCACAAGAGGCCATTCAGCCTGTCATGAATGTTCCAGCTCATCTGATTACTCCCAGTCCCTGGTTCTTGCTCCATAATCTACATGCAACCTGGAATTAACACAGCCTAAAGATTTATTATAAATGAATGAGCTTCTCAATAAAATGAGGTGCAGCAGAAAAATATTCAGTAATTTTTTTTATTTGCAAAGGACAGGGTAGCATGGACCAACTCTTGCCCGGATTGTGCCATGCACTGGTGCCTTTGAGATGCATTTTAATTTGAAGCATGTTATTGGGTCCTGCAAAGCCAATGTTTGGGGAAATCATGGGAAAATTTATCAATCTATGCAGCATATTCCCCAAGGAGATAGTGATAGATCCAATAGCAACTATCTTAGCTGGTTTTCAGGAAATATCATTTTGGACACAGTATATTGGATTAGTTAAGACACGATGTGGTGTGTGTTATATTGTTTGGGAGTAATAGGTTACTTTGGACCAATGGTTCTCGCAACACTCCATGTCTAGAGTGATCCTCAGCCGATGCCTGACTCTGTCGTAAACTCACTGATTTATAGCTATGTCTAGTCAGTGACTCAACTGCTGTTGTACCAGGAAAGCAGAAGGTGAATCCTGGTGATTCCTAAATTCTCATGCTTTTGTAAACTAAAGGAAAAATCGCCAAAACTGTTTTAACTCAAACTAAGTACAAAATTAGCTATCCCTCAAGGATTATTGGCATTGTCCACAGTTGTGTTGCGATATCCAGAAAAAGTGTGGAACCGTCCCAGTCCCTGAATGGCATTAAACATTGGCAAGGAAGTTGGGAGAATGACGTGAGGAGGTTCCCACAATCGGAAGTGAAAATTCCCATTTTCCAAACAAATGTTGAACGGCCAAGACAAGATTCTCACTCATGAGTGGAAGAGGGCTATCTGCTTGCATGAGCGTCCTTGTTAATTCCATCATATCACCTCGTTGATTTGCGCAGTTTCCCACTGTTTCACCCATCACATGGAAACTCAACAGTGACAATACCCAACATGAAAGTGTGAGCAGTAAGTTGGTGACTCCAGCTTAGTCCTCGATCCTCCGGGACTCCAGCCTCTCAGAGCTTGCTCCATAGAGAGCGACTGCGTGCAGCCCCAATCACCAGGAGTTCCTGGCCCATGTCGGCAAAATGGGTGCCAATTACCCTCTGCCTGATATACCCAGGCAAATAAACAAACTGTCAGGGCCTGACAGGGTGCATTGGCTGGTCTTTAAAGAGGGTTGAGACAGCTAGGAATTCCAGTGGCAAGTGGGAGAGCGGGGCATTGTTAATGCGGTGAATTTGGGAAGACAGTATGAGAAAACCCTGTTTGTGTTCTTAGAGAGAAAGCCCTTGTGAAACTCACCAAAATTAACACTCAGCCAATTTTGGGTAAAATTCAGCTGAAAGAAATCAGTGTGAGGCTTGATGTACTTGAACTCAGCAACTGTAGGGTAACAAGCAGCTTCAGATCCCACAGGTTAGTGAGTGAGGGAAAATAACCCTAACTAAGGCAACTGACTAAGAAATCCAGTTACTTTGTGAACATATAAGATCCGAATAAGTTATGATCATTCCCTCATACATCAAATAGCCAAGCAACATTGCAGCCAGAGTGTGTCTCAACCTGTGCATGACGCAATGTGCAATGATTCTGCCAGAACGAGACACTACTTGGTGCTGAAATGAATGCTGGCATTTAGCAGAGGGCTCATTAATAATGTGGCGCTCTCAAAACAGAGATTTGCCAAAAGGCAAATCATGTCATGTTATGGCAATGCCTACACAAACACACCCGCAGCAAATCCCACAGCTTCAAAGTAACTGTCCTTGGCAGTGCTCCACTTTGTTTTCAGTTTCTTCCTTTGAAGGCAAAAGAAAATGAATCAATTTTAATTTCCAAATGTCTATCTTTTAATATACCATCATATTTTGACAGCAAAAAGTGAGTGATTTTACAGTTGGCCAGAAAAATAATTTTGGCTCATTGTTAATAAGATTTTATTGTATCTGGGTGGCATAATTATATCTCTGTAAATTACTTTTTGTAAGTTATTAATTATTCCAACAGTTCCTATATTGTTGGTGTAGTCTACTTTATACAATGTATAATTGTTCCTTTTACTTTTGAATTCTTCAAAATAGCAGGAATGCTGCTGAAGTTTATTTGAAAGTGTAACATTCTTTCAACTTATTGATTGAGTTTTTCGTTTCCACAAATGCTCAGTGTGTGGTTGGGACTACACAACAGCAGCAGATGCATGGGAACACCACCAGCAGCAATTCCCCTCCATATCACACACTATTTGGAGCTATATTGCTATTCCTTTAGTGTCACTGGGTCAAAGTCCTGCAGGTCCCCTTTCTACAACGCTGGGGATTGTCCTGCACCAGGTGGACTGCAACTTTTCAAGAAGCAACTGACCTCCATATTCTTAAAGGCCATGCAGGAAAATTAGCAGCATTAGTTTCACGTGATAATGTCAGGGAAGGCTAATGCAATGAACCACTGAGGTAGCACACCATAAATTGAGCCCCTCTATTCCCAAAGTCATACCTAATGTTCAGGGTTTTTGTCAAATTGCGCGGTACCCCAGTTCACTTAACTTTCAGACAAAGGTTGATAGAAAGCACAGACCAGGTTTCTCTCTTAACCTAGACTTATTTATTATAAGTAATTTGACTTAGAGCTGAAAGTAAACAGTTATAAATAAATGACATTTAAAATTATAAACTCCCCCTCTAACACACCTAGAAACAGAAACGGAAAATAGATCATTGGAGTAGGTAGAAAAACTGGGAAGTCAGTTCAGCGATCTTTGCTTCCTAGCTCCGATGTCGCAACAATTCTCATCAGCTTGCTGTTCTTTTGTCTAACTCTGGAAGCTTCCAGTAGTTTGTACAGAGTACAGAGTAACTGAGTCAGATGGAAATTGTTTCTGATTTATCAATTCAAAAGTCACAGCTTGCAGCAACTTCTGTAGGAAATGTAATTAGCTTTGTTCCAGTTTAAACTGACATTCTGACTACAGAGAACAGGCAGCTCCTCAGCTGGGATACTTCATTTTCTCTTTCCCTCTCTCTTTGTGTCTCTGACACTTGTTTCCAGCTCCGGGCTGCTCAGCCACTTGAGAAACAATCATACAGCTGTTGCAAGCAAAACATCTCTGTCATTGATAGCTTCCACTAATTCACACCAAGCAACTTCTTGTTATATACAAGGGCTACATCAATATGCAGCTTCTGTTCTAGATTGCCTACAGTCTGAACTTCAATTACTGCTTGGTCAAACAATCATTCACAATGTCTGCCATAGTAACCGGTTTCATTTAATACAGAGAGGAGAATGAATTTCTTCTCTGAGGGATGCATGTCTTTGAAATTCTCTTCCAAGCAGAGCAGTGAAAGCTGGGATAACACAGTGTGGAGCTGGAGGAACACAGCAGGCTAGCAGCATCAGAGGAACAGGAAAGCTGACATTTCGGGTCAGTTCCCTTCTTCAGAAAACCTGTTCCTTTCCTGCTCCTCTGATGCTGCCTGGCCTGCTATGTTCCTCTAGCTCCACACTTTGTTGCTTCTGACTCCAGCATCTGCAGTTCTTGCTATCTCAATGAAAGCTGGGTCATTGATTATATTCAGGAGTGAGTTAGGCAGATTTTTGATTGACTGGGTAGCTAAACCTTATGGCGAACAGGCAGAAAAGTGGAGTTAATGTCATATCTAATCAATCATGAACTTATTGACTGGCAGAGTGGGCTTGAGGGACCATAATAGTCTACTCTTGCTCAAATTTCTTACATTAACTCGCCTCATGGCTTCCTGAACTCAACCTTCACACCTCTCACTTGTGAAGATGAAACCACTGATACTGGTTTTCTCGGAGAAGTGGCATTGTCTGTATTCCCAGCATTGGCAACTGCTCCAGGCTGTGATCGTTGGCACTGTACCATCCAACTGTCTCACCCTACAGGCAGCATTACTCTCACTCCTCCCAGTGGGTCTTTGGAATTGTTGGTGGGATCTCTAGAGACTTTTCCATGGAAGCAAAAGTGGGATATTAGAGCCCCATAAAATCCAGCCCTGTGTATATTTCAATGTGGTAAGTTTTAATTACTTGCAAACAGTCCCTAGCACTGACAACTAATTTACAAGCATGAAGTCTGATTCTGCCAGGTTCTAATTGTTGTTGGAGCTATAAAATTGTAAAATTTGAAAATAAAATTATTTATTTTCTGTTTCTCTGAATTTAATCTTCCATCCCTCTCTTTCCACCCTTGATTTGACAGTTAATTTTCCAACTCTAATTTACACAACATTGCCAGTCACTGATATATTAGTTTCACAATCCTTCAATCTGATTGGTTCAGTAGATGCCTGGTTTACCTTGCTATGATGTTATTGGCTCTAACTTACACAAACTTGCCATGCAAACGGTATTAAAAAAAAACAAACTGCACTGAATTTTACTTTTAAATGTTATATTTGCATGCACATGCATTTAAGCTGGATAGTAATCACATCGAGAGCTATGTGCATCTTGGCTGGGCTTCGTACAAAACAATACACATGTCAATCCACATGACCATAGGTCATAAACCTATTCATTGCAGCATATTTACTTAAAAGAGGACTGATACAGCAAAAGGATGACTGTAAGTGTAGATCCAATAGCTGTCTGGAGAGGAACTCTGCAAAGTCATACGCAAAGGTGTCAAAGAAGTTTCAAAGAGAGAAATGCACTACAAATTGAACCGTAATCATCTGTGTATATCTGAGACTGTGAACAGGATGAGACAAAGGACAGTAGTCTAGGCAAGCTAGATGTTTGTGTTTACCCCTTTCAAAAATGGAGAGGCAAAGAAGTTAAAAGCGAGTTTCAACCCTGACTGTGAGTGCTATGGGTTGAGGTGTTAGTGTTTGCTGGTGGGGAAGATACTTGTGTGTGCTAGCCTGGATTTAAGTATTGCTATGTTATAAAAGTCATAGTCAAAGAACAATCCACTCTTCACTCCTGCATTGCAGGTAAAGGATTCACTCGCCCTGTGCGCTGGAAGCTGGTTAGAAAACAGTTCAAAACTGAAGAGATAAAAGAATTTTGGCTAACTTGCAAAGCCAAGAATCTCAAAATTGGCTACTCAAATAATCTATCTATCTATAAAAAGTCACTTCTCATTTCTAATCTGTTTGGATGCATGTTGCATAATTACTTCTTCTTGCATTTAGTAACTAATAAATTCAATGTTTTTGTTAACTCAAGAAAGTCTTATTAAATTAGCACTTTTTAAAATATAAATAATTTTGTTCTATGAGAAATGCATCCAAAAGGGAAAAGATCCTTTTTCAAATTAACCCTTTTGCAACCAACTGAGGAGCAGGTGCATTAAGGGTCAATTCATCCCTCTTCGACAAGGAGCTTAATAATTTTGCTTACCACTTTTGAAACCATCACACACTGTGGTCTCATCCAGGATGGAATGTAATACGAGAGGAATGTAATACACAGGTACAGAAGTTTTGCTACAGTTGTGTGAAACAGTGCTGAGAAAGTTCACTTGATTGATTCTTATGGTCTAGATCAAACCCCCTGAAAATATATTAAGAAGATAGCCTAGACCCTAGCTTTTTCTTATTTTAAAGGTAAGTGTAAGGCATTGCATTCCAAATGCAATTTAATTGGTCAAACTACCCAATTTAAAGCAAGACACACTTTATTTTTACACTACATTTAAAATACCGACAAAATAAAAAGAATTGGCTAAACTGTAACTCTACCGAAATGCTTAACAAAATAATATATATATTAACTACTACTAATTAACTATTCCAATATAGTAACAGCCCATAAACACAGCCTTGGCAAAGGCAAATCCAGTAAAATAGATTGTCTCGCATGTAATTCTACCAGCTGAAAGAGAACCCCAGCTGGAAGAACTTCTACATCCAGTTTCAACTACTGAAAGCTAAAACGTAAAAATCCTGGTTCCATGGGAGCTGGAGCCCACCCATTCAGGCTGCTTCTATTGTTCCAAAGTTAAAATATAAAGCCAAGGCCTCACAAACTGTTTACTTTACTGGTCAAGCAGATCACTCGATACTTCTGTATCAAACTCTCTTCATAAAAAAACACCCAGACAAAATACCTACTAAATCCATAGTATCATCATATGATTCCTGGGATGAGGCAGGTGTCTTATGAAGAAAGACTGAGCCTGTATCTGTAGGGGTTTAGGAGAATGACAGGTGATTTCATTGAAACATATCACATCCTTAGGAGATTTGACAGGTTAGATGTGGAAAGGATTGGTTTCACTTTATAGGAGAGACTAGAACTAGGGATCTCTTGTATTATGACCATAGAACCATAGACCACAGAATCCCTGCTGTGTGGAAACAGGCCCTTCGGCCCAACAAGTCCACACCGCCCCTCAGAGCATCCCACCCAGACCCATCCCTCATAACCCACATAATCTACGCATACCTGAACACTATGGAGGGGATTTTTTTGAAATGATGGTTGTTAGATTGTGATATTCTCCTCACAAGAGTACTGTCGAAGTGGAGACACCAAATATTTTTGAAGGCTATGTCAAACAGATTCTGCATCGACAAAGGAGTCAAAGGTGGACAGGGGATGAGAAAATGGAGTCGAAGCTACAAACAAATCAGCCATGATCTTATTAAATGCTGAATGACCTCCTCCTGCTCTGAATTCATGTATTGCATATGGGAGGGGTATTCGAACTAACATCAAGTGCTATTCATTGCCAAGCTCCAGCTAATTATGACTCATTGAAATATCTTTACAGATCTACACCAGTGAAAGTCATGGAGATGATTTCCTTCCTGGAAGAGGGGGTACATTCTCATGGTAACTTCCAGGGCTGCCTGTTTTATTGTTGATTCTCCTGTGACGTGCCCTGCGATGTTTGGAAATGATAAAAGTCTCTCTTTTTATTTTGTTCACAACTCCTCAGAGCACTCCTTGCCCACATGAGCATGATCTATACAACATGCAGCTTTGGAATGACCCATCAAAAGTGCTAGACAATGACCATTTCCAACAAGAGACAATCTAATCATCAACTCAATATCATTACCATCGCCGAATCCCCCACTATCCATATCCTGGGTTACCACTGATCTGAGACTGAACTGGACTGGCCATATAAATACAGGAACAAAAACAAAGTTGCTGGAAAAGCTCAGCAGGTCTGGCAGCATCTGTGGAGGAGAAAACAGAGTTAACGTTTCGGGTCTGGTGACCCTTCCTCAGAACTGATGGTGGCTGGGAAAATGTCAGTTTATATGCAGAAAATAGGGAGGTGGGTGGGGTAATTTCTTTTGGTTTTTATTTGGCCGTATAAATACTATGGCGACAACAGCAGGCTAGGAATACTGCAGCAAGTAACTCACCTTTTGACAAAGCCTGTCCCCCATGGGCAAAGCACAAGTCATGAGTGTGATTGAATATTCTCCAGTTACCTGGATATGTGTCCCAATAACATTGAAGAACCTTGACACAATGCATGATAAATCAGCTGTTTGATCGGCACTCCACATGCCAACATTCACACTGTCCACCACTAACATATAGCGGCTGCAATGTATACTACATTCAGGTTGCATGGCAGTAGTTCTCCGCAGTGCCTACTAAACCCATGACCTCTAACACTTCGATAGACAAGGGCAGCAGTGACACCACCACTCAAAATGCACACACCATCCTGACTTGAAACTATATCACCATTCTCTCACTGTTGCTGAGTCAAAATCCTGGAATCCCTTTCTGACCTGGGTGCCTAAACCACACAGATTGCAACCGCTCAAGGAATAAGTTCTCCACAAGCTTCTCAACAATTAGGGATGGGCAACAAATGCTGGATTTGCCAGTGACACCCACATCCTTTATATCCTTGATACCCTTTATAAAAACTCCATATGACTGTTTTACACCAAGCCATGACCCTATGACATCCAAACAGTCAGGACCATGATCCCGCCATAGAAACTGGTTGTAGGACCTGCCCAAACTTCAAGCTGCTGGGTATTATGGTCTGTTTAGTACTGCAGCACAATCAGCTGTCATCACATCAGTGGGATCTTGGAGCTGGGAAATCCCTAGGTTGAGAGTAATTAAAATCCTTATTTAAATGTTTCACTTTGCTGAAGACAGCTGGAGTTGCTTGGAAATGAGGCAACAAGGAGCCAAAACTTTTAAATTTGCTCACATATCCAATGTGTACATTGGAATAATCACCAACTACTGCGAAAACAACAATTTTCCTTTATATGGCACCATTAACATAGTAAATTGTTCCAAAGGGCTCCAGAGGAGTGTTGTCAAATAACGTTTAACACCAACGTGTGCAAGGTATTGGAACAAATGGCCAAAGGCTGGACCGAAGAGGGCGAATCAGGAGTGACATAAAGTGGTTGAGGTGGAGTGGATGAATAACGGTGAATAGAAAGATGTGGAGAGCATGAATTGAGGAAGGTTGAAAGAGACGGAATGGATGAACAGAGGATAGAAAGATACGGACAGGTGGAGTGGATGACGAATGGGAGACAGAGGTAGAGGTTTAGAAATTTTAGAGTTTATAAATTTGACAGCTGATGGTCAGCCCTCCCATGGTTGAGTGAGGGAATGAATCTTAAAATATCCATCTCTGCGGCAACAACTGAGACTCGGCTTAGAAGCATCCTTTTTTTTACAAACAAAAATGCTTAATTTACAATATTGCATATTTTCCCCTTTCCTTTAAACTAAACCCTGAAAATGGTTTGGTCTGTGCCAATGTGCTCACCTGATCTTGCTTTTGTCTCATTTGGAGTCTGAAATTGGCCGCACTGAAATGATGGTTATCTGGGTCCTGCAATCTTTCTGTCTCTGCTGCCGGTACCTGGCCATCTGCATGTGATTATAGCGAGGATTTGCAGTGTCTGCCGCCTCTCAGAACCAGAAAAGGCGGCTTGACCTCTGCCTCTGAAGCCCTGTGCCATCAGTTTGACTATCTGCTCCCAAGCTGGGCTTCAGCGAAGCTGGCGCCACCAGAGCCACTCGCTTTAAACCAGAACCGAGTCAATCCAGGCAGGGCACTTTGAACTGTTCTACCCACTGCCCCCACTACAATGTTAATGTTCCCCCTCCGGGGCGAGTTGAGAATTTCAAAACAGAGCACCCCCGCCATAAACCTCAATCATCCCGTTTAATCGGCTCCTCAGCATTTCTCCATGTATCCATGAGTTCATTTTCCAAGTCAAATGTATCTGAAAATCCAGATTAAATGAACATAACAGCAGCAAACGACCGAATCTCGAACTGGATCGCATTTAAGTTGATTTGCAAAACAAACTGAAACACGATTGAAGTCAGTTATTACGAGTTACAGGGTAAATGTGAATTGTGCAGAATGTGTGTACTACACTGTTAGTCAATAACTCACCAGCTTTTGAGTGATTTAATCCCTTACCAGTTGCACTAAAGTTGTAGAAACAAAGTTCACTCCCAACATTTTATTCCATGGAAGTGACTCATTGTAACGGTCGCTGTCCCCCAGACGGAACACCAAACAAAAAGGTAACATTTTAACGGTTGATTGTTTATCAGTTCGAGCGTCTGCTGTTTTGCATTAGAGGAGACTGACTCAGTGTAGAGACATTCCCAGAAACTGACTGAGCTACAGCTCCGACTGCACAGAGCACCTCTCCCTGCAGCCTCTTCGTGGCCAGCTCTGCAGGTGACCTCGTCTTTTATTTTGAACGAATTAGGGTCCTCTTTTTAACCTCAGCAGGTGAAAAGTCGCAGAAAATTGCTACTGAGTTTAAAATATATTCCAAACAATGTTGCATGTTTTTGTCGTGTTTGTTATAATGTTTTATTTTTAGTTTCATCTTGCAAATAGGATCGTGAGGGACACCCACACAAATGCCAACCTGGGTCTATATTCGGGGCGAAAGTTTGTGGTCTGTGAAATTTGCATCTCCACATCCCTTTCAATATTGCTAAGAATGACACCGACTCCATTACAATTGTAACATACTCCTTGTGTTACTTTCAAATCATGTTCCCCAAAATACTCGTGTGGTCCCTAATGATGTTTTAAGTGCGAATATAAATTTAGATCAGCGTGAGATTCAAGAGAGAACTCCCCCTCTCTCAAAATCTCTTCTCTCCAAGAATTTTGTTAACAAATCATTTCAGACCCTCATGAAAAAAAAATCTGCGCGGCTCATGCTTGGACCGGAGCCAAATTCATCGGGTGTAAATGGAAAACAGTGGCAGACAAGCGCACAATCTGCTTCCTTCAAGTTATAAAGGATGGCTCCAGATCGTCTAGAAATATCCTGAAATATGAAGTCCATATGGAGGGGCACTAGCAGCAGCTTTTTGCTGGCTCTGGAGCTGCTGGGTTCTCGGTGTTAATGCTACCACCTAGTGGCTGCGAGAAATCCTCTGCAGTTTCAATGAAATTACATCTGGTTGTGGCCAGGGTATGGAGGTCGTCTGTGACTTGGAATTTCGCCCCTCTAGTCTCATGATGGTATGCATTTCAGAACAAGACGTTTACAAATAACACATGGTTTGAACGTGTTATTTTCATTTGAGGTCTAGTGTATTTATTTATATTTCTAGTTATATTTATTTTAGAATTCTGTGTTTAGTTATTCTAATGTTACAAGTTCCAGTCGATTCATGATCGTTGCGTCTGTCTGCAGCTAATTATACCATTCATTGCACCCTCGACAACTATGCGTAAATTCCGTAATTGTCAGAGTGAAGGTTGGAGAATTGAACACTTTTTTCCCCCTCTCTCTCATTTCTGTACATTGTCAGGACCATGTGCTCCTGCATTAAACGTAAAAAAAACAGAAACAGGCCATTCCGCCCATCTGGTGTAGCACACAAACCTTCCCTCTCTCCTTCTCACCCTATTAGTGTAAACCATTTTTTCTTCTGCCCCCACATCCGGCCTCCAAAGTAAAAAGGGATTTATTTATGTCCCCGTTTCCTATCCCACAATCCTTTACAATCATTAGCTACAAATCCTGGGAATTTTTGGTTGATCAAATGTGATAACAACTGACACTCAGATAGAGTCCTTACTGCTGTTAAAATATTTGAGAGCACCCAGCTGGGTAACAGATATGTATGACTGGGTGGAAATCATTCATCTGAAGGCTAGTGTGTGACTTTCCTACTCACTAACTCTTCTTGACTGCATTCATGGAAAATTGACTATCGAGCAGGAAGTAGTGCAGTGAGTGCAGACGTTTACCAGATCAGCTTTGGCTTGATGGCAGAAGATGTAGCACATATTTGAAATTGAAGTGTCAGAGCTGGAGGTAATAAAGTGTGGGTACCTCACTGTGACAAGTTGTAAAATTGAGTTCAATATATCTGCTGCTCGTGCTCAATCAGTAGAAGAAACAGCTGAATAGTTGATAGTCATCAAAATCCAACTAGTTAGCTAGTATCCTGTAAGAATGGGAACCTGTTGCATCTACTGGTCGAATATATGTGTGATTAGTCAACACTCACTCTCTAGGCATCAGAAGTCATCTTACAAGCCATTCTGCCTAATGAACAATTGGTGTGAATAAGATTGCCTCTACCCTCTTATAAAGTCATACAGCATGGAAACAAACCCTTTGGTCCAACTCATCCATAATCCCAGACTGAACTAGTCCCACCTGCCTGCACTTTTGGCCCATATCCCTTCAAACCTTTCCTATTCTTGTACTTATCCAAATGTCATAGAATCCTTACAGCGTGAAAACAGGCCCTTCAGTCCAACTAGCCCACACTGACTCTCAGAGCATCTCATCCAGACCCATCCCCCTATAATCCACCTAACCTACACATCCCTGAACACTATGGGACAATTTAGCATGGCCAATCCACCTAGCCTGCACATCTTTGGACTATGGGAGGAAACCAGAGCACCCGGAGGAAACGAACACAGACACGGGGAGAATGTGCAAACTCCACACAGACAGTCGCCCGAGGGTGGAATCAAACTCAGGTCCCTGGCGCTGTAAGGCAGCAGTGCTAACCACTGAGCCACCGTGTCTTTTAAATGTTATAACTGTACCCCTCAACCAACATTTCCTCTGGAAGTTCATTCCACACAAGAACCACTCTCTTGTGTAAAAAACTTACCCCCAAGTCTTTTTTAAATTTTTCTCCTCTCACTTTAAAAACTGCCCCCGGTCTTGAAAGCCCCCACCCTAGGGAAAAGACACCTGCCGTTCACCTTATCTATACCCCTCATGATTTTATAAACCTCTACAACATCACCTTTCAACCTCCTACGCTCCAGTGAATAAAGTGCCAGCCTATCAGCTGCTCTCTATAACTCAAACCTCCATTCCCTGCAACATCCTAATAACTTCTGAACCCTCTAGAGTTTAATAAGATCCTTCCTAAAACAGGATGACCAGAACTGGACATGTACTCCAGAAGAGGCTTCACCAATGGCCTGTACAACATAATGTCTTGTTCTCTTTACAGAAAAATTAAGAGATAGTTAGAAAACTTAGTGTTGCTGGCCTCATTCATGTTACTGAGTACCATTTTTTAAAAGGAGTTTTTGATGGCTGACTGCAGGACATTTGAGTATTGCAATTGAGGAAGTGCGTGGCCTTTCTTTAAAAAGAAGGCTTACTGGCTCTCTGTAAATTCTTCAAAGGGAAGTAGAATCACAGAATTGTTGCATAGCAGAAGGAAACCATTTGCTCCTTTGTGTCTGCGTGAAACATACAAATAAATATGAAAGATGACTGTGCCAAAGATTTGTACAATTTGAAGGCAAAGTAAAGCATAGATCTAATTGCAGGGGTAACAATTAAAGTGTTCCAAAGGCTTTTATACATAACTGAGAGTAGAAAGTGATGAAACATCTTGATTCCTTTGACCAGTTTAAAAAAAAGATTTTTTTAAAATGCCTATGTATATGACAGCATGAGACAGTTTGTTATTGAGACTGCTGTGATCCTAATCCAGCATTTTGGGAAGCATTGCAAATCAACATATATTTATCCAGAGTCAGACTGTAGCCTAAAGAGAATAGCAAAATGTCATGGGAGGACAGTAAGATTCTGAGTGATGTCCTGGGTGTGAGGTGGAAATTGCAGACCTGTTTTACTTGAGTGGATGATCCAGAACTCGTGGAATGGATTCAAAGTTCAGGGTTGTTTGTATTTATGCCAGATCAGAAATATATTCAGCTGGAAGAAGTGGAGCATGAAGCATGTGGCCTCTCTTCCTTGGCTGTGATGAGACAGTAAAAGACAGGAGAATGTGAGTTTCCAAACTGGGGTTTTTTTCACCTTGTGTCTGGGTCTGTTGCAGACTAATTGATCGAGGTTAATTACTGTCTTTAGTCAACAGTTCCATTGTCACGCACAACGACCAGGATGATAGGTAGTGAATTCGATGGAACTTGCTCATTTTCCAACGAGTGATTTCCTGTTCACTTGGAATTTGCTGCTGACTTCCATCTGTGAAATGGCTGGGGACTACTCAGTGCCTTTCTGTCCATCAAAGCACACTGTGGTGGCAATATGGAGAGTCTGATCCGGTAGATCTCCCACTGAAACACTGGAAACATATATCCGGAGCTCACTGGAATTGTGAGAGCTGGGATCAACCCATCCGTTTGGAGACAGTAAGGACTGCAGAAGCTGGAAGCTAGACCTAATACAGATGGAGCTGGAAAAGCACAGTAGGTCAGACAGCATCTGAGGAGCAGGAATGTCAACTTTTCAGTCTGAAACCCTTCATCAGGACTGGGGAGGGGGAGGGTACCCCAGAAATAAATAGGAGGAGGATGGGGATATGGGGAGGGTAGGTGAGATGGAGATAGACGGATGCAGGTAGGGGATTATTGTGGTTGGTCAGTGGGAAGGTGAAGTGGATAGGTGAGTCAGAAGATGGAATGTGGGAAGAGAGATTTTGAAGCTGGTAAAGTCAACAGGCCATTGGGCTGTAAGCTCCCAAGGCCAAATATGAAGTGTTGTACCAGTTTATGTTTGGCCTCACTCTGCTCTCCTCCGCTGTCAAAGATGGACATGTCACCAGGGGAGTGGGAGGGGGAGTTAAAGTGGATGGCAACCAGAAGGTCAGGTTGGTTGGCACGTGCAGAGCGCAGATGCTCCGCAATCCGGTTCCTGAGTCTGCGTTTGGTCTCCCGATTATAGAGGAGACCACCTCGGGAGCAACCGATACAGTAGATGAGATTGGATGAAGTGTAGGTGAATCTCTGCTGGATTTGGAAGGATTGTTTGGGGCCTCAGGCAGAGGTGAGAGGAGAGGCATGGGGGCTGGTGTAACACCTCCTGCAGTTGCAGGGAAAGGTGCCACGTGTGGTAGAGGAGTTGGTGGGAAGTGTGGAGCTGACGAGGGAGTCATGGAGTGAATGGTCCCTGTGGAAAGCAGAGGGAAATATCTTTTTGGTGGTGGTGTCTGATTGTAGGTGGCAGAAATGTCAGAGTATGATACGTTGTATTGGGAAGTTGGTAGAAGTTAGCACTGTTGGATATGCTGTCTTTTGGGCTAAACTGAGGCCCCATTTCTCTGCTTGGAAGTAAACAAAATCACATGATACTGTTCTAAAAATGAGCAGAAGCTATCCCTGATGCACTGATCATTATTTATTCCTCAGTCACAATAGAAATGATCCAGTGATTATCACAGTACTGTGTTTGTGAGTTTGCTGAGTGTATATTAACTATTACACTTCCTATTTTAAAACACTTCCTTGGCTGTAAAGTGCTTTGTGATGTCCCGTGATTGGAAGAGGTATTCCATAAATTCAAGTCGCCTTTTCTTTTTTAATTCAGGACCCCTGGAGTTTTAGTTACAGAGGCCTAAATATGGACACGTTTTGAGTGTGCTGGTACAATACTGATAATGGGCATTTGGTTACAATTCGACATAGATGTAGTGATTGGAGCAAGGTCAGCCAGGTAGATCTCATAGAGTATGAGTTCCTTGATTGGGGCTGTTAACCTGGTCCAATCAGGGAGCCCTGGCTGACAGATATAAACAGGAGTGTCAGGGGTTCTGTTCACTCCAGGAGCCAGCCCTGAGCTAGCTGGTCAGTGTCATGTACTGTGCACGTGTAAATAAAGGGTGACTTGGTAATGGGATACCAACCTTCGTGGAGTTATTTCAATAGCAATCATTATTTATCCTTTGGAACAAGGAAGCTGACTGTCATCATTTATATTTTAAGCATTATCAGCTCACAATGAGATGGAAATATTGTTCTGGTAGATTAATTTCTCATTTGTCCTTGGGTAGTGTTTCCTTGAGAAGGAACAGGTGGATCTCCATCACTGTTATTGCTATTTTACTAGTGGTGGTGCTTTGGCAGAGGGCCCCAGTGTCAAAGGTGATGAGTGTTCAGCCCAGAGAAATCCCCAATTTGATTCACATAGGAATCGGATCTCAATTAAGGGGAGATGATGGCCTAATGATACAATTGCTAGCCTAGTAATCTGTGAAACCCAGGTAATGTTCTGGGAACATCGGTTTAAATCCCACCATAACAGGCAATGGAACTTGAATTCAATAAAAAGAAACTCTGGAATTTAGAGTCTAATGATGACCATGAAAGCGTTGTCAATTTAAAAAAAACAACCCAGCTGGTTCACTAATGACCTTTAAGGAAGAAAACTGCCATCCTTACCTGGTCTGGCCTACATGTGACTCCAGACCCACAGCAATGTGGTTGACTCTGAACTCCTTGTGAGCAATTAGGGATGGACAATGAATACTGGCCTGGACCAGTGATGATCTCAATCTGTGAGTGAAATAAAACAAAGTTGGAAAGTGGAACAACTATTGAGCAGCAATAAATGACATTCATGATGTGATGCTAACTGCAATCCAACAGTCTGTATCTCCAAGCATTTGCATGATTTTGATTTGATCTATTATTGTCACATGTACCTAGGTACAGTGAGAAGTTTTGTTTTGTGTGCAGTACAGGCAGATCATACCATACAAAGTGCATTAGGGTAATAGAACAGAGCGAGGAGCACAATGTTATGGCTGCAGAGAATGTGCACAAAGAGCGAGATCAACATTAAATTTAAAATTTGAGAGGTCCAGTCAGAAGTCTAATAACAGTGAGGTAGAAGCTGTTCTTGAATTTGTTGGTCCATGTGTTTAAGCTTTTGTATCTTCTGCCCGACGGAAGAGGTTAGAAGAGATTATAACCGGGGTGGGAGGGGTCTTTGACTACGTCAGCTACCTTCCCGAGGCAGGGAGAGGTATAGATGGAGTCAGTGGATGGAAGGTTTGCTTGCGTAATGGGGACTGGGCTGTGTTCACAACTCTCTGTCGTTTCTAATGGTCGTGGGCAGAGCAGTTGCTGTAGCAAGCCATGATGCATTCGGATAGAATTCTTTCTATGGTGCATCTATAAAAATTAGGAAGAGTCTTTATGGATATGCCAAATTTCTTTAGCCTCCTGAGGAAGTTGAGACAGTGTTGTGATTGTGGTGGTGACCAGAGTGTGGTAGCGACCAGAACTCCTGAGAACAGCCACAATCTTAGGGTTGTCGTAGCCTTCATTGTGGTTCAGCAATGATCATAAACAAGTTAGAAAATAAATGAAAAGCAGCAGAGTCTTTCAAATGGACACATTATAAAGAAATCGCATTTACTTTAATAAACAACACATCTAATACCGCACACATCTGCTGCTATACGCAAGTTGCTTCAAAAATTCTGATCCAAAAACACCACATGGTTTTCTATGATTTGTTAACTAGGGTGGGTAGAATACTGCTGTGACTAAGATGGAACTAATGGGTTTGTTGAAGAAACAGCCAAGTCTTTGTACAGGCAAGAGATGTTGTTTTTCTAAAACTGTAGCAAATTACATTTGCGACACCTTATCCCTTCTAATTGCTTTCATGAGATGTTTCCATATATGTTTCTTCCAACCCACAAAGTGATGCAGATAGGCTGCTTGTTGTTATTTGGGAGAGCTCAAAATGGTGTCATTTCAACTGTACTCATGGGCCTTAAGAACTTCATTCCCAGTGGAACTATGTGATGAAATAAGCATAGAATGAATGGGAAAGTTGGCAGACATGCAAGGCCAGCTTTTGTTACCTTTCAACGAGTTGGCCCCCTAAACCATTTCAGAGGGCAATTAAAAGTCAACCACATTGCTCTGGGTCCAGACTCACATCGAAACTGGACTAGGTAAGGATGGCAGTTTCCATCCCTTTAGGACATTAGTGAACCAGATGGGATTTTGGGACAATTGGCAATGGCTACATGTTTGCCATTGAGCTAGCTTATAATTCCAGAAAATTTGATGAAACATGAGATCTGAGGAAGAGGCAGATATTGTGGGCATTCCATGCTGTATGGAGGGGACACCACTAACAATGGTCAGTTGGGCTGAGTGGCCTGTAACTTTTATATCACGCTATGATTTATGGAACTTGCAACCTCTAAAAGCAGGAGTACTGATTCTTATCTTTCAGTGCACAACAATCTCCCTCAGTGCTGATTTTAAAGATGTTTTGGGGACTTTGGTGGTTTTAAATGTTTCTATTTGATTCAGAAGCCAATTGTGTTCTCACGAATGGAACTGGAAAAAAATGTAGGATTGTTTCACAGTGATTTTAGAAATAATGAAATAGCAGCTAAAATTTACCATTTCAAATTATGTCATTCTGCCAGTCAAGATCTGGTTTTGTTTAGAAACTGACATTCAAATTGCCAAACCTGTAAGGAGGCTGATGAATGGGGAACAAATGGGATCTTGGGATTAGTGTTCACAAGGTCTCCGTCACTTTTAATTATCATTTCCTGTTGCTAAGTTTGGCAGTTTCTGTGGATACACCTGAGCCGTTTGACAGTGAGAGAATGATGAAAGTGTAGGCCTCCAGAAACGGGATCCTTCTGTTTTCAGGTGAATGGTGCAGCATCAAATGTCCCTGTGGCTATTCTACTTGAGCTGCTTCACCCCCTGCCTTTAATGTGCCTCAGCCAATCCCTGTAGTCTCCCTCTCCCGGCCCCACTCTGAACAAGGCCAGTATTGACCCAGGGCTGAAACCCTGCCCTCAGGGCGTTGGGATTTTGGTGAGAGTTCTGTCTCCCCCGGTCACTGAGTTGAGAGATTTTGCATTTTCAGAAATGATGTATTTCAGATTGTGGCAGAAACAAAACAGAAGCCTTTGGGATACACTTTATTTCCCATATGAGCGGAGAGTGTGACAGGGTCAGTAGTGGGAGTCTCATAGCATCACTGCAGTGTGGAAACAGACTATTTAGCCCATCAAGTCCACACAACCCACCAAAGAGCATCCCACCCACAGTCCATCCTATCCCTGCTTTCTCCATGACTAATGCACCTAATCTGTATATCCCTGGACACTACGGGCAATTTAGCACGGCCAATCCACCTAACCTGTGTATCTTTGGACGGTGGGAGGAAACCCACGCAGACACAGGGAGAATGTACAAACTCCACACAGGCAGTTGCCCAAGGCTGGGATTGAACCTGGGTCCCTGGCACTGTGAGGCAGCCATGCAAACCATTGTGCCACCATATCACCCATAAATTAGATATTATGCTCCCTTTTCCCTTCACAACTTGCTGCAGGAGGTTGGAACTCACAATCTTGGCATTTCACATGCTTCTATACTGTCGCATAAGTACCACGCGCTAACTGATTAAGCTCAAATTATAGCACTCTTCACCTCTGAGGTATTCAAGAGGATTTGGAATGATTATTTGAGTGGGAATGATGTGCAGGGATGTGGGGAAAAGGTAGAAGATTAGCACTAGGTAGTAGAACAGGCAGAGGCACGATGGGCCAAATGGTCTCATGCTGCAAACAGTTCTGTGATTCTGGGTCAGGAGCTTACAGTTTGACCTACATTCGATGACTGAGTGTTAATTGAGGGTATGTTTATACTGCATTGTCAGAAAGTGGTTTTACTTTCTGCTGATGTTTCTGTTGACGGACAGAATTGAGTCCCAACTGCATAGCAGAATGTTACATTGTGTGTCTCCCTGGAGGAAAGAATCTCATGCCACGTAGGCAGTATAGTGGCTCAGTGGTGGTAGCACTCCTGCCTCACAGCACCAGGGCCCCATGTTTGATTTCCCCCTTGGGCAATTATGTGGAGATTGCACATTCTCTCTGTGTCTGTGTGGGTTTCCTGCAGGTGCTCCAGTTTCCTCCCACAGTCCAAAGATGTGCAGGTTAGGTGGTTTGGCCATGCTAAATTACCCATAGTGTCCAGGGATGTGTAGGCTAGTTGGGTTAGCCACGGGAAATGCAGGATTACAGGGATGGGTTGGGTCTGGGTGAGATGCTCTTCGGAGGAACGGTGTGGACTTGATGGGTCGAATGGGCTGCTTCTGCACTGTACGGATTCCATGATACCACTTTCCACAAAGTTGGCTTGAACTTCACAGCCAGATAGGGACCGCACAGGAAGTGGGGAATGGAATCACCAGGAAGTTAAAGCAGTGACAGGAGAATCTCACTGCAGGTTTTTCCTCTGTTTTCCCAGTTGGAAATTGATTCCTCCTCGCTTAGGTTTAGGTGAGATATTTACCTGGTGGTTTTCTGACACTGCTCTTTGTGTACAAACTGGTGAAGTGCTAGAAGAGCTGACATTTCTCTTTGTTTTTCCATAAAGTTTAGAGGGATAGTGGAAAAGGAGCAAGGAGATTGGGTGGATGGAGAATCAAGTGAGGCCTAAACAATAGGTTGGTTCAGTAGGGCAGAACAGCCTGTTTTTGATGCTGTGATTTCAATCTAATGCTATAGTTTATGAAGTCTACAACCTTCTAAGGCAGAAGTACTGATTCCTACCTCTCTCTGTGTTGTGCTGGTTGCTCTCAGTGCCATTCCTTTGATCTTTGATGGCTTTTTAACTGTTTCTGTTTGAATCAGAGTGCAAAGGGTGTTCTAAAGATTGGAAGCAGAAAAAAAATGCAGGATTGCTTCACAGTAATGTTAATAATACATTCTGTCATTTAGCCAGTCAGGATCTGGTTTTATTTAAGAACCATATTCAAATTGCCAAACAGTAGGCTGAACAACTGAAAGAAGGGTGTTGGATGGGATACAAGTGAAAAGAATTAACTTCATAGACTTGTTTTCATCAGGTGATGATTATAGGCACATTCCTCTGTGTGAAAGAGGGTTAAGAGTTAAGGTTAAAGTATTGTCATGTTGTCAGGATGGGTGGTGCATTGTGGGAGTGTCTTATTTGACAGTGGAAGGAAATGACATAAGAGAGAAGTATTACACTAAGAGACTGGTGTTACACAGAAGAGAAGACTTCACTTTTGAGAGTATTGCAGAAAATACTCATGAGAATTGCGATGAAAGATGTGTGACAGTATTATTTTGGAATTGGATTTCAAAATGGAGGCAATGGATACGCGTCAGTTCTGTGAAAGTTTTTTTTCTCCAAAAGAAAGGTCAAAAAGTCAACACTAACCTAAATACATAGTTACAAGAAAGCATGTGACTGCACCACAGTGCCTGATGGAACTCTTGCATTGATTAAATGTTTATACTGTTTGGGTTCATGACAGGCAGAGTAAACACATTCAGGCAAATGGTTTAGTTTTGACTTCAGAACAGAAGGTTCGAAAGTTTAGTTCAGAAAGATAGGAAAAGTTCACCTCAGAAGATAGATTAGCTTCTTCTGGTAAGGGAAGCAAGTCAGTTCAGGGGGACCGACTACCTCAGCAGAAGTGGTTTCCATTTCAAATCTTTTATTTGGTACTGGCACCAATGGATGAGGTTACCTAGGAAGCAGTGTCAAGATCCACTCGTTTCTGAAATGAAGAATTCTAAATATTTGTGACACAGGATATAGAAAATACCACACAGCCCTCTGTCATGAGGGCATGTACCTCACTAACATGACTCATTTGCTATTTGGGCCACTCTTACTGGGGTCATTATCAATGGGAATGAGCAGTAGCTTTATTACCCAGAAATCATCCTTTAACTTGAGCTTTTATTTCCCAGACGATACCACGGATGAATAAATCTTGAAGGATAAAGACATTGGATGATGGCCCGAAGTCTCCATTTCATGGTTTCACACTCAGAAGTGTGGCAGACAGTGATGATGATGGCTATGGGACCTAGATAAGACAAGCAGAATGGGCACACAGAAAATAATGCAGAGAAGTGTGAGGTGATAGGATGACAGATAGAATAGGGAGAAAATAAAGAGAAAATTGCACAGTTCGAAAAGTGCACAGAGAAAGTGGCAGAAAATATTTGGAGAGAAGATTTTTTAAAATTCATTCATGGAATATGGACAGTGATAGCTGGTCCAGCATTTATTACTGAAATAACTCCACAGAGCTTAGTATATAGTCACCAAGTCACCCTTTATTTACATGTGGAGAGCCCTTGACCCTAATCCAGTTCCCTCCGAGCTAGCTCTCAGAGTGAACAGGATGTCTGACACTCCTGTTTATATCTGTCAGCCAGGGCTCCCTGATTAGACTGGGTTAACAGCCCCAATCAGGGAACTCATATTCTGTAAGGTCCACCTGGCTGACTTCATCACAGTCACTACAATTACCCTTTGAGATGATGAAGGTGAGCTGTGTTGTGAACAGACTGCATGAGGTTCACCAATTTGTTATGGTTCCTGATAGAATAGCCCAAATCCTCAAGCTCCTGGTGAGGAAGAATAGTTTGGCACCCCTTGGTTATTCACCACCATCCCACTTGTTTGGTTGCAACAAGGTTAAGTTAAATAGCATCCCTTCCTTTACAGATACCTTTCTCCCAGACTCAGGTGAACTTATGTTTTCATAGAATCCCTACAGCCCATCAGGTCCACACAGATCCTCTGAACAGCATCGCATCCTGCCCCACTCCCTTACACTATCCCTGTAACTCTGCATTTCCCTGGCTGACCCACCTAGCCTGCATATCCCTGGATACTATGGGCAATTTAGCATGGCCAATCCACTCAAACCTGCACATCTTAGGTCTGTAGGAAGAAACTGGAGCACTCAGAGGCAACCCATGCAGACCCGGAGAGAACGTGCAAACTCCACACAGACAGTCGCCTGAGGCTGGAATCGAACCCAGGTCCCTGGTGTGAGGCAGCAGTGCTAACCATTTTTCCCTAATTGACAGAAGCATCTGAAAGAAGAACAAGAGTATGCCACTTGCCCCTTCACCCCTGCTCCACCGTTCATTGAGGTCATTGCTGATCTGATTTTCAACTTGACTCTAAATTTCTGCATGTCCCTGATAATCTTTCATCCCCTTGGTAATCTCCCAGGTAAACAGATAGAGGGGGTTTGTTAATTACTTAACACAAGAAGAAATAGTAATGCACCACTCATATGGACAGAGTAGAAACAAGAGGTGTGTCCATACAAAAGGTAAAACAAAGGAAATACAGAAGTGTCTAAACTGTTCGAGAAGAGCAAATAAAATTGTGGCTGTGACTAGATGGCAACAGTAGCATTGATGGTACGACCTAAACAGTCAAGTTTGAGATTCTCAATTGTGCAGTTTGGTGGAAATTATATTACTCTAATTGCTTTCAACAGCGTCTGTATTCCAGCATTGAGAGTGAGAAACAGCCTTTTTCTTTGCTTTACCTACAAACCAAGGGTGTTTAAAATGACTGTTCCCAAAGCTGTGCCCCTCACAATGCTCTAGTCTACATTCTAGGACATCCAGCTAAAAAACACACACACACAAGTTTTGCAGTCAGTTTTTAACCCTTTTTTGTATATTCCTGGAGGGTAAATCAAACATGTTTGCAGGAGATGACTTTCTGATAAGAGAAGGGAGTACGTCAACCCCTTGTTATCTTTTCTTGTTAAGTCTCTTCCTGTTTGACGATTCTCAGACACTTTAGAGGTGTGACATTCCATGGGTTTTACAGAGGACATTGACAGAGGGTCACTAAATTTACATCCTCAGCTTTTATTCTCTTTGTAGCAGTTCTCCTTCTTAAAAAAAATTGGGATTAAATGTAAAAAAAAGCCTATGCTTCAGAATATTGACCTAGTGATAGCAAAGGACTGATTGACACTGTAATTCCACAGTATTTAGGTTGGAGGGAAGCTTGCAGGTGATGGTGTCCCAAGAATCTGTTATCCTTGTTCTTTTGGGTGGTAATAGTTGTGAATTTGGACTGGCTAGAGTGGATGCAGGGAGGATGTTCCCGATGGTGGGTGTGTCCAGAACCAGGGGTCACATCATGAGGATTCAGGGTAGACGATATAGGACAGAGATGAGGAGACATTTCTTCACCCAAAGAGTGGTGAGCCTGTGGAATTCATTACCGGAGGAAGAAATTGATGCCAAAGCAATGAATGTATTCAAGAGCAACTAGATATAGCACTTTGGAGTGAATGGGGTCAAAGGTTATGGAGAGAAAGCAGGATTAGGCTATTGAGTTGGACGATCAGCTATGCCAAGAATGGTGGAGCAGGTTCAAAGGGCAGAATGGCCTCCTTCTGCTCCTATCTTCTATGTCTCTATGTTTCTAACAAGCTTTTTGTGTGATGTTGGAACTGCACCCAATCCACAATACTCCTGACTTGTGCTTCTTAGATTGCGGGCAGGGTTTGGGAAGTCAGGAGGTCAGTTATTTGAAACAGAGTTCCTAGCCTCTGACCTGCCTCTCTGACCCTGTAACTCCTGCTTCAAAGTGAATGCAAACATTTCTGAACTAAATTTTAAAAATGTACTCTTCTATATTCTTTCTGTTGTAGTAAATCCCCACAATATTAAAAAAAAAACTTCAACTGACATCCTAGGGATCCTAGCAGGCACCTATTCTCTGATGTATACTGATTTTGAAGTCATGGTTCCAGAAAGGCTGACCTTATTAATTCTTAAGCCACTTTAGAAAATAGGCCAACACCCATATGCCACTAATTTGCAATCCAATATTTAAAAAAAAGATATAAAACACATACCTTTCATCACAAAAATATTTGGGATCTTAGGCCTTAATAAATGGAGGACTTGAATATGTAAACAAGGAAGCCTTACTGAATCTTTATAAAGCTCTGTGCCTAGAATAGATTGTTCAGTTCTAGTCATGGTATTTAGGAAGAGTGTGGGACTTGAAAGTAAGCAGAGGAGATTTGCTAGAAAGGGTCCAGGGATAAAATGCAGGTGGTTTAGTAACAAGATTAGGATGGAGAAGTCGGGGTTGGAGAAACAAAGAGCAATGGATGTCTACTAATTAATTTATGACAGGGTCACATAAATGTAGACAAAGAAAAACTGTTCCCATTCGTTGATGCTACAAGGACAAGAACAGCACAAGGTTAGGGTTTTTAGGGGTGATGTGAGGTGGAAATAATTTATATGGAGAATATTAGCGACCTGGAACTCACTGTCTACAAATATGGTGGCAGCAGAGATGATCAATTAACTGAAAGGAAATTCCATGGGCACAAGGGGAAAATAAACTTACAGAACTATGAGGAGAGTGTGAGACAGATAAATTACTCCACACAGAACCAGCATAGACTCACTGAGCCAAATGGCTTCCTTGCCTGGAAAGATTCTATGACTATGACTCTATTAGAAGATCTGCATGGTCTTCTTACCCAGTGCTAAAAAATTTTGACAAGTGCAATTGGAACAGCATTAGGAAATGCACCCTTCCTGAGCTGCAGACCTGACTTACACACTGCTCCGAAAATAAAAATTCCAAAAGGAATGTTTTGAGCTTGAGATTTTCTGATGCACAGAGCCAAAGTCAGGAAGAAAGTGGACCATTGTATCAGAGTAATAAAGCTACTCTGATTCCAGGCTGACCCTTAACCTTACTATTAACCTTGAAGAGTTAAAGCAAACTCTTCAGATCCTTAGGTGTTTGGAGCATTAACCTCTAATCAAAAAGAATCCTGCATAACAAGCTGAAATGCACAAGGGATTTATATTTCCAAGTAATGAACTGCAGCTTATTTCTTTCTCAGCCTGCAGTAATAGCATCAGAAGAGTCCCTCTTCAATCACCTTCTTACTCAAGAACGTAGGAACTGGAGTCTGCGAATCAGTTGCTCACGTTTGGACCACCATATAGTCTGATCACAGCTGAACTGAAATTTAACTTCAATTTCCTGTCTTTGTTCTACAGGTTTAATTAACGAAATTCAATCACAGATTCAAAAACAAAAATCCTTTGCTTGCAGCGCCTGAAAGGAAATGGAACAGATATCTGGTACATTTCAGCATGCAGATTAAGAGTTCTAGTGATTCTTGCTTCTGAGTCAGAAAGCTATGGGTTTGAATCCCATTCCAAGTGTGAGATCACGGAAATCTACACTGATACACCAAGTGGAGTACTGACAGAGTGCTGCACTGCCAAAGGTGCTGTTTTTCAGATGGATGTTAAACTGAGGCCTTATTTGAATTGAATTAGCTTTATTGCCACATGTACTCAAATGAGTACAGTGAAAAGTTTATAAGTTGCAACTTACAAATGTACCTCGGTACAGCTTCTTTAGTTACAAGATTATTTACAGTGTAACAATGTCATCAACACACAGTGCCGTTTTAGGTACAATCTTGGTACAATCCATCGTTACAGAATGGAGAAATGAAGAAAAAAAAGTTACAGCTATTCACAGTATAACCATAGGTCAGAAAAACAAGAAGAAGACAAACATCTCAAGCAGACCTAAAAAATTCTACAGTGCAATTTCCAAGAAAAGCAGTGGAGAATTCTCCCCAATTTGTTGTAAATATCTATTTCTCAACCAACAGATACAAAACACTTTATGTGATCATGATCACATTGTTGTTTGGGAGCTTGCTTTGCAATTTGATTGCCATGTTTTGTACACTGCAAACGCAACTTTAATTCAAAAGTAACTCATTGGCTGTAAAAAGCTTTGGATGCCTCGTTGTCAGGAAAGATGCTACAGAAATGCAATTTTGGTTTTGTCTTCCTTCACCACAATCAGTGACCAGGATAGAGGCATTGTATTCAATAGCATGAGAAGCTAATTAAATTATTTTTAAAAACAAAGTACAGTTGCCAACCTGGTGACGTAAAACATATCCACAGCCACCAATTACAGGCTTAGGGCCAGAGCCAATAAAACTAATAAACAATGGAGGCCAGTTAGTGAACCTTCCTTTGTAAATGTTTTTTTTTCTTCATTTCACTATCCCCTTTTTTTGATGACTAGCTGTCTGTTTTCTACCCACTTCCCACTTAATTTGCAGATTATCCGTGCTGTTGAAAATAAATGAGCCTGAAAGTTGATTCATTAAATGAGAAACCCCAGTCAATCTTTTAAAGAGAAAACCTGGCAATTAATCACTCGGGAGTACTGGTCAGTCAATTTAGTAAGAGTAATCAGCAGTTCACCATCAGTCTGTTCCTGAATAAATGCTGTGACCAGACTCTGTGCACAGCGCAGTGCAGCAGAAATTTACAGAGGCTCTGTACCAACTCCACTTCCCTCGTCTCAAACTTTTTACACAACAAAGTAGTGCTAAAATATAGCAGATGGCGTATTGTTTAAACATACTGAATAAAATGAATTGACATTTTAATTTAACTACCATGACTTTCTGCAAGATTACAGTAATAATTATTGGTCCTCAGTTTTATGGTTCTCTTGCCCAAGTGTTATCCATCATCTGTAAAAGGAAAAGATTAGCAAAAAAAAGAGCTCATTACAAGCAGAGTCAGGAGAATTTATAATGGCATAAGGAGAGACAGATCATCAAAACAATATTTTGTGTCCGTCTTCATACAGGAAAACACTAAAATCCTTCCAGAAATGATGGAGAATCTAGAGACTAATGTAAATAAGGAACTGTAAAAATCATAGAATCCTGACAGTGTGGAAGCAGGCCATTTGGCCCGTTGAGTCCACACTAACCCTCAAAGGGCCTCCAACCCAGACCCATCCCTCTACCCTATCACTGTAACCCTGCATTTCCCATGGCTAATCATTATGTTCAATATTGAAATTGACAGATCTGTAAATATTAAATACATCAAGGGATCTGGGAATGGTGCAGGAAAATGGTGCTGATGTAGAAGGTCAACTCTAATCTCATTGAATGATGGGGTAGGCTGTAGGGCTGAATAGCCTACTCCTGTTCTTATTTCTCATTTTCTTTTGTGAACAAGCTTATGGGGTGATTTTTACCAAGGTATTAACCAAGGTCCTTATCCTGGTTAAATGGTGTATATTACCAGACTATTTCTTCATGGACTTACTCCAGACTGAGTTGATGAGTGTTCCCATATTATTTGAGATCATGTTGCGGCTGTACGGAGCATTGGTTCGGCCACTTTTGGAATACTGCATTCAATTCTGGTCTCCCTGCTGTAGGAAAGATGTTGTGAAACTTGAAAGGGTTCCAAAAAGATTTACAAGGATGTTGCCAGGGTTGGAGGGTTTGAGCTACAGGGAGAGGCTGAATAAGCTGGGGTCAGTTTCCCTGGAACATCAGAGGCTGAGGGGTGACCTTATTGAAGTTTATAAAATCATGAAGGGCATGGATAAGGGAATGGCCAAGGTCTTTTCCCCAGGGTAGGGGAGTCCAAAACTAGAGGGCATAGGTTTAAGGTGAAGGGGAAAGACTTTAAAAGACACCTAAGGAGCAATTTTTTCATGCAAAGGGTGGTGCATTTTTGGCATGAGCTTCCAGAGAATGTGGAGGCTGGCAAAATTACAACATTTAAAAGGCATCTATCTAGGAGAGTATATGAATAGGAAGGATTTAGAGCAATATGGGCCAAATGCTGGTGAATGGGACTGGATTAATTTAGGATATCTGTTCAGCATAGATGAGTTGGACCGAAGGGTTTGTTTCCGTGCTGTACATCTCGATGACTCTCTGCCAATCGCTCAAATACCACACAAAGTTCACTAACTAAGGAGCTGGTTCATGTACCCGATAAACTAAAAACTCCACGTTCGACTTTGGAACTTCACTACTGCTGACTCATCTTTTGGGTGAGACCTTATGATCAGGTCGGAGGGCGCTATCCATTGTTTCCACTCAATACTACAGCATTCATACATTTATTATACATCTGATGGATCCTCCCATGGCTTCATGTTAATTTAAAACATCATCCACTGACAGACTTCCTTCTGTCTTTCCTGCTTTTTAAAAACATAAAGCGAATCCTCACTTTGTTTTCTGCTCACATCGACTGATGCTATGCCTCGATCCCAAAGGGCAGAGAGCTTCAATTCTTTGCAAAGGTCAAGTGTCTCATTGATGACATCATTGAAACTTGAATTTGATGAGTACAAGTTCTGCTTTCAAATTGTTGGAAGGTTTCCAGATGCTGCTTTGTCAGAACTGCAGATCTGCAGAGTTAATGTTAAGGAGCACCTACGCGATCATGGAATAAGAAAACAGTATAAACATTTAAAAGGGAATCACTTAAGTCTGATTTATTAGGATTCAGATACCAGTCATAAATATTCATCCTCCTGCTTTATGACATTTAAACCCATCAATTTTACGACATTTCTGATTCCCTGCTGTCCATTCTTCAGCGGAGTGAGAACTCACTTGAGGTTAGGAAGCAGAGGCACACTCATTTGTGAGGTTTAAATAAAGGCAAACCCCTGCGGATGCTGGAAATCTGACACAAACTCCAGAAAGTGCTGGAGAAACTCAGCAGAGGTGGCAGCATTTGTGGAGAGAGAAAATGAGTCAATGTTCGAGCTCTTCTGAAGACGAATTCAGTTTCTCTCTCCACGGATGCTGTCACCTCTGTTGAGTTTCTCTGACATTCAATGTGTTTGCTTCATACGTGGGGCTTATTGAGTTTAATATGGTTAAGGAATGGGAGAGAAATTTGTGCGTAAAATTTAGAACTAATCTTTGTTCGTGGGAACCAGAGATCAAATCCAGCTCCAAAGCAGTGGAAGTCATTGCAGTGGTTCCATATCAACTGACAATGAGTGGTGTGAATCCAGTTTGCAGAGTTGATCTTTTGTCAGTATTTTGCAATTTTATGGAGTAAACCTACACAGTAGCTGTCATTTGGTAGGTAAGGTATTATAGTAGATATACTCTCCGGAGATCACGGTGGCTCAGTGGTTAGCACTGCTGCCTCACACCGCCAGGGACCCGGATTCAATTCTACGCTGTCTGTGTGGAGTTTGCACATTCTCCGTGTCTGCTTGGGTTTCCTCCAGTGCTCCAGTTTCCTCCCACAGTCCAAAAGCAGGTTAGGTAAAATAGCCAGGCTAAAATTCCCCATCGTGTCCATGAATGTGCAGGCTAAGTGGATTGGCCAGCTAAATTCGCATAGACACCAGGGATGGAATCTTGCAGAAAGTCGTGGTAGTTAAATTAAAATAGCAATTCATTTTATCCAGTATGTTTAAACAATACGCCATCTGCTATATTTTAGCACTACTTTGTTGTGTAAGAAGTTTGAGACGAGGGAAGTGGAGTTGGTACAGAGCCTCTGTAAATTTCTGCTGCAGTGTGCTGTGCACAGAGTCTGGTCACAGCATTTATTCAAGAACAGACTGATGGTGAACTGCTGATTACTCTTACTAAATTGACTGACCAGTACTCCCGAGTGATTAATTGCCAGGTTTTCTTTTTAAAAGATCGACTGGGATTTCTCATTTAATGAATCAACTTTCAGGCTCATTTTTCACCTAACCTGCACATCTTTGGACTGTGGGAGGAAACAGGAGCACCCAGAGGAAACCTAAACAGACACAGAGAGAATGTACAAACACCACACAGACAGTCACCCAAAGGTGGAACTGAACCTAGGTCCCTGGTGCTGTGAGGCAGCAGTGCTAACCACTGAGCCACCACAGCCTACGATAAGAGAGCAGGCAAACTGGGCCTGTATTCTCTTGAGTTTCGAAGAGTGACATGATCTTATTGAAATCTACAAAATGATTAAAGGACTAGACAGGGTGTGTACAGGTAAGCTATTTGCCCTGGTTAGTGAGTCTAGAACCAGGAAGCAAACTTGAAAACTGAAGGGCATGGTAATTTTGGACTGAGATGAGGAGAAAGATTTATAATCAGGGATAGTGAATTTTTAGAATTTTCTACTGCAGAAGGCTCTGGAAGCTCAGAATATGTGTAAAGTAGATTTTGATGCCTTTTTGATTATCAATGGAATGAAGGGTTATGGGACTGGTGTCAATAAAAGGCATTGAAGTGTTTGATCAGGCCTGATTGCATTAAATGGGGAGTACACTTGATGGACAGAATGGTCTACTCCTGTTCCTATGTCCCTATGTACTGTTCAATCAGCTGCCCCAAATGGGATCAGCTAACTCAGAACTGTAGCTAACAGAGCTATGTAAGGAGCCATTAAGGTAGAATCATAGAAAATACAGAGAGGGTCTCAGGTCCATGGTTTAGAATCACAGTCAGAGTGAATCACAAATGGGCTCCTTTCAGCAACATGATTTTCGTGGAAGAGATGTGGAAGCCACAATAGAGATACTCTGTCAAACACCCTGTACACTGTGTTTCAGCAGACTCCAATAGAAATTCACTTAACCATTGGGAAAATGTCTCAATAAGTTACTTAATGTGTATTAACCTGCTACAATTAAAATCCAGCCCCTGAGCTTCAATCATCCCTACTGTAACAGTAATACAAAGAACCATTTTCTTGGTAGAATCATATAACGAAGAATGAGACCATTACACCCATCATGTCTGTACCATCCAGACTGTCGCACTACTTTGCCCATGTGCTTATAACATCTCCTGCGTTGAGTATTTTGCTAATGAACTTTCAAATGTTGGGTACATGAATAGGAAGAGTTTACAGGGATTTGGGCCAAATGCTGGCAAATGGGTCTAGATCATTTTAGGATATCTGGTCTGCATAGATGAGTTGGACTGTAGTGTCTGTTTCTGTGCTGTATCATTCTATGACTTTACGAATCTAAATTCTTCTGTTAAATTTGCTTCCAAGGCCCTTTCAATGGCAATGCATTCTGCAATAATTCACAATTCAGGAGTATTCAACAACTGTGTTCCTGAATTAACCAAAATCTCATTCCAGAGACATTTGAGCATAAAGTGTAGTACCAGCTTGTCATCATTCCCATGGTAGATAGTTGGCATCAGTGGTAGCCCCCAGTGCCATGTTATACCATCATTACCAAAACAGTGAGCCATGTAATGTCCACACCTTCAAGGAGAGAAATCACAATGTTTTGTTGTAAAAAGTGGTGTGTGGTGGCCATTGGATATTCCACACACTTTTTTTCTTAAAAGTGGCAGACTACAGATGGAATTGAAAACTGAAAGTCTCAACATGACATTCAAGAAACTGCACAGCATGTTTCAGGCAGCGGTCCACTGTGAGTGAATGTTGAAACAGCACAAATGGCTTGGATAACTGATTTATTGTGTTTTCAAACCCAATCCCAATCAATAATATGTAAATGTTTACAATAATTCTAATAAAGTGGTAAAAATAAACCATATGCTCGATGCTATAAAGATAACCATTAACAGATGAAAAATGAACGACCTAATTGAAATCAGCAGGCTTAAGGGAACTATCAAAGGGCAGTGCTGATTATATTTGAGGGACTTTCAGGAATAAATGCTCAGACTTTTAAAAATCTTGGACGTCAGTGACTTTGAGAGCTGCAATTATCTGATAATAGAGTACAGTTCACAAAAACGCTGCCTGTTGCAACACAAACATGTGCACTTTGTACTGTCAATGTCAGGACTTCTATGCTATTGAGTTTAGCCATTTAATTGACCAGCATTTGAAACTAATATCTATCTGCCCATCAGCATCAATGCATGCCACCAGTTATCATCTGGAGCTGAGCAGTCACTTGTAAAAAGAGCAGGAAAAGAAAGCCATATTTCACTTAGTGACAGTCCATAGTAATAATGGACTGAGAGTGCGTGGCATCTAGAACCTTATCTTTCAGACTCTTTTTCAGTCCTTTGTTACAGTGTATGTGTTAGTTGACAAAACAAGTCACATTTATACAGTACCCTCAGCACAGGATTCTAAGGATTTCACAGGAGCATTTTGAAACAAAGTAGGACAGTGAGCTACATAAGGAGACATTAAGTTAGAATCAAAGAAAACAGAAGCAGATGTAGGCTGTTCAAGAACGCTGTGCACTTCATTATGAACATGGCTGATCATCTAATTTAGTACCCTGTCCCTGCTTTCTCCCCATATGTCTTGATTTGTTTAGGGCAAAGAAAAATGGATCTCCTCTTGAAAATATCCAATGATTTGGCCTCGACTGCTTTCTGTGGCAGAAAATTCCACAGGCTCACCACCCTCAGGGTGAAGAAATTTCTCTTCATTTCAGTCCTAAACGGCTTACCCCATAACGTTAGACAGTGACCCCTGGTTCTAGAGTCTGCAGTCGTCAGGAACATCCTTCCTACACTTACCCTGTTAGAATTTTATAATTTTCAATGAGATTCCCCCCACCAATTCTTTTAAACTCTAGTGAAAATAGGCCTAACTGATCCAGTCCCTCTTCATACATCAGTCCTGCCATCCGATGAATCAGTCTGACAAATCTTTGTTGCACTCCATTCATTGCCAGAACATCGTTAATCAAGTAAGGAGACCAAGACTGTGCACAGTACTGTAGATGTGGTCTCACCAAGGCCCTGTATAATGGCTGCAAAATGATAAAAGCTCAGTTGAAGAGATGGGTTTCAGGAAGCATTCTAAAATAGCAAAGTAAAGTAGAGAGACGGAGAGGGAATTCCAGAGCTAAGGGCCTTGGAGGCTGAGTGCACAGACGGAGAGGGAATTCCAGAGCTAAGGGCCTTGGAGGCTGAGTGCACAGCTAACCAAGGGTGAAATGATTAAATCAGTGATACTAAAGAAGCCTCAGTTTAGATTTGCAGTTAGAACTAATTCACAGAGCAATGCAGAATTGGGGGAGATTATGGAGATTGGGAAGGGAGAAACCATGCAGGGATTTGGAAAAAACGATGAAAATTTTAAAATTGAGACATTGGAGTCATTATAAGTGAGCTCAGGAATGATAGCTGAACTGAACTTGATGCAAGATAAATCATAGGCAACAGAGTTTTCAGTGAATTCAAGTTTACGGAGGGTAGAGTGGTGGAGACCAGCCTAGAGTGTGTTGCAATAGTCATCCACAGATAACAAACACATGAATGCGGGTTTTAGCAGCAGATGAGCAATGTCAGGGAGTGTTACAGAGGTGGAAATAGATGGTGTTAGTGATGGCATGGATATTTGTTCGAAAGTTCATCTTGGGATCAAATGTGCCATCTAGGATGTGAATAAGCTTATTTAGACAGAAGGAGAGGCACATGGAGACAGTAAGAACTGCCGATGCTGGAGTCAGAGATGACGCAGTGTGGAGCTGGAGGAACACAGCAGGCCAGGCAGCATCAGAGGAGCAGGAAAGTTGACATTTCGGGTCGGGACCCTTCTTCAGAAATATAGTTGGCTAGCTAGGGAATGGAGTTTGGGGCAGAACAGAAACCAACTTGAGTGCTCCCAAAATTTAATCCGTGATAATTCCTAATCATCCAGTAGTGTATATCGGATTAAACAGATTGACAATTTTACAACTGTAGGGCATCAAGAGAATTGGAGGCAAGATAGAGCTGGGTGTCATCAGTGTACATGTGAAAATTGATGCTATCACTAGATTATTATTATCCTTTGCTTTCCAGGAAGCTCATATTGATACAATAAACTGCAGGTGAAAAATACAAGGACTTTATGATTATTGTATGAATCCATGGTTTATGCATTGAAACTCAGACCTGTTGTTAAACCTGATTCCAGAGACACAGAACAGTGCTTTAAAAGAAGGCATAGCAGGAGTCAGGACGTTGAAGATGTAATAACATTTCGTCTAAAGCATGATAGGGAATCCTTAGCATTTCATCGATATGTGTGTCTGTAATACCCTGCAAGTTGTAGAAACAAGCTGAACTCCTCTGGTGGTCTCACAGTGAGGTAGCAGTTATATTACCACAAGGCAGACAACTGGACTGTGAAAGTACTTATCCCCTGGGATAAAATTTGGAAAAATGTGTTGAAGTCTCTCCTCCTTGATAGTATACTGACATTTCCTGCCTTGCTTTATGAAAGTAAATATTTTTTCCATATTCACTGCAGATAGGTGAATAAATAAGTGGATTTTCTTCACACCCCACAGAAACGGAAATTGATGAACCTCCTTTGTAAAGTAGGTGAGTGATTATTTTTTATCTTTACTGTCCGTGTGATAACAAGTTTTATGAATGTGACAGTGGAGTCACCACATAGTGTGGGACTGGACTTGTGTTAGTCAAACCAAGGTGATAGTCTCCCTTCTTTGTAAGGTATTATTGAGCCAGAAGGTTTTTTTGGGTGATAATCTGACAGATTCCACCTCTGGTCCAGGAGCTGCGTTCTACTACCCAGTTAGCTCAGTTGGCTGGACAGTTGGTTTGTTGGGCTAATAGTGTGGGTTCAATTCCTGCATCAGCTAAGGTTACCATGAAGGACTCTCCTTCTCAACCTCTCCCCTCCCCTGAGGTGCGATGCTCATCAGGTTAAATCACCACCAGTTGTCTCTGTCTAATGAGAGAGCAGCCGTATAGTCAGGTACTCAAAATCTGACCACCTCCTGAACATAAATTTCCCATAATTAGTAATCCCGACCCCAGGAAGCAGAAGGGCAGGGCTGCTGGTAGCCATCCCGTGCAGGGATTCACCTTTGAGGGAATCCAGTCAGACCCATCTCCAGGAGTACTTCATGTTATGAACATCCTGGAGGTTTCAACATGTGAGCAAACCTCCCACTGCCCTGACTGGCTCACCCAGTCTGACAGCCTCTTCCTTTTGTCTCCGAAAGATTTTACAAATAACAATCAACCTGCACATTAGATGCAAAAAGACCCACCAGTGTTTTGATGCCTCTATGATTTTTCTCCCACGTTACTTGCTGAGTATCCAGCAAATTGATCAAATTCCTGGAGACTCCAGGACAATCCCGCAGTATTGGACATCCCATGCTGTGCCCACATGAATAGAATTGTCCACTATGCAATGCTCATGAATATTAATTCGTGACCTGCAATGAGATGATGAATTGCTTAGGGCCTATGATCCTGTGAGCTAATTGGCCTGGAATGGGAAAGCAAGTCCGTGTTGTATCAATTTGAAATAGACTGTGAGCTATGACATCCCCCATAGTGCTTCATCTGGTTTTAATACACATTCATCAATGCTGGCAGCTTGTAGCCTGAATTTTTAAAAATCCTTGCAAATTCACTTTATTTTCGAACACCGTGCTTAAACATAACTCAATTCCAAAATCACAGTCACCAAAAAAAACTTCAGAAATATTGAAATGCTTCGAACATTACTCACTTGTTGCCAGACTGTAAGCGTCACAATTATAGTCAGTCTGAGTTTTAACTTGTATTGAATAAAACACAAAATCTTTGAAAATCGATAATAATCATGGTTGACCATTACGAGAGAGTGAAAAATTGGAGCCATATTCTTTGGGAATGGGGAGGCTCAGGAGGGATGCAGTTGACTGGTATAAAACAGTGGAAAGAATTGATAAAAAGAAGGAAAAATCTTTTGCCATTTTCTGTGTAAAGTTTAGATGGGGTAATGCATATTTAACATGGATTTTAGATAAGTCATTTCTCCAGGAAAAGCTCAATGTAGCTCTCTGAAGGATTGGGCAGAATTTTCCCAGCCCCTGCACGACGTGGGAAATGTGGAGCCATTTGGGAAAATATGATGCGATCGGAAAAATGAGATTCTCAGTGGCAAAAGAAAAAAGTCTGATTTTCCACTCGAGCATTTAGTGGCGAGACGAGCTAGAGCATTGAGAGGCTTATTTGTATGTATTTACATCTCATCAGAACTTATTCTCACCTCAGTAATATGCAGTTTGTTATTCCCCAAGGCAACGGAGAGAAAATAGACAGCAATAATTTCCGATCCGAGGGCCAGAGCAAGTGCCTAACAGCTCCAGTTCACTGCTTAATCCTCCAGGCTGCCATCTTGATTGATGTTCCCCAATAACCCAGGGTAGACTCCACAGACAGCGCGCAACTGTGATGATGCTGTCATTTTAAGAGGTTATTTTGTCCTTTTTTGAAGAGAGGTTCCAAGGTAGAAGTGTGAACTAGCTTCTGAGGACCTCTTGAATAAACAGCTTGGGAGGTCTTGGATTTTTTTTTAATAGCCTGAATGGGTATGGCCAGCTCTCTCCTATCCAGATTTCTGGATTTTGGTGTTTTCAGTAACATCAGAAGCCTTTGGGGTCTCAAAAGAGTTGGAACCTTCAGTGAATGTCTCCTAGCTGCTACCCTCTCTGAATTTTCTCGTGATGACTTTTTCCTCCTGGATTGGAGAACTGCATGTGAGAATCTGTGTCTGAATTTGCATTTTTGCCAAGGGGTGTGTTTATGGGTTGTTACTATACTAGAATAGTTAATTAGCAATAGGTACTATATCTATATTTCTGTTAAGTTTTCCAATAGAGTTAAGTTATTTTAAATTCCTCTTTCTTTGGTTGTATTTTTAACTACAGTGTTTAAATAAATTGTGTTTTGCTTATCTTCGAGTCATTTGGCCAGTCACAATGCATCTGGAACACAGTACCTGACATGTACCTTTTATAATAAGGAAAAGTTAGGGTCAAGATTACATTGTTAAAATATTTTGAGGGTGTCTGGCCTGGGTCATAACACACCCAATTCATGGACATTAGCATCAGACATGTATCAGACTCACTGCATCATCATGGCACATCTCCGTGATACAGTTCACTACTTCAGTGTTGTACTCTGGATCTCACTGTCACCTCTCATTGGACTGCTGCTGCGAGGACACTCTCTGCACAGGGACAACATCCACCTAATGGATTGGACCAAGTTGCATCTCAGAACTTGTCACCTACTCTCTAAACACTCATTCACTTTGGGCCTACTTGGATGCTCATAGCATGTCTGCCTTGCCCTCTGCCTCAATCAGAACTTACAGGCTCACACAGTTCTTCTGTCTTGCCTTGTCTTTTGGTGCAGACTCAAAGCCAGGCAGCTTGTCCTGGCTGTCAGCAATGATAGTCAAAGGGTTGGGCACATTGCTGTACAGCTCCATATGTCAATGTCCCATCTGCAGCATGTGGCAACAGTCAAGATGGACTGTTGTCGGTCAGTGGGTCATGCCATAGCCAATCAAGGACAGCTTCCAATCTCAGTCCAGCAGCTTGGACACAGTCAGTTACTTTGGACAGTCAAAATCAGAGGTCCTATATCATTGGAGTCTAGGGGATTGGGCCATGCTCCATCCTGCAGGTTTAGTGCAACCAGCCTGGAGATTACTGATAAATCAGTTGGGGAACAGTATAGAGATCAGTCAGGCTGTCATTCCAAGTTGATCAGGTTGGTGGGCCACAATAATTCCATTCACTGATTATCTAGGGACATTATCTGTAGCCATTTCTGTGGTTGGCATGATGGGGCAGTCAGTTGTAGGGATTGGAGGCAGCATGCTGGCATGCAGTGGAGAGAATAGATATGATGTGGGGAACTCAATATGTATGGATGACATACAAAAGTACATTGGAGAACATGGTTTACTGTGGATCATTGATGTTCACCACACCTTGACCTCAGTGGGGGGTCACTATTATAATGACTAAGCCTGTGGGCACGGTGCTCAGTGGATAAAGTGGGAATGTGAAGACTGTAAATGGAAGAGATGGGTAGGAACATGTGGAAGCTTAGAATTGTTGGGGTTGACAGCAAGTGTAAGGAACAAAGAGACATAAAGGTTTGGATGGGTTACTGAGACTGATAGACTGAGCCTGTGACTCAGTTTATGAAGTGTGACACAATGGAAATGGGGAATGGCTGCATCTGAAGGGGGTGGAGTAGGTGTTTTGCTTCCTACTGAAGATAAGGGCTCAACTAGTGAGTTATGTGAGGTCCTTTAAGTGGCAATTGCATTCATCAGGCACTTAAACTAAGCAGGTTAAAGACATTTGTAATGATTGAGTTCTCATGTGACAAGCATGCCCAGTGGTCTAAGCTGCAGGGTTGAGGTTGAAGCCTGTTTATAGGCCTGGGTTCAAATATCAGAGCTGTTCGTGCTAGTAGTCAGTCATTCAGCTTCTTTGGGCAGGCAAGCTCTGTTCCATTTACACACAAAAGCTGCCCTAGTGCAAAGGCAGGCAGAAACATTATCAGGCCACTCTTTTGGCACACTTCGGACTTGCTGCAGAAGTGTATCATAATATGTCTGAACAGGTTGGTTAAAAATACCTTCTGCATGTGAAACACGTGTATTTTCCAACTGCACCAAATTCAAATCCTGGTCTCAAGCTACCTTGACCATGTCATTGCTCATCATAAATTGGTCATAATCATCTCTCTAAAGGAGAAGTAAATGCAGGGAACCTAAAGACTCTGACCTGGGGACTATGTTTCACAAGGTCAATCCCAGGTCTCTCGGTTGCACAAAGACATTCCTCAATGATTTCCTCTCACCTTGGAAGCTTTTGCCAACATGCTCTTATAAGCCTTGTTTGGGTGACATGGCATAGCAGTTGAGGGGACAAGGTCTTAGTAATCCAATTACACTTAGAATCTCCTGCTGTATTTGCATGCCATGATTATGCAGCATATATCAGGATAGGGCACTCCATGTTCAAAATCCATAAATAGGCAAACCATGTCCTATTGTATTGAGGACAATGATAAACATTTGTGACTGATGGGAATGCTGACTGCTCATATTACAATAATATTCCCTGAATTGACATCTAGCCAAAGCTTGATAAAGTTCTGTCCTTTTTAACCTTTAAAAATGATGAAGGTTAAAATGCAATGTCTCACACTCTAGGCTCACATACACTATCACCAAACAAGGATTCAATCCAGATTTAGAAAAAAAAAAGTACAATTACAATTTGGAATTATTTGACCCCCTTTTGTAACAGGCCTGTAGTCCCTTAGATAAATTGATTCTTTTGCTGGAGTGACAGCCTTGAAAAGCAGTAGATTCTCAGTAAACAGTAAGGCTCCTTGTAGTTGAATTGTCTGGAGCTTGGTACGCAGGTGAACTTGAGGGTAGAGCATGGTGGAGGACAGTCCTTCTCCTACTTTGCAGGTACTTGTTTATTAACTTAGCTATATCTTGCCGCTGGTTTGACAGCTTTCAGGTGGTCTTTCTGCTTCAGATCAGCATCTGCTGTTGCTCTGAACTGAGTGTCTGTCCCCCGTGCAAAAGTGACTATGTGATCTATCTGCATGTGCACAGGTGTAGCGGTGGTGTCGCTCTAGAATAAAGTTAAATTTTAAAGCAGTTATATGATTCAGAACAACACAACAACAATTACAATCAGTCTGTAAATTTATTTGCAAATAGGTGTTTCTGGTCTTTGTTAAGTAGTGTTCACTATACAGATACAACACAACGTTAAACATGTAGCTCAGAGGTTTTTTTTAAACTGTCACCATCAGGTAAGACACATGGTTGTCTTAACCCATGTGACATGGCACAATTCTTTTCCAAATAAGGTGGCTGATAAACATCTTCTGTTGTGGCTTTTCATATTGAGAGTTGTTTTTATTAATTCATGGGATGAGGGTGTCGCTGGCTAGGCCAGCATTTATTGTGCACCCCTAATCACCCAGAGGGCAGTTAAGAGTCAACCACATTGCTGAGGGTTTGGAGTCACATGTAGGTCAGACCAGGTAAGGATGGCAGATTTCCTTCCTTAAAGGACATTAGTGAACCAGATGGGTTTTCTGACAATCGATTCATGTCATCATTAGACTCTTAATTCCAGATATTTATTGAATTTCAATTCCCGCATCTGCCATGGCAGGATTTGAACTAGAACGTTACTGGGTCTCTGGATTAACAGTCCAGCACTAATACCACCCTTGCCCCCTTGTTTGGGACAGCCAAAGTCTTTGTGTTTAGGATGAGAAGTCATCACAATACAATGAAACGTCGATGGGATCTATTTCACACTTATCCTACAACCTTTGAATTTCAAGCTTTTATTTGTACATGGTGAAGCAAAAAAGTGAATAGGCTGTGATGTTACTGTCCTTCTTTTGTTGATGGCCCACCCTTAATCAAAGTGATGAGTGAACTTCCCAAATGATTGTGAATGTCCATTTTAATTAGGTGCTTGTTTGACTTTTAGGATTGTTTGGAGCTGATACGGTCTTAAACCACATGGTATTCTTCAGGCAACTTAACAGCTTTTCTGCGCACTTCTTTAAAATGTAGCTTTTAAATTTACAATGTTTTCATGCTTGTACTGGGCACGATGAGAAACACTGTACAGTCTAACATTACTGAGAATTCACACCATCAACAAAACAACTTGACAATCCTTGTTGAACTCCAAACGATTCTCACCCCCTTTGTTTTCTTTTTATCTTTATTTCACTTGGCTGCACCAGAATTTCTATGTTTCAAGATGTTACCTCATTGCTCTGTTCTGTTACCCTTATACCCTTTGAATGGTATGATCTGCCCATACTGCATGCAGAACAAAACTTTTCACAATACCTAGGTACATGTGACAATAATAAATCAAATCAAAGAAGGCTTCAGAATGAACAACAGGAGAGACTTCACCTTGACTGAACTATCAATAAGGTCATTCAACTGGACATGGTTACAGGAGCTGATAACTTTGCAGTCGGTGAATTGTCAATTGCCTTGCACAGATGAGATTTTGGAGGAACTAATCCCCAGGGAAACAGTAAAGATGAAGGTGACAAGAAGGAAGCTTGTGGCTAAATGTTTAACAGCCAAAGCCTCTCTAGCTTCTAATTTCACTGACAATTTCAGCTTTCTAACAGAATCTCACTTCCTAAATGAAGTTCATGTAATTAACCATTCCCTGTAGTGGCCTTCTACATTGACTGAATGCCAATGGCTGGAAATTGGAAGGGAATAGATTGGATACATTACATTCAGCTCATGGAATTTATATCGGATGGCTTTTACCTCTCAAGGAACTTCAGCTGAAATCTTGCACCCTGGCAGTGCTGGACAATACTTTGGCTGGTGAGATGTAAATCAATAATGATTTTAATTGAACAGCTGAATAGGTTTGAGGAGCTGAATGACCTAATCCTCTGCCTTTCTTCCCACATTATCATCGTATCCATTTGAAAGTAAGGACTGAATGGATATTTTGGGCTCTTATACTGAATGTCTAGTATGCAGCATATGCAGATTCCTTAAAATAGCACCCTGCTTTTTGTACAGAGATAGTAAGAACTGCCAATGCTGGAGTCTGAGACAACACATTTTGGAGCTGGACGAACACAGCAGGCCAGGCAGCATCAGAGGAGCAGGAAAGCTGACGTTTCGGCTCAGGACCCTTCTTCAGAAAGGTCTTATGAAGGGTCCCGACCCGAAACGTCAGCTTTCCTGCTCCCCTGATGCTGCTTGGCCTGCTGTGTTCATCCAGCTCTACACCTTGTTGTCTCAGGTTCTCCAGCATCTGCAGTTCCTACTATCTCTACTTAAAAAGGCAGACAGGCAAGTTTGGTTGGCATAGACGAGTTGGGGTCTGTTTCCGTGCTTTGTGACTCTATTCAGGGAAACTAGAGGGGAAATGCTAGAACTGACTTGTACACACAATTCAAGATGTCGCAGTAACAGGCACACATATGGAGAGCAGCATGTGAAATTAGAATCTCCTGGATTTTACATTGACTTACCTGCACAAAAATAGGCTACTTGTCTCAATAGACTTATCCCAACCTCCTCCTTCATGGCATTATGTAATATGATCAGCGCAGGGTCTATTCTTTCTCCCTCATGTAATGTTGTAGATTCTGTTTGAATACTCTGCGTGGTAGCAGGTTCCACATTCTAACTACTCCCATACGGTTTGTATTCTGTGTCATTGCACTTGACAGGGTGCGTTGGAAGATTATCAAGTCAATACATAGATTTGGAAAACTTCACAAGCAAAACATTGCATTTACTGGAAATCAGAAATAAAAACAAGGAATGCTGGAAATGCTCAGCAGTCCAGGCAGCATCTGTCGATAGAGCAACAGAGTTAACATAAACATTTCACAAAGATAACATTATCAAAATTCCTAGTGTGTCAGTCCTTTCCAACATGAATTTAAAAAATGAAAGTCACACAATGGACTTACAGGATGAATTGTGTCTGGTTTTTCTTGATTTGATTTTTATTTGATATATCATTGTCACGTGTACCTAGGTACAGTGTAATGTTTTGTTTTGCGTGCAGGGAAGGCAGATCATATCAGACAAAGTGCATTTGGGTAATAGAACAGAGTAAGGAAAACAATGTTACGGCTGCAGAGAAGGTGCACAGAGAGCGAGATCAACATTAAATTTAAAATTTGGGAGGTTCATTCTGAAGTCTAATAACAGCAGGGAAGAAGCTGTCCTTAAATCGGTTGGTCTCTGTGTTTAAGCTTTTGTATCTTCTGCCCAACGGAAGAGGTTGGAAGAGATTATAACCGGGCTGGGAGGGGTTCATCTAGTCCTAAACATTCCACCAAAACATTTCATGCAAAGATCGTGGGGCTTTCCTGGATTAGTTACAACTGCATTGAAACAACATCATCAAACGGAACCTCTTGTTACTAAAACACATCAGACCAAGTGAAAAGAAGATACTCAGCAGGGGTGGGCTTGATCAAGGAGAATGCAGAAAGGGGAGCTCACAGTAGTGCTGAAACAACTCTTTGGGAGAACAGAGACAGGGAGAAAGCCAGTTCTGAGGAAGTGTCACCAAACCCGAAACGTTAGTTCTGATTTTCTTCTTCACAGATGCTGCCAGACCTGCTGAGCTTTTCCAGTAACTTCTGTTTTTGTTCCTGATATACAGCATTCGCAGTTCTTTCGGTTTTTATTGTGTGTGAGAAAGAAAGCCTGTCTGATTTGGAATGTTGTGCAGTGAGTGGGAGGCGAGTGGTTGAAAGATTGACCTCTAATTGTATAGCAAGGGACTAGCAACAATGCAATTGGAGATGTAGACAAAGTAAGCAGGGGCTTACAGCTGGAGAAGAGCACTGAAATATGGTGGAGAGGGACCACAAAGGAATTTGAAAACAAGAACAAAACATTGCAGTCGATTCACTGGGGACAGGAAGCCAAAGGAGCTTGGCAAGGATAAGGTCAATGGGTGTGCTTAATCTATTTGCTCTGTAGCCAGTTTTGCTGCCTTACTGTATGCTTTGATGATACCAGATTTACTGGTCCTTAGCTACTGCGCTGAAAAGTGATACTGCCATTAGCTATGAGTTATAATTCTCTCTTTAATAGCAATGTGTACATATAGAAATACTGCATTAACAGGATCAGTAGATTATGTAAGTGTTGGCTGATGCATATAACTTCACATCTCAGGAGCTGTTCCAGAGGACCAGGCAACAGTTAAGGACTGCTGTTCATTATTAATTGAACTCCACATGAAAACCTTTATGCATCACAGAACCAGGTATCAGTCAGCCGTCCACTTTGATCTTCATACACAGTCATACAGATGTGAATTAAAATACTGCAGAGGGCTTGTAGGAATAAATGGTACATGCTTATTCAATCTAGCAATGTAGCATAGATAAATTGTAACATTCTGTTGCTATGGTTCACATTAAACTCAACAACTGATTCTGTAAGATGATAAATTGTTGAACATTACTCTTGGTAAAATGCTACCCCTGTAAGTTTTGACAGCCATGATCTCATGCTTTAGAATGTAGTGCATCTGGAGGCTGTGCACAGACACACAAACCTGTATAGACACATATGAAGATGCATACACAAGCACAAACATGCATAGGCACACACTCAAACATACACACACAAAACACAGACATACATGCACACACAAACATGCATAGACACACACTCAGTGTCATAGAGTTACACAGCATAAAAACAAACACTTCAGTCCAACTCGTCCATGCTGACCAGATATCCTAAATTAATCCAGTCCCATTTGCCAGCATTTGGCCCATGTCCCTGTAAACCCTTTCTATTTATGTACCCATCCAGATGCCTTTTAAATGTTGTACTTGTACCAGCTTGCACCACTTCCTTTGGCAGCGTATGCCATACACGCACCACCCTCTGCATGTAAAAGTTGCCCCTTAGGTCCCTTACATATCTTTCTCCTCTCACCTAAAACATATGCCTTCTAGTTTAGGACTCCACTACCATGGGGAAAAGATCTTGGCTATTCACCCTATCTATGTCCCACATAATTTTACAAACTTCTATAAGTTCACCCCTCAGCCTCTGACGCTCCAGGGAAAATAGCCCCAGCCTATTCAGCCTCAATCACACAAACATGCATCAACACGCACAGAAGCACAGATACAAGCACACACACACACACACACACACACACACACACACACACTCACAAACACACACACACAAATGTAGAAGTGAAAGCAAATGTTCAGATTTCTTCTGATGATTACTTTGAACATTACTTTCAACCTTCTGTAGGCTGATTAATAAGAATAACGGAAATGTACAACAACAGCACCAAGCAGTGCCAAATGTACAAGAACACTATTCCTGCTCAGTGATGCTACACAGTCAAGGATGCTTCAGGCTGGTTCCATGGTTGCAACAGCCAGGAAATACCTCATCTTCTGTATCATTCTATGGCTCACTCAAACTGACACCAAGCAGTCAAGTAAAAATTTACAAATTGCTTTCACTTTATGTGGTGCTGTGGGTTTGGACAGAAACTTGGAGCCAGGTCAGCATCAGTGGGTTGTTGGGCAGATTAATATTTCTCACCATGGAGAAACATAAAGCAGAGGGTAGAATAAGGCTTTGGCAGTACCTGGTATTGCCTACTGATGAGTAAGAGGGACATTGAGAGGAGCCAGAGTGGGCACACTGATAGGTTAAAAAAATATTATACCAGCCAGCTGAATAGAAAGCTGAAGCAATAATTACAGCAAAGAAAGAACGGATGCAGAGAGAAGTCAATTTTAAAAGGTTTTAGCTTCAATTAACAGAAAATATACATATGGTGCCAGATATGATCATTGCACGCTCTAATCATTTTGTGGTAAAATATTTTGTTAAGAGTGATCTGTATCAGATGCCATAACATGGGTTAGGTGCAGGAACATGTTCCATTTACTCTGCCCGACAGCATACCTTAACTTTAACTTAAGTACATTATCCTCTGCTCCACTGGTGTAATGCTAACCTTGAATGATCCATAATTGAGCACTCACTGCCTTAAGGTTATGATGCCACCTCAAAGAAGCAGTCACTACAGCTCCCTCAAGAGGTGGCAAAAGTTAATCCAGTTGCAGTTTTGTACAATAGGGATTGGAAAGGCCACATGTTTGATTCCGGTTCGTGTTGTGTCTCTGACCTCACGCAATACAACTGAAAATGGGCACATGAATGAAGTACCAGCAAAAAAAAAACAGGTTAGGCCCATCAACTGCAACTTGAATGTAAAATATCCCAGAAGCATATTCCATTAAAAATGATAGACAGCAAAGATATTTGGAAGAGTGACTAAGAGCTGAACAAAAAGAGACAGGGCAGAATCTTATAGGAGTCTGAGTGACGTGGGTTATGGCAAGATGTATGGCAGAATTGAATGGGAAGTCTAGTGAGGACCATCTCATCCTCGAGATCATCTCATTCCATCTTTTATGCCTTCCACTCGTGCCATGGGGAGACTTTCACCAGGCAGCAGCAAGTTACCAACTGACAGCGATTAACGTTGGGTAAACTCCTTGTTGACAACCCAACTCACCTCATTAACAGGGATAACAAGGTGTAGAGCTGGATGAACACAGCAGGCCAAGCAGCATCAGAGGAGCAGGAAGGCTGACGTTTCGGGTTGAGACCCTTCTTCAGAAATCTCCAGCATCGGCAGTTCCTACTGTCTCTCACCTCATTAACATGCAGGTTCAGATTTTACCAAACAGCCCCCAGCAAACACGACATCAGGAAGAATGGGTACCTGGTGGATTCGGCTAGTCGTCGAAATTTCAGGGTTCAGTGGACCCCAGTCACATTCCCCAAATATCCATAGACATTGGCATGGTACCCACATGGCACATCTCTGATCCACTTACAGCACACTTCTGCACTTCACTGCTGCACATTGGGCACAATAACAACTCTCATTGTAAAGCTGCAGCAAGGACACTTTGTGCTTAAGAACACACATCCAGCTCAAAGACTGCACCAGGCTGCATCTCCAGGCTGTTCATTCACTGTCATAGCGCTCATTCACTCTGAGCCTACCTGGATGCTGACAGCAGACCTGCCTTGCTTTGTTGTCTCTTTTTGAGCTTTAGCCCCTCAGCCAGAGCGACCAGGCTCATTTTGCTGCTGCCTAGCCTTGCAATTTATTGCAGACACAAAGCCAGGAAGCTAGTCATAGTTGTCAGCAAGCCTCAGTCAAGGGGAATAGATTTCATTCAGGGAATCCCAGTAGCACTGCCCCTGTCTTGAATCTCTATGTCCTATTGTGGGTTTTTCCCTCCTGGAGTGAGAAAGAAGCAGGATTTTTTCCTTTATTCATTCATGGGATGCAGGTATCACTGGCTAGGTCAGGTAAGTATTTATTGCCCATCCCTAGTCGCCCAGAGGGCAGTTACGAGTCAACCACATTGGTGTGGCTCTGGAATCACATGTAAGCCAGACCAGGTAAGGGTGGCAGATTTACTTCCCTAAAGGACATTATTGAACCAGATGGGTTTTAAGGGAGATGGTATTACGGGGAGATGATAAAGTGGTTGGCACAGCTATTACTGTTGGTGCTAGTGGAGAGGTGTACCTAATTGAGTGAGGAGGCAGCGCTGTGGGTATGCAGGGTTAAAGATGTCGAGAGTTGGAGTGGGTGAGGGTGAATGGGGTGAATGTGGCTGGTATCAATGAGAGTGGTAGAGTGTGAGCCTTGGTAGGAGTTGGGTAAAGTAGTAGAAATAGAGTGAGTGTGAGGTATCAGAGAGAAGGAGTTGACATTTACCCTGGTGGAGTGCAGAAGGACATTCATCTCCTTCTGACATTTCTGGGCATTCCTAGCTGAAACTACACTGACCCAGGTGGCAACCTCAGACCAGGATGGGCATGGTTCAGTTTAGTGGCCTCCACTGCTGGTCCTGAAGAAAGAGGGAGTCCCAGGTTGATATCACCCCTGCCCAGTAGGACCTTCAGGATCCTGCCCTCAAAGCAGGACGACGATTCCCCATCATCTGCCATGTGAGGGGCAAAGGTCAGAAACTGAGCAGGACAGCTCCAGACAAATGGTGCTTGTCTGGCTGTTTAAGATGGCATGGGCGTAAGGGGTGCCGGTGAAATCCAGAGTATCAGCTGAGTGGTGCATTGTTCTGAGGACAGCGTATGGCAAGATGGAGCTGAAATTAGACATGAGCAATGCCATTAATGAGGCAGGTTTGGTAACATAGGGTGAGAATCATTCCACACAACCCAATGGAGCTTACACTTAGCCAAAACAGCAATAAGGTTCAGCCCATAGACCAAGAGAATGATAAAAGAGGTGGATGAGTTTCGGGACTAAACCCCAGAGCGTATGGTGTAGAAAGCTGAAAGCATGGCTGTCAAATGTATTGGTGAAGGATATAGGGGATGGACTTGGCAAAATAACATGGCTGCCATCTGGTGACCCTTTCCAAATAAAAGCCAGGTTGCATCTTCCTGAGAGACAAACCTGCTGGTAAATAGGGATACAGTTTCAGAAACGCATTGTTTGCTCAGTTCAGATTTAAAACTTTGATTCTGCTGAATCGATGATGTGGTAGAGAAGCAATTTCTCATTCTCACATTGCTGGATTATGGCGAAAGAGCTTGGGAGTCTGCCCACTTGGATAGCCCTTTGAAGGGTGCCAATGGGCTGAATGGCACCCTTCTGTACTGCGCCATTCTATCATTGCATATCTCTATGTTTCATAAGCCTTTCCAAATTATTTTCTTGGAGTAATCAGTCTGGACCCAGGAGTGTTTCCACAAAGTAATCTTGCAACTCTTACAGAAAGTAATAATGATTTTAACTGCAAAGTTCCTTCTGCAGTATACGTAGGGGATAAGGGATGACAGGTTGGGTAATATGATACATGTTTTCATGGAGAAACCAGCTTAAAAATGCTTGAAAGTCATCCTCAAGTGAATTATCAAGCGACCATACATGTGGAAATATTTATCAAATGATACTCCAGGAGGTGTTTCACCTTAAGTATTTCCACAAAAGTTATTAATAATCCCGTTTTTAAATGGAATTACTTAAATTGGAGAACACTGAGCTCATGTGTTGTCCTAGTGACACCTCATACAATGTCTGAGCCTCAGCTGGTGCTTGGCTGATAGAGAACCAATATGTGCAGGAAACAGCACTAAGATAAGGAGCACAGAGAAAACAGAAGCAATTGAAAGGGCGATGGGTTGGATTGATGCCAATGTCAGGGTCCAGGTAAAGAAAGAAAGGGTGTGGAAATGTGTGGCAAGTGAGTCCTTCAAAGATTCAGTGAAAAGCTGAGCCGTTATACAAGAATGAAATATCCCAGGTTTAATTGTTAGAAGAGATAGGTTAAGATCATTAGATTGCGGTTTTCACAACTAGCAGATGAGTCAAAATGGTTGCCAGTCAATGAATGGGACATTCAACATCCTGTTGCTGTTGCATTGTCAGGAAATGCTGCAACTAAGGTGTACACAGGAGTATACATGCCTGTCTTATATGCCAGTCTTACATGCCAGTCTTCAACCAACTCAATTCACTCCACTTGGAGCTTGACAAAATCCAGGACAGAGCAGCCCACTTGATTGACACTCCATCCACCGCCTGTAACATTAATTCCGTTACCACCAGGAAGTGGTACTGTCTATGAAATTCTCTGTAGTAATGCCAAAGGGCTCCTTAGGCAGCACCTTCCAAACCCTCAGCCTCCACCATCTACAAGGACAAGAGTAGGAGGTACATGTGCGCACCACCATCTACAAGTTCCCCTCCAAGTCACACCATCGTGATTTGGAACTGTATCACCATTCCTCCACTGTTGCTGGCTCAAAATCCTGGAACTCCCTTCCTACTAGGATTATGAATGTATCTGCACCTCAGGGATTGCAGTAGTTCTAGATGCAGCCCACTGGCACCTTCTCCAGGGCAATTAGGAATGGGCAATAAATGCTGGCCCAGCCAGCAATGCCCACATCCCATGAAAGATGACAAGTTGGATAAAGTACCAGAGGTGAACTAGTGCCCGTGGAATTGTACCCTAACCTGGAATTCCATGGAAAAGGGAGGAGAAAATTATGTTGTGTCTGTAGAGGTGAACTGGATGGACACTGTTTTGAAATACAATATTCTGTTGTTGTACAAAATGAGTAAATCCACTGCTGAATGGTGTATTAATGAGACCAAGAAGGCCTCTAGTCTTACACCTGATCATCATTCCATGGTCTGCTGATGGGTAAGTTATACAGACGGATGTCAGTTTAAGAAAGACTCAAAATTGAATGAGATGTCCTCTATGAAGACAGATAATCTGTCAACACTCATATTTTACTCCCTTGGAACACCAGCCCAGTGTCAATCATTTTCTGCTGTTGAGGACAGAATATTGGAAGCAACTAAAATATGGCCAAAATAAGAAAATGTTACTCCAAATCTATCCAAATCTTTTTTGACTGAGTGATTCCCAAATGTCAGGAAGATGGATAAAGGAGTTTTCCAAAGTGTGCACTGCCTTCTCTCCCCGCTCTGAACCCGGAATCCTCCAGCATGGGTGAAAAATTTCCTGAGCTGCTTGACTTTAGCTTCACTCGTGGTGTTTGTGAAAAGGATGCTCCTCCCTTCATTTGATCTTAAATCTCTGATCACTTGGAAAGGTGTTTGAGAAGTGGTAATTGTCACTGGATTAGTAATTCCAAAACCCTGATTTGAAGACATGGTTTGAATCCCACCATGGCAGATCGTGCAATCTAAATATTGTTAATAAATATGGAATTATAAATCCAATCTAGGTGACGGTGACTAATCATCATCAACTGTGGTAGAACTCTATCTGATCACTAATACCCTTTATAGAAGGAAATCTACCATCCTAACGTGGTCTGGCCTACATGTGACTCCAGACACAAAAAATTTAGTTGACTCTCGTCCTCTGAATGGCCGAGCACGTCACTCAGTTCTAGGGCAGTTAGGGATGGGCAATAAATGCTGGCTTTGCCAGTGATACCCACATCCTGTGAAAGATATTTTAGAAAACCACAGTCTCCCCATTCTGAGCAAATTGAGGATAGGTGACAGTAATTTACACCTAATACCGTTTCCTAAAATAGTATTGGTGATTCCTGATGATGAGCAACTAGAATACTTGCCAGTGTTCAGAGTACTGTTTTGAGACAATTGCAAACGCTAGGTTCTGCAAATTGATTCAAACTTGGGACCAAATTCAGCTAGAAAAGACTGGTTAAAATCACTTCTTGTTAAAGACAAGGAACAGCCTTGGCTAGTCTTCTCACAAACTCTCCTGGACATCACTGGAACCAATTAAACTTGCACAGTTCCACTGTCTGCTTGTTGAAAATGCTAAATCTCTCTTTTTAAGCAATTCAAATGATTTGTTCTGTTTTGAATGACTCAATGGCTGAAGAAATTACTTTCAAATAATCTGGAACCCATCCCCATGTTTGTTTCCACAGGGAGATTTGTTTACATCTTAAAGAACACAGAATCAGTAGTTATTTCTAAGTAGGCTTTGGCACACTTACCATGTTCGGTTATTCATTTGTACGAAAGAAAAGTCATCATCACTGGGGGGATAACTGTCATTGATGCAGTGGTAAGTGCTGTTTTGTTTTGGGAAGAGGATTTTGTTTGTGGTATGGTTGACATCTTTCATTTGTTTGATGTCACAATGATAGCAATGGGTTTGAAGCAGACTAGAAGCCCTTTTTGTTTGATTACAGCAGGCAACTTGTCATCTAATGACAAGTTAGTGACTACCCTCCACCAGGCTCAGGGTCTTTTGGGTCTAGTCAGCTCCATGGGGACACAGTTGGCATCAGAAGATTTGCAGTCCAGATAACGTTTTGTAATGCAGCACTAGAGCCAAGTTGAGGATTTACCAGTCTATATTCGAGGACTGACCAACCAGGCTGACTCATGAATGGTATTTGGAGGGTTAGACCTCTTAATGCTATGTAAATGCAAGTTGTTGTTGCTGCAGAGAAGGGGTGGGGATGTGGTAGATCACCAGGTTGCCCTGACGTCCAGCCACTTTGAACTGGATCAGCAAAGACTCAACTCAGTCTCACAGCAGCAGTCCCAGACACAGTTTATTATTGCATGTCTTAAGAGCAGCGTATTATTTCCATCTTGTTTTGGGGAAAAAAAAATCTGTCTCTTTTGAACAAGGACTGCAGGAAAATAAAGAGCAGCTTTGGCTTCGAACGAGCAGTAGGCTGCCAACCCATCTGGCTGCATTTTATCCACAAATTGTCCTTTTATAAATTGTCTGTCTGTAACTATTTAAATGTGATTCGAAGCAAAGATTTATTGTGCAAAATTTGAAATGGTTCTGAGAAAAAATCTTCCAAAAGCTCGGAGAATGAAGATGTTGAATTGGAAGAAACCACTCAATTGAGGGTTTCCTATGTTTACAAATTCAATTCAGAGTCTTGATAATTCATAAATTATCAGTGTTGAGTTTTCATTTCCTGAGTTTCCGAGCAATGTAGCAGTTAGGATGATTGTCTCACGTGGCTTTGGCTGCTGGTTCTGGTCACAGTGATGGCTGTTTTCCAACAGCCCTAAGCATCAGCAACAATGAAGCTCTTCATTTTCCTAATTCACTGGAGAGACTGCAGTTGCCCCACATGGCACCATATCACTCGAGTTGAATGTATTAGGAATGATCTTCAAAACATCAGACCATACCCCCACTGCAACCAACGCGCCCCCCCCCCCGCCACTCAATCTAAGTGCCCACGCAAACATGCATGAACAAGGAAAAGCTATTTTCTGTACTGTTATCGCCGACGTTTGCCTTCCCACCACGCGCCCCCCCATCCCCTAACTTTCTCTTTGATTCTCTTTTAACCATCGGATGTTTGCTTATTTTAGTCTCGCACCCCGGTACATTCTAGAAAATCACTCCCCTAATGTTATTTCTCTTCCCCTCTACAGAAGTCTCTTCAGATACTGAAGAGGTGGAGAAAGACATACACAGTGTGCAGATGCAGACTGGCAGGTAGAAAGTGACATTGATGCCAGATAAGTTTGGGGATGATCGTCCCCAGTACAAGAGTATGTAACTGTTTGCCCTTGATGTCATTACTATCATTGAATTCCCATCCATCAACACCCTCGGTGTTAACATGGACCAGAAAGTTAACAAGATCAACCACAGAATTACTGATGCGACAAAAACAGGTCAAAGGCTGGGAATTCTGGAGTTGAATTGGATCGATTCTTGTTTGAAAGGGGAATCAAAGCATATCAGAGGGGTAGACAGGAAAGTAGAGAGGAGGCCACAACACAGTTCAAAAACCTATTTTTCTTATCAACCTGTTCAGAGATGTTATTACACAGCTCTGCAGCATGTCGGATTTGAACTCAGGTCTTCCGGTCTATCTTACGGCCTGAATGGCCTGTACCTGTTCCAAATTGGTACATTCATATGACTAACTCACCTTCTGACTCTGCAAAGCCTGTCCCATCACCTACAAGGCATAAGCCAGGAATTTAACAGAACACTCCCCACTTGACTGGATGAGTGCAGCTCCTACAGCACTTGGAAAAGCTTGATACAGTAGAGATTGTACTGTGGTCAGCCAGAAGGACATTATAGAATATGAGTTCCCTAATTGGGGCTGTTAACCTGGTCCAATCGGGGAGCCCTGGCTGACAGATATAAACAGGAGTATCAGAGATTCTGTTCACTCAGAGCTGGCTCTGAGGAGACCAGTGTCAAGTACTGTACTATGCTCATGTAAATAAATTGGTGACAGGATACCGGCCTCTGGGGTTATTTCAGATACCATCCAAGACAAAGAAACCTACAAAGCAACCCAATCACCCCACATCTTCAATATTCCCTCTCTCCACCATTGACATATAGTAACAACAGGTAAGCACTCTTGTGGCGCAGTGATAGTGTCCCTACCTCTGAGCCAGGAGATTTGAGTTTAAGTCTCACCTGCTGTTGATCATAAAATATCTGAGCATGGGTTGATCGAAAATATCTACAGTGGCAGCAATGTGAACAATGTACAAGAGGCACTGCAGCAACTCATCAAGGATCCTTTGATAGAATATTTCAAACCTACCTAGAAGGATGAGGTTAGCATATGTATGTGCACATACCACCATCTTAAGTTCCCCTCCAAGCCATACACCATTCTGACTTGGATCTATATAGCCATTTCTTGCTTGTCACTGGGTCAGAATTCAGGAACTCCCTCTCAAAAAGCACTGCAGGAGTCTCAATACCTCACAACATGCAGTTGTGATGGCTCCCCAACACCTTCTCTTGGATAAATAAATGTTAGTCCTGTTAGCAATCCTCACATCCCAAGGATGAATGAATTGAAATGATCAAAGTTACTATGTTAATCGCATTTTTAATAACTCCCACCAAGCTTCTTCCTCACTGTCTTGATTTCCAGTTATTTCATGTCTTTATGAAACACTTTGGAATGTTTTAGTGTAAGCTGGTGTACAAATTTCTTCTTTATAATCTATCAATGTCATCTTTTTGGAAAATGTCCTGAGAAAGCATTCACATTGTGCACTGAACCAAAAGTGTATTGTGCAATCCTAAATAAAAATCGAAAGAGTTGCAGATGCTGTAAATCAGAAACAAAAACAGAAATTGCTGGAAAAGCTCTGCAGGTCTGGCAACATCTGTGGAGAGAAATCTTTTGGGTTGAGTGACTCTTCCTCAGAACACAGTTAACTCTGATTAATTCAGACCTGCTGAGCTTTTCCAGCAACTTCTGTTTTTGGTGCAATCCTAAAAGTGTTTTCTATATGTACCCTGGAATGTTCCTCCTGATGTTTGTAGTAAATCTGACTGTGACACATTGTAGATAGTGACTGAATTTTTATTGACCTGATCAAACCAAGCACAATTTAAGTTGATACAGTGTGGCGCTGGAGGAACACAGCAGATCAGGCAGCATCAGAGCAGCAAGAGAGTCGATGTATCAGGCCCAGATCCTTCATCAGGACTGGGGAAGGGCAAGGGAGCTGGGAGATAAATAGAGGAAAGAGGGGTGGGGCTGTGGGAAGGTAGGTGGGATGGCGATATGTGGATGCAGTTGGGGGTAGTGGGGATTGGTCAGTGGGAAGGTGGGGAAGGAGGTGGACAGGTAGTGTCAGGTCAAGGAGGCGGGGATGAGAGGGAGGGTTGGACGTGGGATGAGGCCGGGGGTGGTGAGATTTTGAAACGGGTGAATTCTACGTTCAGGCTATCGGGCTGTAGGCTCCCAAGGTGGAATATTAGGTGTTGCTTCTCCAGTTTGTCTGTGGCATCATTGTGGCACTGGAGGAGTTTGAGACCATTACAATTGTGGAGCCATAGCTGTGAGTATGGATGTTAGCTTCTCGCATAGAGTCAGAACCAAACTGATTTTATTTCCTCCTCTGTAGCTTTACATTGATCATTGGCCTTTTACTGTAGTTATGCTTTTTTGTATTCATTCATAGGATTTGGGCATCACTGGCTGGGTCAGTATTCACTGCCCATCCCTAAAAGCCCTGGAGAAAGTGGTAAAGAGCTGTAGTGGGCACAACATCAGTTCTTGTAGCTGAAGTCTCAAAACAGAAGGTTGCTTTTCCAACATAGCAAGGTCAGAGAAGCTAGGGTTGATTGGTTATTGTTAGTTCAATGAGTTTAGGCTGGAGGGAGTGGAGGCTGATTACAAATGGCTTATCTCAACAGATTATTTTCTGTCAGAGACCAGTTATTGTCCAGAGGTACAGTGATAAAGATAAAGACTGTTAGTCATCAGCAGCTTGTCACAACAAAGCATTCCTACTGAAATCCTTTAAACACTTACAGCATTTTAGTTTTGACTATGTGTTACCAGGAAGCATAATTAAAATTATAGCATGTGATCATGGTGGAATTGCTCTTGATAATGTCCATTTATACACCATGATGGTAGATCATGTGCAATTGCAGATTTGGCATTGTGCTTCCATGACCATAGTCCTTCAAGAACCTACTTGTTTCATATAGTCATCGATCCAAATTCTCTCTTACAGCCTCCCATCTGTAAATCCCGATTTATTTTTCAGTGCTATCAACTGGCTTCTAACATATTCCATCCTCTCCATTACAGAACCATTGACTCTACGGAATAAAACCTCATTCCCATCATTCAACCTTGTTGAAGGCTGTTAATGATATATTCTCTGGTTCAATGCTTTCAGTCTCCAGGTACTAAGATATGTTTTGCTTTTAAGTCTCCTCCCAATCTTGGTGAACAGACACTGTGGATAAGTGACTCTTGCTCAGTAATTTGACTGGGTATTTTCCCAGTAGCTGTTGAGCTGATGTGAGTGTTGTCTGGCAAGCTGGATTAACAGGGTGAAGGGAGACAGTATCAGTCATAACATCATAGAGTCATACAACATGGAAACAGACGCTTCGGTCCAACCAGTCCATGCCGAACATAATCCCAAACTAAACTAGGTCCACCTGCCTGATCCTGGCCCATATACCTCCAAACCTTTCCTACTCATGTACCTATTCAAATGTCTTTTAAATATTGTAATTGTACCCACACCCACCACTTCCTCAGGAAGTTCATTCCACATGCGAACCACCCTCTAAAAAAAAATTACCCCCAACTCTCTTTCCTCTCATCTTACAAATGAGTCTCCTAGTCATCATCCATCCTAGGGAAAAGGCAACTACTATTCACTCTATCTATACCCCGTATTATTCTATAAACTTCTATAAGTCGTCTCTCACATCTTTCCCAACAGTACTGTGGATGTATCCACAACGCATAGACTGCAGCATTTCAAGAAGGTAACTCACCAACACTGTTCCATGGGTAATTAGGGATGGACAAAAAAATGCTGACCCAGCCAATGAGGCCCACGTCCTGTGAATGAACAATAGAGATAAAATCTTCCCAAGAGATGCACATGCACTGGATTCTCAACCCTTCAAATCAGATTAGAAAGACAAAATGTTGTGCATTTTCCTTTCATGGTACCAGGCCCACCCTAAAGCAGCTCACAACCAACAAAGTCTTCTTGAATATAGTCACTGTTATAATTTGAAAACGCAGAAACTGGGGAGACAATATGATGTGGGATGAAGGTGAAATAACTGCGGAGTGACTCTTTTCCACATCAGATCAGTGAGGACCACAATAGAATCATGGAATCGTTACAACCCAAAAGAAGGCCATTTGGCCCATCATGCCTGTGCCAGCTCACTAGAAGAGCAACTTAGTTTGTCTCACTCAGAGCCCTGCAATCTCTTCTTTCCAGGTGATTATCTATTTGTTTTGAAAACTCTGATTGAATCTGCCACACTCTCAGGCAGTGCACTCTAGATCCTGGTTAAAAACATTTCTCCTTAGGTCACCTTTACCTTTCCAATTAGATCGGTGTCCCCTGGTTTGCAATCGTTCTGCCAACAGGACAGTTTTCTTCCTATTTGCCCTGTCCCATTTCCCTTATGATTTTGAAAACCTGTATTAAATTTTGTCTCGACCTTCTCTCCTCCAAGTAAGAAAACAATGTAAAGACCGATGTTTGAAGATTATCACTATAAAATGAATCAACTTGAACTATGATGAAAATAATGTTGTTGATTGAATCTTAATGCCTCTTTGTATAATCTTCAGTTGACTGAATTTTTCCCCTCAAATTTATGTTTTACTGATTGTCCCATTTAAAAGTTATTTGTATTTCTATAATTAAATTTCTAACCAAAACTTTACATATTTTGTATCCAAGAGGTCAAGTTTTTGCATCCAATTGAGCATTTGGCCAGAGATATTCTTCTACCAAGCCTAAAATTCACCAATTCGTAAAGCACTCTCACAATTGTTCCACCACTTTTAAACTAAGGACCTACAGCAATATTAAATACCATAAGCAGTTCTGTGGACAAAACAAAACCTGAGGAGCTAAAAGCACAGCTAATTGGCAACATTTTCAGTTTTTTTATGTTCAAGAGCATAGATTTACCTCCATGAATTCTCTGGTGTCTCTGGAAAAAGGAAAATTACTTTAACATTGCACAAAATTTATCCCATTAATCATTTTATTCAAATTTTAAATACATCAACTTACACGCCAATAAATTTTATGAAGCTGTACTTCACCTTGGTATGCTGTCAGGAAGGACAAAATCTGTGAGGTGTGAGGTACAGATTTTCATAATGAATAAATGGTACTTGATTGAAAATGTCTTTTGTTTTTGCAGTCTGGGGATTATGCACATTAATCTGCAGAGACTCCACTGCAGAGGAGGAACTGCTTCAGGTTTGATACCTGCTGAATTATTTTAAGAGTGGTTGTCATGGACGTATCAACATGTGCAGCCACTGATTATGAAGAAAGTTTCATGAATCAGTGCTGACCAGACTCGTTCATGATTGAAATCAGTCAGATTATAAAATGAAACATAGAACATAGAACATTACAGCGCAGTACAGGCCCTTCGGCCCTCGATGTTGCGCCGACCTGTGAAACCAATCTGAAGCCCATCTAACCTAAACTATTCCATTATCATCCATATGTTTATCCAATGACCATTTAAATGCCCTTAAAGTTGGCGAGTCGACTACTTTTGCAGGCAGGGCATTCCGTGCCCTTACTACTCTCTGAGTAAAGAACCTACCTCTGACATCTGTCCTATATCTATCACCCCTCAATTTAAAGCTATGTCCCCTCGTGCTAGCCATCACCATCAGAGGAAAAATGCTCCCACTGTCCACCCTATCTAATCCTCTGATCATCTTGTATGTCTCTATCAAGTCACCTCTTAACCTTCTTCTCTCTAACGAAAACAGCCTCAAGACCCTCAGCCTTTCCTCATAAGACCTTCCCTCCATACCAGGCAACATCCTGGTAAATCTCCTCTGCACCCTTTCCAATGCTTCCACATCCTTCCTATAATGCGGTGACCAGAACTGTACGCAATACTCCAAGTGCGGCCGCACCAGAGTTTTGTACAGCTGCAACATGACCTCATGGCTCCGAAACTCAATCCCTCTACCAATAAAACCTAACATACTGTACGCCTTCTTAACAACGCTATCAACCTGGGTGGCAACTTTCAGTGATCTATGCACATGGACACCGAGATCTTTCTGCTCATCCACACTACCAAGAATCTTACCATTAGCCCAGTACTCTGTATTCCTGTTACTCCTTCCAAAGTGAATCACCTCACACTTTTCCGCATTAAACTCCATTTGCCACCTCTCAGCCCAGCTCTGCAGCTTATCTATGTCCCTCTGTAACCTGCAACATCCTTCCGCACTATCCACAACTCCGACTTTGGTGTCATCCGCAAATTTACTAACCCATCCTTCTACGCCCTCATCCAGGTCATTCATAAAAATGACAAACAGCAGTGGCCCCAAAACAGATCCTTGAGGTACACCACTAGTAACTGAACTCCAGGATGAACATTTCCCATCAACCACCACCCTCTGTCTTCTTACAGCTAGCCAATTTCTGATCCAAACCGCTAAATCACCCTCAATCCCATGCCTCCGTATTTTCTGCAATAGCCTACCGTGGGGAACCTTATCAAACGCTTTACTGAAATCCAAATACACCACATCAACCGCTTTACCCTCATCCACCTGTTTGGTCACCTTCTCAAAGAACTCAATAAGGTTGGTGAGGCACGACCTACCCTTCACAAAACCTTGTTGACTATCCCTAATCAAATTATTCCTTTCTAGATGATTATAAATCCTCTCTTATAATCCTTTCCAACACTTTACCCACAACCGAAGTAAGGCTCACTGGTCTATAATTACCAGGGTTGTCTCTACTCCCCTTCTTGAACAAGGGGACAACATTTGCTAGTCTCCAGTCTTCTGGCACTATTCCTGAAGACAATGATGACATAAAGATCAAAGCCAAAGGCTCTGCAATCTCCTCTCTAGCTTCCCAGAGAATCCTAGGATAAATCCCATCCGGCCCAGGGGACTTATCTACTTTCACACCTTCCAGAATTGCTAACACCTCCTCCTTATGAACCTCAATCCCGTCTAGTCTAATAGACTGTATCTCAGTATTCTCCTCGACTACATTGTCTTTTTCCTGTGTGAATACTGACGAAAAATATTCATTTAGCACCTCTCCTATCTCTTCGGACTCCACGCACAACTTCCCACTACGGTCCTTGACCGGCCCCAATCTTACTCTAGTCATTCTTTTATTCCTGACATACCTATAGAAAGCTTTCGGGTTTTCCTTGATCGTACCTGCTAAAGACTTCTCATGTCCCCTCCTGGCTCTTCTTAGCTCTCTCTTTAGGTCCTTCCTGGCTAACTTGTAACTCTCAAGCACCCTAACTGAGCCTTCACGCCTCATCTCTACATAAGCCTCCTTCTTCCTCTTGACAAGAGATTCAACTTCTTTAGTAAACCACGGTTCCCTCGCTCGACCACTTCCTCCCTGCCTGACAGGTACATACTTCTCAAGGACACGCAGTAGCTGTTCCTTGAACAAGCTCCACATTTCAATTGTGCCCAGCCCCTGCAGTTTCCTTCTCCATCCTATGCATCCTAAATCTTGCCTCATAATTGCCTTTCCCCCAGCTATAACTCTTGCCCTGCGTTATATACCGATCCCTTTCCATCGCTAAAGTAAACATAACCGAATTGTGGTCACTATCACCAAAGTGCTCACCTACCTCCAAATCTAACACCTGGCCTGGTTCATTACCCAGTACCAAATCCAATGTGGCCTCACCTCTTGTTGGCCTATCTACATACTGTGTCAGGAAACCCTCCTGCACACATTGGACAAAAACTGACCCATCTGAAGTACTCGAACTATAGCGTTTCCAGTCAATATTTGGAAAGTTAAAGTCCCCCATAACAACTACCCTGTTACTTTCGCTCCTATCCAGAATCATCTTTGCAATCTTTTCCTCTACATCTCTGGAACTTTTCGGAGGCCTATAGAAAACTCCCAACAGGGTGACCTCTCCTTTCCTGGTTCTAACCTCAGCCCATACTACCTCAGTAGAAGAGTTGTCATCAAACGTCCTTTCTGCCACCGTAATACTGTCCTTGACTAACAATGCCACACCTCCCCCTCTTTTACCACCTTCCCTGATCTTACTGAAACATCTAAACCCCGGAACCTGCAACAACCATTCCTGTCCCTGCTCTATCCATGTCTCCGAAATGGCCACAACATCGAAGTCCCAGGTACCAACCCATGCTGCAAGTTCACCCACCTTATTCCGGATGCTCCTGGCATTGAAGTAGACACACTTCAAACCACCTTCCTGCCTGCCGGTACACTCCTGCAACCTTGAAACCTTATTTATGACCTCACTCCTCTCAACCTCCTGTACACTGGAGCTACAATTCAGGTTCCCACCCCCCTGTTGAATTAGTTTAAACCCTCCCGAACAGCATAAGCAAATTCCCCCCGCAAGGATATTGGTACCCCTCTGGTTCAGGTGTAGACCATCCCGTTTGTAGAGGTCCCACCTACCCCAGAATGAGCCCCAATTATCCAGGTATCTGAATCCTTCCCTCCTGCACCATCCCTGTAGCCACGTGTTCAACTGCTCTCTCTCCCTATTCCTCGCCTCGCTAGCACGTGGCACGGGTAACAAACCAGAGATAACAACTCTGTTTGTTCTAGCTCTAAGCTTCCACCCTAGCTCCTTGAATTTCTGCCTTACGTCCCCATCCCTTTTCCTACCTATGTTGTTGGTGCCTATGTGGACCACGACTTGGGGCTGCTCCCCCTCCCCCTTAAGGATCCCGAAAACACGATCCAAGACATCACGGACCCTGGCACCTGGGAGGCAACACACCAACCGCGAGTCTTTCTCGTTCCCACAGAATCTCCTATCTGTCCCCCTAACTATGGAGTCCCCAATGACTAATGCTCTCCTCCTCTCCCCCCTTCCCTTCTGAGCAACAGGGACAGACTCTGTGCCAGAGACCTGTACCCCATGGCTTACCCCTGGTAAGTCGTCCCCCCCAGCAGTATCCAAAACGGTATACTTGTTTTTGAGGGGAACGGCCACAGGGGATCCCTGCACTGTCTGCCTGTTCCCTTTCCGTCCCCTGACTGTAACCATCTACTTTTTTCCTGTACCTGAGGTGTGACTACCTCCCTGTAACTCCTCTCAATTACCCCCTCAGCCTCCCGAATGATCCGAAGTTCATCCAGCTCCAGCTCCAGCTCCAGTTCCCTAACACGGTTTCCGAGGAGCTGGAGTTGGGTGCACTTCCCGCAGATGAAGTCAGTGGGGACACTAGTGGTGACCCTTACCTCCCACGTTCTACAGGAGGAGCATACATCTGCCCTAATATCCATTCCCACTGTTCTGAATTCCCAAACAGACAAATTATAAAAAAAAATACTAGTAGCCTTACCAAATCAGCGCTCAGAACCTTTTTTTTTGGTTAGAGGAGGAGGATGGGTGGGAGACACTACCTAGGTAGTGTTTCGGGTAAAGATAAGGAGACAACACATTTGCCATCATGTTATTCCTAGGTAGGGCACAGTCATTTAAACACCATAACATTTTATTCCCAACTGGAACTATTTCACAGAATCTCTACAGCATGGAAGCAGGCCATTTGGCCCATTATGTCCGCACCATCCATCCAGAGAGCCTCCCATCCAGACCCACCCCCTACCCTATCCCTGTAACCCTGCATTTCCCATGGCTAACCCACTTAGTGTGCACACTATGGGCAATTTTGCATGGCAAATCCCCCTCTAACCTGCCCATCTTTGGACTGTGGGAGGAAACTCAAGCACCTGGTGGAAACCCACACAGACGTGGGGAGGATGTGCAGACAGCTTCCTGAGGGTGGAATCGAACCTGGGTCCCTGGCGATGTGAGGCAGTGGGTTTGCTTTGTGATGTAATATGTAAAAATGTCACTGATTCAAGTTTCAAAAGTATTAGAAAATCTCTGATTGGATCCAATATTACTTTCAAGCATAAAACTTCAATATGCAATTTTTTAGTTGAAGATGTTGTTATTGTCTCCCATCTGACCAAATAGTTTTTACGATGTGTGGGAAGTGTAACAGCCATTTGCATAAATGATTAAAAATACAAAGTGAAGCTGTGTGGAGATGTAGTGAGCTTGGTTGTGTGGAGGGCTGGTTAGCTCAGTTGGCTGGGCAGCTGGTTTTTCTCAGATGCAGATTGATACCAGCAGCATGGGTTCAATTGTGGCTGAGGTTTCAATGAGGGACTCACCTTCTCCCCATGTCTGGTGTGTGGTGATCCTCAGGCACGACAACCACCAGTTGTTCCTCTGATGAGAAAGTAGGACTGTGGTAACTTTAGCTCTCACTTGGTTTTGTGTTAAGCAGGTCTGACCCTACACTTTGTTGAGGTTACTGATTGCAACCAGTGTTGGAGTTGAATGACTAAAAATTAGTCAGGACATTTATCAGTGTTCGGGAAGTCAGGTAAAGCAAACAAAGTTTCTGCTTCTGTTACACATGAATCCTGAGAATAGACTTGAGTTTAACTGTAACAGCTCTCCAATGATGGAACTGTCTGCTGCCAATTAATGTCAGATCCAATACATCAAGACTAGCTGCTTGGAGAAGTACCTAGGAATTCTGAAATCCACAATGTATTCATTGTTACTAATGATTAACTAGTTTGCATTTTGAACTATTGTCCATTCTTTCTTTTAGTGATACAATTGCGGGGTCAGCAGGTATTATTGGTCAATTGTCATGTTAATAATCTTTCTGGTTCCTGTTTGATGGACTCGCTAACAACTCACCAAGAGTCTCTTGACACCACCTTCTGAACATGCGACCTCCAGCTCCTAAAATGACAAGGGCAGCAGATACACAGGAACACCACCCACTTCAAGTTTCCCTTCCTACCACATACATCACCACTCATTCAGTGTCACTGAGTCAAAATCCTAGAAACACCTCCCTAACAGTATTGTCAGTGTACCTCAAATCAGAAGGACTGTAACAGTTCAAGAAGGCAGCTCACCATCACCTTCTCCTAGGAACTAGGGATGGACAACAAATGCTGGTCTAGATACTAACAGCCCATGAATGTACCAAAAAAAAGGAATAAACTCATTTCAAGCTGGAAAGGTACACAAAGAACAGAAATCGTTGAGTTCAGGTTGGTCCAGTTTTGAAGAGAGGGAGCTTAAGTGCAGCATTAGAGAATAAAGTAGGTAACATGTAGAAAATACAGAATGGAGTTCAATTGTACAAATGTCTCTGTGTCTACTGTGTACAGCTAAGCTGATAGGAGGTCTCCTAATCCCAGCAGGTCAGGATGAATGAAGTGTTTTCAATTGTGGAGGAGCCATTTACAGTGCAAGTAATTTCACCTTGGTAAAAGTGTCTCGAGGAACAGTTTCAGAGCTCCTTGTCAAGAACCAATAAACACATAAATCCCCTCACCTACCACATTTCCTGGCAATCTGTGCACTCTGAGATCAGAGCATGCAACCTATTTTCATGTACTTTCGCATCTCCAAATTCAACCACTGGAACATTGTATGACATTCTCATGTCAACATCACATGCCTGGATGTCAGAATCATTTATCCAGTGCTTTCCCTGCATATCTATTCGTTTATTTTTCTGCGGCACAAACGCTACATTTTGACTGGCTTGCCTTGGTAATCTGTAAACATTACTGCTGAAAGGGCCCTGTTCATTGAGAACTGGATGAATATTTCTTACGGGATTATGCATGCATCCTTCCCATTTCCTTTCACACCCTGTAAATTCCCGTGTTTAGACTCATGCGCTACTGCCGCACATGTCTGATGTTGCCCAGGCATAATTTTCATTGAAATCTTTAATGCCTTAATGTTTAGCACAGTGATCGACCATGCCAAGAACTTCAAAAGGGGCAATTAAGGAACCTAGTGCTGAATTGGCACACAGGCAATCGATTTGAAAATGACTAAAGAGCATCTGAGTATTGCACCTCACTGAGGAGATCAGAAAATGATAGGCTGTGGAAACAAACTATTTGGTGCATTTGCTGGTGTTTTACTCCACTTGAGCTGTCTAGTTTAATCCCACTCTCCTAATATCCTTTGATATGTCCCTTTTTCATGTACCAATCTAATTCCCTTTCAAATCTAATTATTGTGGATGCTTTCATAAGTCTTACATTCCATGTGCTTTGTTAATCACCATACACAAGTCTACTTGTTGGGAAGAAAAATTCTCATTTATCATTGCTAAAAGCTGCACAGATGACAAAGATAGTGTAATAGTTTTCAGGGGACCAAAAAAACTAGCAATATAACTACACAAAATATAATATTTTGTCAACATTACAATGCTTCATAAATCTTTCGTTTCTTGTTCTTCTTTGCCACCAAAATCTGCCCAGTTTCCTCAATTTGCATCCTCACTGATATTCAAACCCCTCACATTGCTGCTGCTGCATTCTATCCTTTGTAACTCCTGCTTCCCTCAGACTTTCTTTGCTTCTTCAAGTGTTTATAACTAGAGCCAGCAGGGTCACTCTAAGCTAATATACTGGTCAGGTAAAATTTCATCAAGTAGTTGTTTCGCACTTTGCCCAATTTAACTCTCTGTTGATTTGTATATAATGGGTACACAGTCAGCTTTCTTTCTTGCATCTCATAACTTTAAGTCAGAAGCATTAAGTCCCACTCCAGAATCTGAAGGCAGATGCTCCAGTGCAGTACTGCGAGTCCCACATTGTTGCAGTACTGTCTTTTCGTCAAGATTTCAAACCAATGCCTCATCTGTCTTTTTTAGTTGAATGTGAAATCTGATATGACACAATACAAAGAGCAGGAGAGCCCTCTCTAGTGTCTTGGTCAATCATCCTCGCTCACCCAAAATCATTAAATCAGATCATAATACTCTCATTACAGCTTGTGGGAGCTTGCTGTGTGCAAATTGGCTGCCACGTTTGCCTACAACGATGATTACACTTCCAAGAGCACTTTGTTGACTGTAAAGAATGCCTAGAGGTTGTGAAAGAGGCTATATAAATGCAAGTTGCTCTTTCGTTTCAAACTCAGTAGGTATTTACAACGTACACATCTAAAGGAAATAGAAATGTTGAACAACAGCAGGCCCTTTGTGGAGAATCTCTTACATTGTCCACTTTCTCATTAAAAAAAAGTAATGCTATCAGATTGGAAGGTGCCATGATATAAGAGCATAAACATTCCAGTGTGAATCCTGGGGAGTCATGTCAGAGTATTGCAGCAAACAGAAGAAAGGCAGAGAGCCACCTTGAGGTCCATTATAAAGTTTAACTTGGTATGGATTATGTTGGGGAGTGCGGGGTACAAGCACTCAATGGATGTACTTTATATTCAAAGTCACAGTTTACCTGTTCATTAATTTATGGCAATGTACTAGACTCCACTGCATGACCTGCTTTCAATTAGCAGACACAAGCAAGCCAAAAGCGGAATCACTTCCAGACCCTTTGAATGTAAATCGTCGAAGGGACTGGGGGTTAACTCTGAGAGGAGCCCTAATAAAATTGACGTTGGTGTGTTTACAGAAGATTTAAGTTTTCATCTACCATTTAACAAAACCTCAAAAATGTCCTGATAATTAAGATAAGTTCAATTCACCCACAGATCTAATTTAGCTTTCCTTGTTTAATTCAACTGATGTTATCCCGAGAGAGAGAGAGTGAGTAAAACCACTGGACAAAGAGGTCATGAGTGAAACTTCATTCTTTGTCTTTTCCAACCAGCCAAAATTTAAAGTGAAGGGTATTGGGCTTGACATTACCACAATAGGAGAATGTGAAATATTAATTAGTCATGGGGCACATATGATCATTAGCTGTGGGGGTTAGGGCAGACTGCCATTGGAATAACTCTCCATCCTTGTGTGGGTTCTAAAGGATATCTAACCGTTTAATTTCATAAAAAGCAGCTAATGTTTAAAAGCTATTACTTGGAGCCTGGCTTCTGTGTAATAAATTGACAGGATATTGCATTTGATTTCCTAGCTCCAAATTACAACTGATCAAGTTGTTTTCTTTAATAAAGGAAGCTGAGACGAAGAGAACAATTAAGACCCAGCAGAATGGATCCCATCAAGAATTTGTTAACTATTGCCTGACTCCAAACACTGAGGAGCAGCAGAAGTTCGGAACTCCTGACAGCATCATTGACTCAGAAAGATGAAGGGAAAAATGAAGTTCAAAGCAACTTCCTTCATTTACCCTGAATTGTAATTCATGTTATTGAATGGTATACAAAATCAAAGTGAATCAAAGCTGTATTTACAGTACAGCTGGAGACTTTTTACTTGTTCCATCAAATGCTGTTCAACTCAAATGACATAGGTCAAACTGTGCAAACTGAGCAAATTATAACATATGCCAAGCATATAAATTCCTCAGCATTCCGCTTTAAAAATTCTGGAGTGTACCTTAATTAAATCTTCTCTTGTATGATCTTGTTGAGATAATGTTACAATAGTCTTTCTCAGTTTTCAGATGATGACAATGAATCTTACATATAAAATATACTAGCAGTTATGTCAGGGCTTTGCTCAAGGTGAGATGAGCAAGGTGCTAACAAAAAGTTCTAGCGTTAAATGCACATTGAATTAAATCAAATAAACTAAACTTACTAAGCCAAGCAATAAATATACTTAGCAAAGTGTATCATAATAAAGATGCTGTGAGATGCATTATATCAACTCTGAAGCCATCCTGTCCAACATTTTAATCACCAGCTTCATGTTGCAAGTTAGAAATCTAAGTGAGACTAATTGTATTTCCAATTAATAAATTTTTTTAAAATGTGGGCAACAGATAACGTTGTTGATTGTGTGATCTCAGGCTAACATTTGTATGTTGTTGTCATGTATACTTCAACCTTTCTGTATGTCTGTTGGCACAGTAAAGGTACAGCATAATACATTTGTGTGCATATGTGAGTACTGTGGATGGGGGGTGTTGGTTAGCTCAGTTGGCTGGACTATTGGCTTGCAATGCAGAGTGATGCCAACAACATGGGTTCAATTACTGTACCAGCTGAGATTACTATGAAGGTACCATCTTCTCAACCTCACCCCTCATCTGAGATGTAGTAACCCTCAGATTAAGCCACAGTCATCTCTCTCTCTAATAAGAGACCAGCTCTTTGGGCGTACAATGACTTTAAATTTTTGAGAGGGGCAGGTCAGCTGTCTTCTTTTTAACCCCAAAGGTTGTTCTCAATAAATATTTTTAGCACACTTCAATTAACATGTTGTACTTGTCGAATTAAGGAGCCAACTGCAAGGTTTCCTTAAGTGAAAGAAAGGAACTTTATTATTCACTACTCTCTAGAAAAATTAATAATTGTGACTTCAAACACTCCCATACACACACGCACACACATACACACACTCTTACACACACGCACGTGCTCGCGCACACAGGCACACACACTCTCTCTCAGACGCACGCAGACACACACACACTCTTACAATTATTAATTTTTCTAGAAAGAGTAAGAGTGTGTGTGTGTCTGCGTGCGTCTGAGAGAGAGTGTGTGCGCCTGTGTGCGCGAGCACGTGCGTGTGTGTAAGAGTGTGTATGTGTGTGCGTGTGTGTATGGGAGTGTTTGAAGTCACAATTATTAATTTTTCTAGAGAGTAGTGAATAATAAAATTCCTTTCTTTCACTTAAGGAAACCTTAAGGAGTCTGTGTGTGTGAGAGAGAAAGAGAGACTGTGTGTGTGTGTGTGTGTGTGTGTGTGTGTGTGTATGAGAGTGTGTGTGTTTGTGTCTTTCTAAGTCCGTTCCCATTGTCCCTCCAAACTGGATACACCACAGGCAACCTTTTATGTCCAATGTGGGCCACTTACCAGACAGGTATGAATTGAAATGACAGTGGTAAATGGCATTCAATCTGGATAAGTGTGAAGTGATGCACTTGAGCAGTACAGACAAGGTATGGGAATACATGATGAATGGCAGGACCTTGGGAAACATATTTTGCCACTATCATGACAACATTACTTCTTTAGTTACCGAATGGTGGAGGAGCATAAGAGGGTGGTGTGTTCAACGGGTTGCAGGCAGGACAAGGAATTGATAGCTGACATTTTGTCACAGTTGCAGAGGATGTCATTTGCAACCTTGAGAAAAGGTTGTTTCAGCACAGTGGCAGTGGTGGAAATCTGATTGGAGGGTGGAATTCTAGAAAATATTTGCATGGATTTGGGAGACCCAGGTGTTTTAGAGCAGCGAAGAAAATTGGAGATATGGTGATAGTTTGCAAGGCCAGATTGGGGTTTTTTTGGGGTCAAAAAGGCAATGGGTGCAAATTTAACATAGAGGGGCACAATGCCTAATGGGAATGAACTATTTACCAGGGTCAAATAATCATACCAAGGTTGCAAAGAGTCTGGCTGGCCCATAGACACTGGATGGAATCAATGGCCAGGACAAACATTGTATCAGGGTCTGCAGATGATTATGTTTTAAGTGCATTCACAGGGTGAGGGTATTGCTAGCTAGGCCAGCATTTGTTGTCCAGAGGGCAGTTAGGAGTCAACTACATTGCTGTGGGTCTGGAGTCACAAATAGGTCAGACATTCCCTAAAGGGCATTAGTGAACCAGATGGATCTTTCCAACAATGGGTTCATGGTAATTATTAGACTCCTAATTCCAGATTTTTCTAATTGAGTTCAGTCTGCTATGGTGGGAGTTGAAGCTGGGTCCCCAGTACCTTACATGGGTGTCTGGATTAACAGTCCAGCAATAATACCACTGGACCAAAACCTTCCCTTTGGATGGTCTCAGCCTTCCCAATATTTAACTATGGTAGACATGGCCTTATTCTTTTCCCAATTACTTAAACTCTAATGGACACATCTCTGAACTAATTTGTAGTTTGTTATTTTGTTGTGTTTCACCAAACTTTAGACTGTTAAGTACTTGCGAAATTACACTCAGTAAACCGATGACAATGTTGATCTTTACAGCATTGTCTCCACCGCTTCTATACATAGAAACACACAGACAGACACTCAGCACTCCTGCAGGCTGATTTCTTGCCAGGCTATCTTTCCTGAAATTTCCCATGGTTGGTCTTATTAATTGTTCTCAAAGATCTTTTGGCTCATGTTGGGTTGGTCTAGGAACTCACTAAAGGATGTGGCAGGATTGGGGGTAATGGAAGTGGTGGTGGGGCAGGTGTGAAAAGGAATCCGTATACATGCAGTCCTTGAAGGTGGTAAAATTTAAAAGGGCAGATCTACTTAAAGGTATATTAAATTTGTGCTAAAACAAATTGGTGCAGTTAGAGTGGTGGCTACTTCCTAAACTGACAGTTTCTCATTGTGAAAGCTCCTTTTCCCCCCAGTTCACTGTCCTTCTACCACTTATGCTCGGTTGAATTTTCGTAACTGCTTCAATTACAGTCAGCTTTCTGTCAAGTTTGCAGACAATATTCATCTGTTTTTATTTACAAGTAAACATTCCCTGAAGCCCTCTTGCCAAAAGAACAAAAATAAATCTGCAAATGAGCAAAACAAAACACACGAGGCAGAACAACACCGATAAACAGCATAAAAAGCTATGACAACAATAACTTATGTCCATATAGCACCCTTAACATGATGAAGTGTCTTAAGGCAATTTTTTCAATTTGCTGTTAGGATGTAGGCTAGCATTTATTGGCCATCCCTAATTGCCCAGGAGGGCAGTTTAAGAGTCAACCATATTGCTGTGGGTCTGAAGTCATATGGAGGCCAGACCAGGTAAGGATGGCAGCTTCCTTCCTTAAGGACATTAGTGAGCCAGATGGGATTTTCCCCAAGAATCAACAATGAATTCACGGTCATCATTAGATCAATTACAGACTTTTTTTAAAAAATTGAATTCAAATTCTATCACCTGGATTTGAAAGTGGGTTCCCAGAACATTACCTGGGTCTCTGGATTAAAAGTCTAGTGATAATACCACTAGGCCATTGCCCCACCCAGTTTTACAGGAGCCACATAAGGAGATATTAGGTTAAATGACCAAAAAAATGGTCATTGAGGTGAGTTTTAACAAGTATCTTAAATTATGAGATAGAGTGGTAGAGAGGAAATTTCAGAGTTTGGGGCTTAGCCAACTGAAAGCACTGCCACTGACTGTGATACAATAATGATTGGGGTGCACAAGTCAGAATTAGAGGCAATCTAGGAACACTGTGGGGCTCAAAGGGATAAGAGGGAGGGATTTGAAAACATGATAGGAATTTTAAAATCAAGAAATTGTTTCATCAGGAATCAGTGTAGGTCAGCAGGCACAGGGACAATATGGGGATCAAGGCATCCTGTGAGTCAAGATTCAAAGATCAGAGTTTTGGATGACCTGAAGTTTACAGAGGGTAAAATGTGGGAAGGTCAGTAGGAAGTGTATTGGAACAGTCAAGACCTGAGGTCACAAAGACATAAATAAGGCCTTCACCAGCAGATGAACGGAGACAGAATAATGTTACGAAGGTGAAAATTAGCCAAAGGTTCAGAAGTGAAAAGCAGTTAGAAAAATTAGCAGGAGATTTTGCTTCCCACAAACCATGTCCCAGTTTTCCTACAGCTTGGTCACACTTGTAGGGCCAGCTTTGATTATTAGTGCTTATAGTGGATGGAAAATATGCCTCAGTCTTTAAATACCCCATAAGATCCATCGGGGAAAACATTCCTAAAATTCACTCTTTTGAACATTGTCTTTTTTTAATGAAAGGGTCTGTGCCAATTCTGTTATTATAATAACAAGATGTTTCTTGATGAGGCATTGATGGGTGGTAGATTTATGTTCTTTGACATTAATAGTGGATTTTAAGCAGACATAAAGCAGCATTTGTGGTGTAAATTAGTAAAAATACTTGCAGTGTTTTGTTGCTGAATTCTAACTTAATGCTGGTACAAATTGTTCAATACTATCTGTGGAATATTGAGTCAATATACCATTACAGTATGTGGAAGTTAAATGTCCCTCATAGTATCGTGTAGCTAAATCTGGGATCAGATGCACCCAGTGCAAGGGGAATGACTAATGGGCACATTGTAGTGTGAAATCTCCAACTCAAGCTGACTGTGCACGTACCTCCACATTGGTACTACAGCATGACAAGGGAAAGCTGTTGTTAGCCTCCAATAAACTAAAACTAATTATAGTGAACTTAATTCCAGTTTACAGATCAAGAATGTTTCCCTATGATTGAAACAACTTTTGAAAGTGCTCATTGGTCATTTCTGTAATACAGAATTTATTCCATAGAATGATTAAAGAGCTATGATCAGGGCTCATCAATGGACGTATCAGCCCCCACAGACAACAGCTTACCACTGTCTATTCATTTATAACAAGAGTAGCTATTTACAGCCATTCAGCTTCCCCAATACTGGCCGCATCTGCTGTGCTTGTTTGTATCAATTTGTCTCTCTTGATGAGTGTGGGATCACTGCTTCCAGTGAAGGAGGTCAAAGAGACTGCCAAAGGAAATGGTTGAGATTTACTGGATTGGTTAAGCACTAATGACAACATTAATGGGTTTACTCCATAAACTCCTCAGTGCAGGTGGACAACCTCACAGGTTCAAATCGTAGGAACAAGGAAGCAGTAGATCATTCAGCCCATCAAGCCTTTCCAATCCAGCCCCAAGCCATTCTAGATCCTAGCTAATCATGTACTCCAATGCCATTTTCATGTTTTATTCTCAAATCCCGTGATTTCATTAAATACCTTCTAATCAACCTGTTCATAGATAGCAATATGCACCTCTGGAATGAGGGGACTTAAACCCTCCTTTGTACCTGGAAATCTATCAATGATTAAGCCACCACAACCCTCAGACAATTCAAAGGATTTGTTACTCTCCGAGTGAAGAAAGTCCTCCTCAAGTCTATACTAAATGGCTTGCTCCTTATTCTGAAACACTGCCCCCTAATTCTTGACCTCCCAGCTAAGAGAATCCTCATTTCTACATCTGCTCTGTCAAACCCTTGAGGTCACAGTGATACTTGCCAATGTTTGTGTTGGATTTTTATTAAACTTAGAACAAGGGACAATTCTTTATGTTTCAATGACTTCATCAGCGGGCAACCATCTATGAAGGTTGGATGGTATCTATTAGCATCCATGGTATTTCACCTTTATTTGAGAGTTTAATTCACTGCCACATCTCTTCCAGAAGTGCCCACTTTGAAGAAGTTCTGCTTTTCTCTTAGTGTTTCCATTTAAATCTTTTGGCTTGCTCACCTTTACTGGTTTCCATTTCTCTCCCAGGGTTTGGTAAAATGTTTGCTAGAACTCGTTTTTGCAGGCTCATCTCCTTTCTGAGTAACTATCTCTGGCTCTGCCTTACCCCACATGGATTCCAAATAAATTCCTGTCCTTCATGTTTCAAAGCTGCCCAGGATTCCATATGCCTTTGAGACATATATATTCCTCAGACACCTGCTCCTACCGTATCCTAAGATCCACCCTCATGCCATGTACCACCACATACATACTCTTGACCCCTCTCTCCATCAGCAACCCCTCAGGCTCTCTCTCTTTATGCCATCACCTCAATGAATTTTGGGCGCAACGTGATTTTGAACTCTTCTCCCATTGCCTTTGACTCTGTGCCCATTATTTTAGGCAGGAGCCCTCTCCCTGCCACACAGATTCTTTCACCCATCTCCAATACTCTCCATCTATCTGCAAACCATCCCCCCCTCAACCCCCATACACCCCTACCCCTCACCACTCTGGCTACTTATTTTGACAATAGGTCTTCATTGAAAACTGTTGATGTCACACTGGCTGCTTTAATTTCTCTGCTCCCTTCTCCCACTCTGAGCTGTCTCCCTGTGAACTTGCTCCACTCTTGTTCTCTCAGGTCTAACCCCGACTGTGTTATTGAACTCACAAAGAAGAGTCATTGGACTGAAAAATTCTCTCTATTTCTCCTTCCATAGATGCTTCCAGGTCTGCGGTGTTTGTCCAGCACTTCCTGTGTTTTTTTTATTTCAGATCTCCAGCATCTGCAGTATTTTGTTTTTAATGGTCAGAAGAAAAGAGTATGGTGGTGGTCAATTATTAGGTTAACCTCTTTGTCCATGCACACAGAAGATAGGAGCAGGAGTAGGCCATTCGGCCCCTCAAGCCTGATCCACTATTCAATATGATCATGGCTGGTCATCAAGCTCAATACCCTAGTTACACCCTCCCTCTTTATCCCTTGATCTCTTTAGCCACAACAGCTATGTCTACCCCCTCTTAAACACAGAAAGCTTTGGTTCAACCACATTCTGTCGTAGTGAAACCTACACTCACCACTCTCTGGGTGAAGACATTTCTCCTCATGGGTAGTGTTTAGAACAGAAAGACGTAATTCTTTCAAGTTTCCGTCACATGTAGATAGGGTGGTTAAGGCATTTAGCATGCTTGCCTTCATTGTTTGCTCAACTCAAACCTTTACGCATAGGAGTTGGGATGTTGAGGTTCTACTCGGTGTTGGTGAGGCCTATTCTGGAGTACTGTGTGCAGGTCTGGTCACCCTAGTATAGGAAAGATATTATTAAGCTGGAGAGAGTTCAGAAGAGATTTACCAGCATGTTGCTAGCAATGGAAGGTTTCAGTTATAAGGAGAGGCTGGATAGGCTGGGACTTTTCTCACTGGAGTGTAGGAGGCCTAGGGGTAACCTTGTAGAGGTTTATAAAATGGTGGGTGGAGGATTTCAAGACTAGGGGACATATTTTTAAGGTGAGAGAAGAAAGATTTACAAAAAAAAATATGAGGAGCAATTTTTTTTTGCAGAGAGTGGTTCGTGTGTGGAATGAACTTCCAGAGCATGTAGTGGATGCGGGTACAGTTCCAATGTTTAAAAGACAGCTGGATAAGTATATGAATAGGAAATTTTGAAAGGATATGGGTCAAACGCAGGCAGTGGGGACTAGTTTAATTTGGGATTATGGTCAGCATGGATTGGTTGGACTGAAGGGCCTATTTCCTTACTGCATGACTATGACTCCAAAAAGATTTACCACTTAAACTATGATCCATGATTCTGGACTTCACCCCCACCATTGGGCATATTCTTCCTGCATCTAACCTGTCTAGTTCTATTAGTTTTATATATTTTTGAGAGATTCCCCTCTCAATCTTCTGAACTCCAGTGACTACAATCCAAACTGAACCTCTTCATATGTCAGTCATGCACAATGCAGTCCTGCTGCGGATCAGGCTTGCCAGACAGGAATTGCTCTGATTTGATTTGATTTATTGTAGTCACATGTACCTAAGTACAGTGAAAAGCTTTGTTTTGCTGGCAGCACAGGCAGATCGTAGCAAACAAGGACATACAGATCACAGATAACAAGGTGTACAGCTGGATGAACACAGCAGGCCAAGCAGCATCAGAGGAGCAGGACAGCTGACGTTTTGGGCCTAGAATCACAGGGTGCTTAAAAAGAGCGAGGCATACAGGTTACACTGCACCGGAGGTGCTCAAAGCAAGATCAACATTAGGTTTGAAATTAGAGAGGTCCATTCAGCAGTCTAATAACAGCAGGGAAGAAGCTGTTCTTGAACCAGTTGGTGCGTGCGTTCAAACTTCTGTATCCTCTGTATTCCAAGAGGTTGGAAGAGGGTACTATCGAGCTATCTTTTCAGAGAAGCAATAGGAGATTGCAAATGGCTGCAGCTCTTAACGTGCTACAGCAACCACCTTGAAAGCGCTTGCTTTATTATTGCTAGAATTCTCTGTCTGACCTGCACAATTACCCCTTGTAAGCTTAGTCCCTATCGGAACTACTTTGTACACGCTTCTTATACTCCACTGTTTGTTCAACTGAAAAAAATAAAGTTGTCAAATCCTACTCTAGCTTAAATGTGTGGACAAGGTAAAGAGTACGACTGGATGTAAGTTTTGGCCGGTAACATAACAAGAGTACTCAGCCAAAAACGACTTACTTGTCAGGAATTTACTCTTTACAGTTAACTTGGGAGAAAAATATAGTAGAAGGAGAGACGTTTTTCAATTGGTGCCAATTTAAAAATCTTCCCTTATCAGGTAATTCACATAAATGGAAGCATCTGTTTTAAGGTTGGTTGTAATAAGTGTTAGTAAAATCTGGCTGTGTTCTGTTTATAGCATCAAACCCCAACTTAAAAACACGTTAAGGGCCAATATTTCATATTGTTTTAAGTGATTTATGATTATTTACCTTAATGCCATGACGCCACTTAATTAATGTTTAAAAGCTGCTGAGCTCCATGTAATATAGTGGAGCTTAAAGCCTTTCAGCATTCCTTTCAACATACATTAACTTTACCACAAAGTTAATGGTTTGAGAAAAGATCTACGAAAAGCCTGGTGAAATAAATATAGCCTAGATCTTTAATCTACAGAGATAATTATAAGCCACTGGCATGTCTGCTGCTTAATTGCTTTTTGAAGGTACAAATTCAAATAAATTCGACAAGGAACCACTCCAATTTTTCTTTGAGAGCAAAAAATAGCTGCTGAAGTTAAGCCAAGTTGTGTAATATTGTGACCTCTGGTAGAACAACTTAGAATCAATATTGCTTCTGTTACATGATGGGTTTATCCTTGAGAAGTCTAATGATAATCATACTGTGCAAGTTGTGTCAGTGGTGACTCTTTACAAGTTCCTAGTTTAGGAATGACTCCCAGAATTCAGAGGTGTTCACCATGCCACAAGGCAGAGAGAGAAATTTGATACATGTGTGCTAAGCATTGACATGACAACATACCAAACAATAATTTCTGCCCTATCCTCTGAAATGTAAACTAGATTGCGGTTTGCAATGAGACACAGCCAATTACAAGCACTAAATGTTTTGTTCTTATTTAAACTTATAGGTTCTATCAGACCTCCTCTCCCACATCAGCCCAAACTGTCCTTGGTGTTTTAACCAGGAGAGAATGTCAATCATCCCTAAGGTCTTGCTATTATTTGTAGCTGACCAGCTGACATGCTGTTGATGTTGAAGTGATACATCTGGGTGATCCCTTTCACATTAAGTTAGATTGTATCACCATGCCCAGTTTAGCAACTCTGAATAGGCGTCCAAAGCTGAGTAATGAGCACTCCTGAACTACTATTAGTGCCCACGAAGACGACAACATGCAATGCATGTTGGGATAGGTAAGCGAGATAGACAAGTTGGGAGTTTTGGATGGAGATGCTATCAATGAACCCAGGGAGCAGAAAATGGATTCTGGAGGCCAGATCGAGAGGGAGAAAGGTGGCAATATCTTGATGGGAGAACTCCCAAAGCATACCCAATTCATGATTCTACGTCATCTTTAACATGTTACACACATTGGCCTTTCCACTTCTGCCCACTTCCCAGCTTTTTGACAGTAGAATGGAGACCCTTAAAATAGACAACATTTCAATAAGCCTAACATTTCAATATCAATGGGTCTAAAGGCAGTGGTCTAGTGGGTGTCTTACCAACACCCCTGAAAATTTGGGAAAGAGCTGGGGTCTTGGCAGGAAGACATGGGCTGTCCATTTGATGCACTCACCACAGTCTCAACCCCCAACACCAAAAACATGATCAGAGAGGGATGACCATAAAATCCAGCCCAATGCTATTAAATAACAGCAGGGTGATGCTGGTCAGTGCCTTGAAATTTAAATCACACTCCAGCTGTATTTCCCAATATTTTCTTCCATATTGGATGTGGCAGATTTTTATTACCTCTTATGTAACAAAAGGTTAGTGAACTCAGTTTTAAAAATCTTAATGGATCCAATACTTTTTGGGACAGATGTTTAGATCTTCACTTTAACCTTCTGCATGAAAGAGTCTTTCATGATTAAACTCCTGACTGGACTAAGTGATTTGATTTTTTTTTTTCAGAAGCTTTCAGAAAACGACATTCTCAAGTGAACAGCATTAAGGTGCGACTATCATATTCCATTTTAAAAGGGAGCTAGAGCCAACAGAACAATGTCTGTCACTAATACCACAGGATTTGTATGTAATGGTCCCTTCACTCCAGTCTAGATGCTCCACGCCTTGTTAATGCTGTATATGTGAATCTGGATGAACTCATTCAAGGAAATGTTGCTCTAATCTTTTATGGTGGAACTTTCACAGGAGCACTTGCTGACATCTTAATGCTTCTTTGTTCTGTTTCATCTCTGTTAACTTCTTTCAAGGTTTTCATATGTACATTACTCGTCCTTTTACCATAAACTACTTGAACATGGTAAATTATTTGCGTGTTGTTGTCCACAAGCTCTATCTCTTGATGGTTAGGCTAATCTTTCACTATAGGGCATAGCTAGAGGCATTGGCCAGTGATTAAATTTCATTTTTATGTCAATTCTCAGGATTTCATTGTTAATCCAAGGCCAATAGTCCTGGGCCATCCTTATTTTGATACAAATGAGCAGTTTGCTAGGAAGCCTGAGGTCAGTTAAGAGTTAAACCATGTTTTTGTGGGAATGGAGCCTTGTTTAGGCCTGGACCAGGTACAAAGGCCCTGGACATACTTACCGTCAGTGATGAACTGTGCAGAATTATACACACCAGCAGATTTGCTTCCTTAAAGGGCATCAGTGGGTCATTTGGTTTTTCACAACAAGCCTACATGCCTCCTGGTCACTGTTTAATAATTTAATTAAAATTTTCACATCACCACGAACTCAGATTAATAATCCAGACCTCTGGATTTTAAACGCACTTCTATAACAACTACAGTAGCATGATGGGCTTTGTCTCTCAACTGCATAGATTTCTCATACAGAATAAACATTGATGTTTGCTAATTGTGGGCAGAGCTTCAGCTAATTTACTCAAAGCACTGAAAGAATTTCTTTATATTTTTTGGCTCATTTCCAGGAGTCTTTGTCACTCAAAACTTTTTAATCTGTTTTTGAAGGTTGTTTTTATTAATGAGTAAAAAGGTCATTCCAGAACTAAAGCTTCACTGAGCAACAGCAGCTGAAGCAAACTACTTATTTTGAGCTCAGTCATAACGTGTACAGAACTCACAGGCCAATCATCATACAGCGTGTAAATGTTTATCTATCAGATTTCTATAGAGAAATTGTTTATCTAAAAGCAGTGATTTACTGAAGGTAGTATGTTCAACACCCAACATTATGATATACTATAGGATGGTGCAACAGCATGGAACTAATGGAGTATGACTTTGCCTGAGGAAAGATAGATCACAGGAAACAGTGAATATCTTCTGTCCTCTCAGTGTAAAAGATTCCTTGGCTCTATTCACTGTCCTGGCTAATATGAACCTGGTAAAGAAAATGACCAAAATCTAGTTTAGTCTCACAGCCATGTGAGAGTGATTGGATTTGTATAAACTAGTTGCTGTGTCTGATACAATATAACCTTGACCATATTTTGAAAAGTACTTTGAGATACAGTAAAGATCTGCAAGGTGTTATAGAAATCAAAGTTCTTTCTTTAGCATTTGGGCAGTTAATAGTTTTCCTCTTTTGCCAAAATGCAACGAGTCCTTGTAAAGAAGGATTTTAATTAAATGTAGCAGCTATAGCCATTAAGATCAACAGATTTTTAAACAGGGTGGGAATCAGGATTATGGGGCAAAGGCAGGAAAGCAGAGTTGAGTATTATGAGATCAGATATGAGCAGACCCGATTGGTCTATGTCTAATAGCTTCTTCTTTCACTAGAAATGAGAGGCTTTTGAACTAATGAATGAATTATTTTTTTTAATTGTCTCGTGTATTTTACAGTGAGAAAAACAGTAAAAATACAGTGAAATGATTTTCCACTGTCGCCACGATCTGGTGCCACAAGCGAAAGATTAGAAAGATGTAGCTTGAAGACAGTCCATCAGTCCTGAGCCAGCTCATCATTAACAATGCCTGCACCACCAATCCTCCTACACCACATCGCCACCACCTACACCAGACCTAATCAAAAGTCACCATTCTTCGGGTGCCATCTTTCACCACTGGGCCAATTCTCCTGCACTGCCACCCATCCCAAAGCCACCAACATCAGAGTCACAGCTCTCGCCTCAGGGCCCACCTTGTCGATATCACCATGATGCCCTTCTGTCACTGCTGCCAGTGCCAGGCCCTACCATCAAAGAAGTCACCAATCCCCAGGCGCCATCTTTCACCACTGGGCCTACCTCACCGATGCAGTCTCTTGAAGTGCAGTCACCATTACAATGTAGAAAATTGTAATCAAATAGAATTGTTTTTTTGGGTAACAAATCACAGCATTTTATCATCTTGTTACAATGAAGCCTTTGCACAGCTTTAAAGTCATTGTAACAGGGAAAAAAAACCCAATAAACTGTAGATGCTGAAAATCCAAAACAAAAACAGAAATTGCTGTCAAACCTCAGCAGGTCAGCATCTGTGGAGAGAAAGCGGAGTCCTGGGAGAAGGTAAATTTGATTTCATTTTTCTCTCCAGCCTCTTGCAAAAGTAATGCTTCTTGTTCATGCAGAGCTCCTAAAGTCAACTTCGAGAGCGAGTGTCAGCAAAATGTTTGCACATAGTGAACACCACATTTAAACGTCCGCCAATGTCCTACACATTGCTGTCATTGATTAACTGAAAACATTGTCAATAAAGCAGTTTTGAAGCCATTAAGCATCACTGGGGCCTTATCATATAGGACAACCTCCAGCCACACAGTTAGGACAGACTGAAATTAGTAGTTTAAGAGGTGACATAGATAAAGTGAAAGGAATCTGGAGAGATTTAGGAAATTACAGAATGGGAAAGCCCAAGAGAGGGAAAGAGATACCTACAATTCCTTATAGACCATGACCATGTATTGACCTGAGATATAATGAGGCCAATCACAACCTGCCAAATGCTATCCCTGCTGTGATTGGCCAACATGACACGGTACCCGAGTTTTCTTTTACTTTGTATAACTTTGTGGTGAGCCCTGAGCCAGCATTTTACCCGGGCACAGAGACCAATCAGCATCTTCTTGGAAAATTGTTCAAAACTCTTAACATCACAAAGCTGATGACTTGGTGCTGGCACATTCACTACGACAGGAAGACTGCCTGCAATGTAGGAGGTACGACAGCAGTTTTCAATCCTTGCTGTCACCTGCAAATTTGCCAATCCACATGGATTACCCCAGCAAGAATCATCAAAGTGTAAAGTATGTAATTGCAATTTAATTATATAGAATCATGCTCATCTGATGTTGACATAGGTCTGGACTGTTTGCTTTCAATGGTAACAATCTTCCATAAGCACCTTATAATGAGATCACTGTACAGTTTTTGCACTGCCAGCCTTGCTGTTTACCTTTCTCGTGGTATTTTACTAGAACTGTCAGGTGGATGGGGCAGTTCAAGTCAACGTCCTTTCATCACCAGGATCTGGGGCATACTGACTCCAGGCTTCTGCAGTTTTTGTCTCCTCACTTGATAGGTAGATTGTGAAAGAATCCAGGCATTTTTTCAACCAGCTCCTACTGAATATCATCAACAAATCCAAACTGTGTATCCCCCGCTCACTATTATCGATGCAAAATGGAAATGTTGCACAGATGCACTAAGGAGTGGTCCTCTGAGGTGGGGTAAAGGGAGGCAAAAATCAGTAATAGGAGGAGTGTTCAATACTAGTGTTAACATGTTAATATAGGTGTGACATTAGGTCCATATGTATGCCAAGTGCCCTTCTGTTCAGCATAACCCCAAACTTTCTCCATTGGGACAGTGATAAAGTTTCACTGTTTGGCCACCCTAGAAATTCTATTCTCACTCTCAATTGCACCCATGGACTCAGCTGACAATATGTAGCCTTGGAATTCTTTTGTTCCTAAATTAAGCTTCAGTCCCCAAATCCGGTCCATCACAAAACCGTCTACTTTCACCTCTGCATTAGCATTGCTCTCCATCCCGGAATCACCTTTTGTTCTTGACTCCCTTGTCTACATATTCATAATCTCTCTGTTGGCCTTCTGACTTCCACCCTACTGATCCAACTTTATCCGGAGTTCTGCAACCCATCTGTGGTCCTGTAACAAGTCCACTCACCTGTATTCTTATTGGCCTCCATTCACTCTCAATTTCAAATCCTTGGTCTCCATGTGTTTCCCTGTGCTGCCTCTAATCTTGATACTCTAGTGTCACATACCACCACACCACCCCAACAACCTGCTCAGTTGCCCCAAGTGGCAGAACCTTCTGTGGTCTTCCCTCTGCAAGCATTGTAAACTCACCCACCTTGCTTCATCTCCTCTTCTAAAGTTACTGAAACAACTTTGTTCAATGGGTACAGCCAACACAACAAAGCCTGCTCCATTTGCAAAGGTGGTGATGGGAATTCTACCTGAAGCTCTGTAGCTCCTACAAATAATGTTAGGGAGGATATTCCAGGGACATTATTTTGACTTTCGGTATTAGATTAAAATGTATTCGAGCAACTGTGCCACCTGCTAAACATCTCCCTGATAGTGATTGAGCATTATAGGGTGATGGCCAAGCTGGTAGTGGTCTCTCCAGAGGAAATATTACCCTGGCTTTGACCCAACCAGCATTCAAAAAAAATGACAACAGGTACCTGTAACAAAGCAAAACATTGCACTCAGCAGAGATTTGAAATAAATACAGGAAGCACGGCCTGACCTGTTGAACATTTCCTTCATTTTCGTCAAAATTCTTTAAAAATAGATCATCCTCCATGTTGTCATAGAATATATATGTATCTTTACTTCTGCGGAAAATCCAGCTCTTTTCCCCGTTTCCCGCTCTCCATATTCCTTCACTTTTACGTCGACTTTGAAAATCCCGCTTCATTGTTATTTCTTGAATTATCACAACTTCTCTTCCGAGACAACAAGGTGCAGGGCTGGACGAGCAGCATCATAGGAGCAGGGAGGCTGACGTTTCGGGCCTAGACCCTTCATCAGAGAAGGGGGAGGGGAAGGGGGTTCTGATATAAATAGGGAGAGAGTGGGAGGCGGATAGA
>NC_063365.1:11437374-11490798 GCF_021869965.1 Rhincodon typus
CTGCACCTTGTTGTCTCGGATTCTCCAGCATCTGCAGTTCCTACTATCTCTGATACAACTTCTCTTCCGTTCGTTTCATCCCTGACCTCAGCTGCTCCACGAGCTTTGACCCCTTTTATTACTTTTATTGAGAACGGAAAGAAAAGCGACTAGCTCAAAATAGAGGACCCATCCCCAGAACAACTGCCCACCTCCCACCTCCAGACGAGCAAGCGGAGGTGTGTGGAATTGTCCCTTGAGGGAATAGGGTCTAAAACCAAGGCTGGAATTTGAACTCTAGGCTAACAGTCTGGCATTGTGGATATAGGGGCCTCCTAGAGCTCCTTATAAAGCCCCACGATTACACAAACTGCACGTTTTGATGAGCCTGATGAAACCTAATCATTTTTTTTGTTTCAAAACAATTACATCAGCTCAAAGTCAACATAACAAGCTGCATCTGTTCATTAACTGGCTTTACAATGAGCTGTTTCCATTAGCAGTTAACAGCAGGGCTGGTCCTTTCTGTACAGGACAAGATAGCTTTTCCTGGTGGCAGACATGTACAAAGATAACTACAATTACTGTGTCTCAGTAGAAGCGCCAGTAGGACTAGAATCAGAATCTTGAGTCTTGATTGTACCTGCCCGGTATCTAAAGTATATATCTCTTACCCATTGTTTACCACAGAATTACCTTGAACCTCCAGAGCGCCCAGCTGTCATTCTCAATTGCCTACATGGCAGATACTGTCTGGGTCACAGAGTCACCTGGCACCAGGGGTAATGAGCACCTTTGTTGGAAGTCGCAGCTATTTATCATTATAAATAATGGTGCTGAAACGTACACTGTTTGATGACAGGCTCATCAGCTGATGGCAATTTAGTCTAATTTGTGTGGACCTCTGTTTACGGTCGAGGCTGGTAACTGAGACAGAGGCTGCAATGACACAGCAGACAAGCGATGACAGTATTAAGGTGACTACTGTATGGAGCTTGTTACACTCAGCCCTTCCAGAACGGTGGGGATTGCCGATTGGAACTGGCTGCTTTGAATTAGACCGTTTCAAAGAGGACCATTTCTGAGGCAGGAGAGTCTCAACAAGGAGGCATTAAATCCTGAGTGACTGCTGAAGGGAAAGGGGCCAAACAAAGAGAAATGTTGTCTCACAAGAACTCTGCTGACAACACCTGGGACTGCCAGGCAATTCAAATGAAGTGCCTCAGTACAATGAGGGTGGATTTCCACATATTTCTGCTCCCTCTGACTGTGATTTATGTGAGCTGCTCGTTCTGTCGTATGTGTGTGTGTGTGTGTTGTGCCTTTTCTCTGAGATAAACGGAAAAGAAATGGAAAGAAATAAGGTCTGGAACTGGTTTGTGTAGCTACCTCCTGTTGCTGGGCCCAAGAGTGAACTCGGTGTGATACTGTTAAATGCAAGGTCTAACGAAGGCGGCGGCTTATTTCCGTAAAAACCGATTTAGCTGCGGGCGCTGTAGATCAGAAACAAAAACAGGAATTGCTGGAAAAGCTCAGCAGTTCTGGCAGCACCTGCGGAGAGAAATCAGCAATGCTTTGGGTCGAGTGACTCTTCCTCGGTCATAGGGATAGAACGGTTCTGAGGAAGGGTCACCGGACCCGAAACTTTAACTCTGATTTTCTCTTTCCAGATGCTGCCAGACCTGCTGGGCTTTTCTAGCAACTTCTATTTTTGTTTCTGGCTTCTTATAATTCAAAATATATGAGGAGCAGGGCTTTCAAACACTCCCATAATAGCAGCATGACTGGAAAATAGGCAGTTCCAGGTTTATAGTGCTTCAACAGTACTGAGATCAAGCCTGTAAATAAGGTCATTGGTTCAAGAAAACACAAGTTTGGCTTGGCTATCTCGTTTTTGTTTCATTCTCCAAACAATAATGTCATTGTCTGTATCCCACTAGCTCTGTACCATGATGTCTGGAAAGTGGTCACCACTTCATAGTTCTATTTTTATTGGAGTAGGTGCAGTGCCAGTTCAGATTTGCCCTGTCAGGGGCATTCTGGCAGTGAGTATTTGCTCGTGTTCCAGGGTTTGCTGTGGGATTTGTGACAGACAGGACCAATTGCACATGGTACCTTCTCCTTAAGGGCCAGTGATGGGAGTCTGTTCATTTCTCCCAGTGATACTTGAAGGCTTGTGAATTTCAGATTTGATGCTCTGGTTCTATATCCAAATCCTGCTGGAACTGAAGTGACATTTCATTGCCAAGTACAACAAGGGAAGTGTTTACCATCCCATAGTGAGACTCATGCCCTGACCAGTAAACATCTGACTGAATTCAAATTGAGGTGCTTGCTAAAGTCATATCTCGTGTGAATTGTGTCTACACAGACTACAAGCCAAATGCAGAAAGCTGAGCATGCAGAGGTGAGAAATTAAAAATAGAACTAACTTGAGGACTGTCATCAGCTCTACCAACATATTACTTAACTTTCGTTATTTCTTGATTTTTGCATATTTGTTTATCTGTGTGCTTTAGGGAAAGATTGACAAAAGAGAGGAGGATTAAACCTGTCAGTGAGTATTATGTGAATTTTGACAGTTTTCTTGTCAATTTGAATCTGGCCCCTCTGAGGCCAAAACACCGTCATGGGCATAGAGATGGCCTCCTGGTTACAGACCTGGGGCTGGAGCTTGATCGACCATTTCTGTGACTCCTGGCTCCCTCCCAAACTCATCCCCCACCTGGTCAGAATGATTTGGAAGCTGTAGCCAGCTTTAATCTCAACTTTGAAAGGAAAGTGTCCAGGGTGCAACCCCATCCCCCCACCCCTCCCTGTGGCAGCCTGTACCATCAGCCCAGCCTACATCAGCACCTCCCATTGAGGTCTCCTCACAACCATGCATCTCCAAAGTTGTCTATTCATTTGCCAATGCTACTGGTGCAACCAAGTAATGACTGCACACCATCTTATCTGTTCTTTGTGAACATTTCTGGGACTGATCCGTATAACCTTTTCTTTTAAACCAGACTGGGATAAAGGATCCTTTTAAAATTAACCTTGTGGTGACCATCTGAGGGTCTGGGGACAAAGTTGTTTGGACCCACCAATTTAGAAAGCTTCCTGCCTTCTCAATCTCTCCTTACCTCTTATTGGCAGGATTAAAATGACGAATAAATCAGATTTAAAAATCTGAACACCGCCACCTTCAGTAGCTGAACTCTGCTGCCAAGTGCAGCATTGGCTTTGTTGGTGAGCTTTTCATTCACCTTGTGTTGGCTCCTCAGAGCTGGCATTACCTGGGCACTATCCCAACCTTCTGCTCACCTGACCACTGGAAGGTGGAGTAAATAATGATAAGTTGTTTCCAGTTGGATTTTGGGGGCTCCTGTGGCCTGGGTTCAAATCCCACCTGCTCTAGGGGTGTGTAGTAACATCTCTGACCTGTTTGATTAAGGAATACCTGCAATTAGATCTTCAACAATAGCTCAACACCTTGCTGGTTGTTATTTCAAAATTGGAGCTGGGCTTCTGGTCCTCTTCGTCTTCATAATGTCGAAGATTGGCTCGATGATGTCAACCTGCTCACCCGATATCACTGTGCCATGTTTTACAGAAGTGGGGGTGATTTTGAGGTTAGGTGTGGCTACTGGCTGCCAATCTACAACTGTAAAACCTTTCCCAGGATTTGGAAAATAAACTTTCTGAAACATTTTCCCTCCACTTTACTAATGAACACACATTCACTGATGTGGATCCAGGGAAGGTGACAGATCCCTAATATCTTATCCAAATGATCATAGAGTCAACAGCATGAAAACAGACCCTTTGGTCCAACCAGTCCATGCCGAGCATAATTCCAAACTAAACTAGTCCCACCTGCCTACTCTTGGCCCATATCCCTCCAAACCTTTCCTATTCATGTACTTATCCAAGTGTCTTTTAAATGTTGTAACTATACCCACATTCAGCATTTCCTCTGGAAGTTCATTCCACATGAGAACCACCCTCTGCATGAAAAAATTTGCCCCTCATGTCTTTTTAAATCTCTCTCCAATTATAAAATTCCCCCTAATCTTGAAATCCTTCAACCTAGGGAAAAGACACATACTATTTCACCTTATCTATACACCTCATGATCTTATAAACTTCTACAAGATCACCTCTCAGCCTCCTATGCTCCAGTGAAAAAGTCCCATCCTATTCAGTCTTTCTTCATAACTCGATCCTTCCATACCTAGCAACATCTTGGTAAATCTCTTCTGAATCCTCTCTAGCTTAATAATATCTGTCCTATAACAGAGCGACTAGAACCGGATACAGTACTCCTGAAGAGGCCTCACCAATGTTGTTCTCTATCTATGAGACAAACTAGTGATTTTGGACAAGGTGTTTCCAGTTTGGGGTCTGGGGCACCCCACTACCTTTCCTGACAATTATTCCCTGTCCATATAAACGGGATTGTAGCATTGAACATTGGTAACAATAGGAACTAACTATTACATGAATTTATTTTATAATACATCAAACTTTGAGGCGTCGTACAAGTTGTAGAAAAGATCCCCCTTGCCATACACAAGATCAAAAGAGGAATTGAACTTACAAACTTCAGAGATTTGCATGATTTGAAGACCAAGAAAACAATGTCTTTGAAAGGCCTGTAATTGATTTGTTAATGCTAACCTTTTCGTTGCTGGAGCAGACAGATTCTGAGCTTTGTGGCAGAGTATGAATCGTTTGACTCTGGATTACAATTCTTGATGTAATCATTTCCACATATGCCTGTTAGTGCCATCATACTACCCCAGTTTGATTTCCAAACTGCATTTGGCTGAAACCTGCATCTGGCTGAAACCTGCATCTGGTAAGGTTTGGCCTCTGGAAAAGAAATGCTGGGACAAACTGTATTCGGAAACATCGACTCAGTTGTTTGAATGGCTTGTACCAGTTCCAGTTGCACATTCGCCCACATCCATTTAAAGGCTTATCTTAAATTCAGCGAATCAATTGAATCATAATGGGAAGCAGATCTTTAGAATGTTGACAAGAAGTCAAAGCTGTGTGCTCGTGTGAGCAACTCTGCCTTCTTCTAGTTTTTTTTGTTCATCGTGGGATGAGGGTGTCACTGACTAGGCCAGCATTTATTGTTCATCCCTAATTGCCCAGGGGACAGTTAACAGTCAACCACATTGCTGTGGGTCTGGAGTCACATGTAGGCCAGACCAGGTAAGAATGGCAGATTTCCTTCCCTAAAGGGCATGAGTGAACCAGATGGTTCGTGCTTTTCGTGATAATCAACAATGGATTCACGGTCGTCATTAGACTTTTTTTTATTAAATTCAAATCTTCCATGAGCAGAACATTACCTGGGTCTCTGAATTAACAGTCTAGTACTAAGGCATGTTCTCAATCAGTCAGCCTGGTTAGTAGGAGTTGTGCTCTCATCATAAAGACACCAGGAGTTCAACTGAGCCAAGCCCATTGCAATCTTCAACCAACTTTTCCTTCAAAGCATTGCTTATGTGGTGCAGTAAGGACATTTTTTCAATATCCCTCAGGAATCTGAGCTTCATTATCTCACAAGTTGAGGGGGAGTGAACGTAGTCACTAATGGTGGTAAAAAATGGGTGATTCGTTCTACTTTACTCACCATCTGATGTTCCCCTTCCATCAGTTCATCAAGGGCAAAACATTGGATTGAGCTGAAATGCTATTACTCTGTTTCCAGTACATATCATGTCCAAATTCACCCCCAGAGAGTCTGAACAGAGGAAAGTTCCATGCCAATTCTGACTGGATGCGCATGGACCCATAATCTGGCTTTATATCTGACGTTTTTCTTCAGACAGCCAAGAAAGGAAGACTGGAACTGCTGCTAAAAGAGCAGAAATTACTGGGAAAATTTCAGGAGGTCAGGCAGCATCTGTGGAAAGAGAAACAGAGTTAATATTTCATGCCTTTGACTTTCTATCAGAACTGGCAAGAGTTAGGAAGGTAATAGACATTTTTGAGATGAATAGGAGGAGGCTTATCCTCTAGCTTGGCTGGTATAGGATAGGAAAAAGCAAATCTGTTCCCCTTGGCTAATGTATCTTGTCCTCATCAGCACAGAAATTCACATCCCCTTAATTTTTCTTCTGAAATATCACCACTTCCTTAATTTCCCTTCTCATACCTGCTCCAAACAATTATAAAGGAAACATTATTGTTTATTTGTTCACTTGTGGGACATCGCTGGCTGACCAGCATTTATTGCCCATCCCTAGTTGCCCTTGAGAAGGTGGTGGTGAGCTGCCTTCTTGAACTGCTGCAGTCCACTAGCTGTGAGTTGACCCACAATGCCACTATGGAGGGAATTCCAGGATTTTGAACCATAGCAAAGCACAGACTTGGACCAAGGATAGATCAGTCGGTCCCTCAAGCCTGTTCCACCAATCAGTAGAAGGATGGCTGACCTGACTATAGGCTTTAACTTCACAATCCTGTTACCCCACTAGAATAATTGTCTCCCTTGTTGGTCACACATCTATTTACCTCAGCCCTCAAAATATTCAATGACCATGCTTCCACTGCTCTCTAGGGAAGAGTTTTCCAAAGATTCATGGTTCTCTGGGAGCAAGAAAGTTCTCCTCATCCCTGTTTTAAATGGGAGGCTCCTTATTTTCAACCCATGTCCCCTAGTTCTAGTCTCTCCCAGAAGAGGAAACATCCCTCACAGCAGGAGAGATGGACTGGTTTATCACTGGTTGACTGATAATGGTGTATTGTGAATATCCCTCATCAGGGGAAAGACCCTGACTCAGTTTGCAAGAGCCAGCTCACTGAGGGAGTTTAAATGCAATCACTCATCCTCGTTGGTTGAAGTGATCAAATTCTCCTCCTGGTGTCGGCCTCAGCTTTACCGAACTATTCTTTCAGTTGACATATGCTGTTGACTGTCCTGAGGGTTACATTAAATAGGACGGTCACTGACTATTGAGAATGAGCTGTGATGCTGCCCTGAAAGAACAGATTGGCCCAGAATCTCCAACCAGGTTCGCCTGACCACCAACATTTTTTTTCTAGGATTTCCACTGGCCTTCTATTGAAGCTACAATATGAGGTCGAGAGAAATGTTGTAAAGTGAGAGCTAGGAAAATAAAGCAAAAGTGTACTGTACTCGCTACATTGCATAAAAGATGAATGAACATTTTGAGGTCAGAAGTCTATATAATGTCCAGATTCCCAAAATGTGGCAACAAAAAACTTGTCTTTTCCTGTTGTCTGTGAGAATCATCAATACGACCATACAATGCAGGAGGATTTGGCCCATCCCTTTGAACAAGCTGCCAACTTCGTCCCAATCTCTCTCACTTTTGCCGTAGCCCTGAAAACTGTTTTCCCTTTCAATCATTTTGTGTCTTTGTCTACTTAAATGTAGTGCCATTTAAGACAACACATTCCTGCACTTTCAATAATGCTCCTTGTTCCATTTTCTCTCGGGCTCTGGTTCCCATTACGCTGCTCGCGAACATATTTTAGGTAATTAAGTGGATAGTGTGTCTCGATAAAGGTAATTGAACTTTTATATAAAAAATATATTCTGGCATCACTTCAGCACTCCCGGAGGAAAAAATAACAAACAGAGGCAAAGTGATTCGAGTTTCCTCCCCTACTTTTATGATTGTATAATGACTTATCCAATTCAGTGGAATACAGAGAGCGAGAAGTGAGGAGAGGTTCAGATCACCCTCCTGATTTCTTCCTTTATTTTCATACCATCGCTGTTTGCCAAATGCACAGCCTAGAGTTTCTATGAGGGGCTGTGTGTTCCTCTGAGGAGGAAAGTGTGTCTGGAAAAACGGCTTGCGATGATGGCATGGGCAGACGTCGATCTCCCCACAGATGAAGCAATTCCAACTTCAGGTCAGACACTTTCACTCTGTTTCGCTAAGGAAAGCCAGCAGCTGATATTCAGTTCCATGTAGCCCCCGTGTCAAGTTACTGTTGAGTCGGAATATTTTGACTGCTTCTGCATCGTGCCAAGAATTACTTTCAAAGTGCTGAGTTCTAACAGAAAGTACGGACTTCTGTGAAGAGAAGATCAAAGCCGTGACTTGGCAGTGAGGGCGCTCATGTTTATCGGCTGTGAGAATTGTACAATGCTAAAGCAATGGGCCGCAAGAAACTAAGGCATGGGTTTTCACTGGTATGTTGGCGTGAAGCATGGCGGTTGTACCCTCAAAATATCGGAGAACAGCTGAGCTCCCAGTTATAGAATCCCCTCAGAGTGGAAGCAGGCCGTTTGGCCCATTGAGTCTACACTGACCCTCTGAAGAGCATCCCACCCAGAACCACATCCCCTACCCTGCAATTCTGCATTTCCCATGACCCAGTCTACACATTTGTGGACACTATTGGGCAATTTAGCACAGCCAGTCCACCTAACCTGCACAGCTTTGGTCTGTGGGAGGAAACCAGAGCACCCGGTGGAAACCCACACAGACCATGCGAACTCCACACAAACAGTCACCCAAGGGTGGAAATGAACTTGGGTTCCTGGCACTGTGCTAACCACTGAGTCACCATGCCACCTTACATCAGACCTCCTAACATCAGCCTCAGACATTGAACTGCCTGAGCCAATTGCCATGCTCTTTTAAAAAACTGTCCTATGATCTATATTAGACAAGGTGCCCTAGTGGCACAATGGGTAGTGTCCCTGCCTCTGGGCCAGAAGGTTCAAATCCCACTCCAGGACTTGATGACCAAGGGAAAGTGGGTTCATAACAGGACCAAATATCTTAACTACCAACTTGTAACTCCTTCCAAAATGACATTGGCAGCCAAAAACAGCAGAACAGTCTCCATGCTTGATATGGAGTAGACCCCATCATATTGTCATTGAGGTCTACAGGACAGCAAAGTCTGTGCCCGTCAAAAACAGCCACCTAACTGTTCTAATCCTGTTTTTATCAAGCACTGATCAACCAGGATGAACTAGTTATAGAAACAGATGTAAGCACATGTTTTGTCTACCGTTCAATGTGGGAAAAGAAATGAAGACCCTATCTGGGAGCCTGAATGCCACTCTAGCACTGCACTGGAATAAGCATGCACTGTGTGTATTCCACATGGCATTAGCTAGTGCCCCAGCAGCTAAGCTATCATTTACCCTGGTGTTGTATGGTGCCAGGCTGCACAAAAGTAACCAGGGGCTGAATCTTACAGAGGGGCCTAAGTGATCTGGGCTTTCATGAGAAATGCAGAAGAATTGTGAGCAAAGTCCAGAGAAGCCCATCTCAATGTCAGGAGGAAGCCACCATACCTTTTAACCGAGTTCAGGTGTTAAGGCGAGATTCTTGCTGGGCAGTGGCAAGTTGGCTATTAAGAGGGATTATTGCTGGTTAATGATTTCATTAACTGCGTATCTCGCCTTATTAATATGCAGCTTCTGATTTTACCATCTGCTGTGAGTAAACTAGACACTGAGAGCTCTTGACATGGAAATCAGAGCAACTTTAGCTCGCCACTGGCTACAAACAGCCTCCATCTTGGACCCTGGGCACCTCCGTGGACACTGAGCCACATTATCCCCATTCCCATTGGACATTGGCATCCAATGTGCCAGCCTCTAAGAACCCTCATGGCACATTTACAGGACACATAAACACTTCACTGTGCAGGACGGAGGTGTCAGTGAGTAAGTGAGTAGGTGGCTTAGAGGCGATGCAGGGTTAGTGGTGTTAGGGATTGGTGCGGTTAGAGTGAGTGAGGGAAGATGTTGCGGGCATTAGTGAGAATGGTAGAGCATGAAGCTTGGTGGGAATTGGGCACAGCAACAGAGACAGATTGTGTGTGAGGTCTCAGAGAGAAGATGGTGGCACTTACACTGGCAGAGTGAAGAAAGTAATTGATTTTTTCCTACAGTGCTTAGCATTCCTCCAGATAATTGAGACTGGACTGGCCCAGATGGTAACCTCAGACCAGGTTGGCATGGCCTGGTTTCATGACTTCCTCTGCTGGCCCTAGGCCAAGAGGAAGTCCTGGACCTGCATCATCCAATCTACAGGGATCTCCAGGACCCTGCCTCAAAGTGTGGCACAAATTTTCCCTTCTCTGCCATATCCAGAGCAAATGCCAGCAACCATGTAGGGCATCTCTGGACTGACAGTGCTTGTTGGGTGCACAACGTCCTTTTGAAGAGGATGCCAGGTTAGGGATGCCAGTCCACAGCCCAGTCCATCATGCAAGCCAACTACCCATCCATTGACTCCATCTATGCTTCTTCCTGCCTCAGGAAGGTAGCCAACATAGTCAAAGGCCCCTCCCCCCCACCCCGGTTATAATCTTTCCCAAACTCTTCCGTCAGGCAGAAGATACAAAAGCTTAAACACACATACCAACAGATTCAAGAACAGCTTCTTCTCCACCTTTATTAGACTTCGAAAAGGACCTCTCAAATTTTACATTTAGTGTTGATCTTGCTCTCTGTGCACCTTCTCTGCAGCTGTAACATTGTATTCCTCGTTCTGTTCTATAACCCTAACACACTTTGATGGTACAATCTGCCTGTACTGGATGCAAAACAAAACTTTTCACTGTACCTAGGTACATGTGACAATAATAACTCAAATCAAATCAAATCAAAAGACGTGCATTCCAAGGAGAGAGATTTTAAAAAGTCATGAGGGGCAAATTTTTTTTACACAGAGAGTGGTTCGTGTGTGGAATGACCTTCCAGAGGAAGTTGTGGATGCAAGTATAGTTACAGTGTTTAAAAGACGTTTAGATAAGTACATAAATAAAAAATGTTTGGAGGAATATTGACCAGGTGCAGGCAGGTGGACTAGTTCACTTATGGTCAGCATACACTGGATAGACCAAAGTGTCTGTTTCCATGCTGTTTGACTCTATGACTTTGTGACTCTATATCTCAGCCGTGGCAAGGTGTTCCAGGATGTGTGATTGGTAGAATAGGGCTAGAATCAGATGAGAGGGTACCACTCCATGAATTGTAATGAAACTGATGCTTAGGCAAGAAAACGTAATTTTCACCCCCAGGCTGTAGCAGCACCAGGTTACCATGCCAACCCTCCAGCTGCAACGACTGAAGTGGGGAACGAATGTTGGAAAGCTCTCCCAGTCATTATCCTTTAGCTAAATTCTGACCCTAAATACATTCGTCAGAATCAGAACAATCCATTCCCTCATGGAATGTACTTTAAGTAAAGGTTTAGAGTAGGAGTAAGCCACACAGCCCCTTCAGCTTGCTCCCTTTTTCAATGAGTTCCTGACTGATCTGATTACTCCACATTTCTGCCTTTACCCAATAATCTTTCAGGCCCTGGCTTAGCAAGAATCCATCTACTCTGCATTAAAAATATTCAAAGATTCTACATCCATCTCATTCGAAGAAGAGAGTTCCAAGTGCACACAATGTCGTTCTGGCAGCATCTGTGAAGAGGAATCAGAGTTAACATTTCCTCAGAGTAGTCCAGGGGAAGGGTCACTGGACCCGTAGCGTTAACTCTGATTTCTCTTCACAGATGCTGCCAGATCTGCTGAGCTTTTCCAGCAACTTTATTTTTGTTTCTGATTCACAACATCCGCAGTTCTTTCGGTTTTTACTCACAATGTAGTGAGTGATTAGAACAAGGTCAACCAGGTGGACATCTTAAAATATGAGTCCCCCAATTGGGGCTATTAGAATGATCAGGGAGCCCTGGCTGACAGATAAGAGCATGAGTGTCAGACATCCTGTTCACTCTGAGAGCTGTCTCAGAGGGAGCTGGGTCAGTGCCAAGGACTCTCCAAGTGTAAGTGACTTGGTGTCAGGATACCGGCCTCTGTGGAGTTATTTCACACGACATTTAAAATTTCTCCTCCTTTCTATCTTACATGCGCAACCTGTTATTTTGAAACAGGCAATCCCTAGTTCTAGATTCTTCACAAGAGGAAACATCCTTACACTCTGTGAAAGTCCCTCAGGATCTTATGTTTTGATCCATTCTCTTCTCACCCTTCTAAACTTCAACAGATACAAATCTAGCCAGTCCAACCTTCCCCCATGGGCAAGCCACCCATTCGAGATATTAATCAAGTAAACATCCTCTGAACTGCTTCCAAATCATTCAAAACCTTCTTTAAATAAGGAAACCAATGCTCTACCCAATACACCAGATGTTACTTTCTAATTTTCTGAACTAATGCTATTAGAGAAATATTTTAATGCTTGTAACATGCACTTTAGCTTTTAGGATCCTGGACTAAATAAATATTTTCCATTTGCCTACTTTAAATAAAAGAAGCTGGTGAAAACTCCAGATATTTGGAATTTGTTCCCATCATCTGCATTACAATCATTGAGCTGAGCATAAATAGACTGTGTCTTTATGCTTTCATTGCTTTCATAGCTTTCGCTTTCATGTCAGTGGTTTCCTTCCTTATTCATTATTTGGATCACTTTACACTTTCTAATTGCTCAAATTTGTCACAATCTTTCCCCATAATTTAAATATTCTTTCTAATCATGTTCTGCCAGATAAGCTATCGAATTATACTACAGTGAAAAGAATAACCCTCTGTCATTACAATAAAAGAAAACAGGGTGGCATGGTGGCTCAGTGGTTAGCACTGGGCTCAGTTCCACCCTTGGGTGACAGTCTGTGTGAAGTTTGCACATTATCCCTCTGTCTATGTAGATTTCCACTGGGTGCCCTGGTTTCTTCCCACAGTCCAAAAGTGTGCAGGTTGGGTGGATTGGCCATGGGGAAATGCAGGGTCATAGGGATTTGGTGCAATGCTGTTTGGAGGGTTGATGTGGACTTGATGGGCCAAATGGCCTACTTCCACACTGTAGTGATTCTATGAAAATGAAGCTACATCATTATAACCCAAATGTAGAGGGTGAGGATGGCTCATCATCATACAGTGCTTCAAATATCATGAATTCAAAATATGAATTATCAGGTGCACCTCACAATCCAAACTGTAGAGAGATTATCTGCATAAACCCATATTGCTGTTGGGTCAGAGAGTAATGCTGCATGAAAACAGGTCCTTTGGCCCAAACTGGTCCATGGTGCCCAATCAGCTAGATCCAACTGCCCACATTTGGTCCATATCCCTCTTAACCCTTCCCATCCATGTACCTATCCAAATGTTTTTTAAATGTTGCTATTGTACCTGCCTCAACCACTTTCTCTGGCAGCCCATTCCATATATGCACCACCCTCTGTGTGAAAAAGCTGCCCCTCAGGTCCTTCTTAAATTTTTCCCCTCTCACCCTAAACCTATGCCTTCCAGTTTTCAATTCCCCATCCCAGGGAAAAAGACTATATGCATTCATCCTATCTATGCCCCTAATGATTTTATATGCATCAATAAGGTCACCCCTCATTCTCCTACATTCTAAGGAATAAAGTCCTATCCTGGCCAACCTCTCCCTATAACTCAGGCCTACTAATCCTGGCAACATCCTCATAAATCTTCTTTGCACACTTCCCAGTTTAACTATGCCTTTTCTATAACAGGGTGACCAAAACTGTACACAATACTCTAAGTGCGGCCTCACCAATGACTTACACAACTGGAACATAACGTCTCAACTCCTACACTCAATGCCCCGACTGATGAAGGCCAGTGAGCTAAATGCCTTCTTCACCTCCCTGTCTAGCTGTGATGCCGCTTTGATGCTTTGACTTCTATATCATGGCAGTGTTCTCATTATGGTGTCAGAAAGAGAATCCTAGGATGTTGACCCAGTGATAATGAGGAATACAAAGTCGGGATGTGAAGGACCTGAAGGGGAAATTGGAGATGGCGGTATTCCCAGCTGCTTTTGTTTTTCTCGGTGTTTGAAAGCAGTCTAAGTAAGGTACTGTATGAGAGGAACGTCAAGGGGATACCCATCCAGTTAATAGGCACCAATTCAAAGTTTACCATCTTTGGCGTAATTGACATCACTGAAAACGACAATGAACATTTGCTACTTTTCTCTCTTATAATTTCCAGGAACAAAGAGTGCATAGAAACCCTTACTGACTCACATTATCACCCAACACTTTCAAATGACCCAGAAACACAATGAGCAATGGAATTGAGTGCTATCAGTGGAACGGTTTCAAATATGAGTTCACTTCTGTTCAATAATGATTTGTGTTTCCTCAATAATGCCTGGATTCTACTGAGACGTTACAAAATCCTAATTCTTGTGACTGCAAACTCAATTTGCACCCTGATCTTCCGTGTGACAGTTCATCATTTATACAGCATCACCAAGGATTGTGACTTTCAGTTGCAAAAATGAGATGGTTTATGAGCTGTCATGAAATGAAGCAGCATTAAAGGAACTTTATGAGATGTTGCTGTTGCTAATAAACTGTCACCTAATATATTCAAAGTGCTGGGAACATGAGCTCTGCACCCCAAGTTTGTACGAGAGGTCGGTCTGTCCACAAGTTCACAACCAGAAGACAGCTTCAGAATTAATACAGAAAACGCAAAATTCTCCCAGATTTAGGGTGATTTTACAAACAAGGTCAGGTGTATCAACTCTCATTCTCTGTATTCATGCTAGCCTATCATTTCGTGACTAACCTTGAACCTTGAGCAAATAATGGACCAGCTTTTACGTAGACCTTCAATATCCCAGTCTTTAAGTTCAAGATTACTGTGAAAGTGTCCCACAGTATGTTTTAATTTTTTTTCAAAAGAACTGTCCATATATATTTGACAGACTCTAGCTCCCTCCTGTCAACCCAAATAAGCCAGTAATTGAAGAGTCGCTGTGTCCCTTATCTGTTGCCAGTTTTTATCCAGAAGCTTTGAATTACACACTTCTGAGGAGCTGGATATAATTAGCTTAGCCAAACAAAGATCTAGCACAGAATTTATGGCCTGTATCAATGTAATTTAAGATATTGGTGTATCTTATGAATTGCATTCACTCTGTGGGTCATCGCATTGATGGTGGTGCAGGAGGCTTGTACACGCTGATAATCCCTTGAACAATACTGCCAGGAGCTGCTTACCATTGGTGGGGCCAATTATGGCGGCTGCATTAGGGCTGGGAGGTGCCAGGCAAAGTGCAGTCCAAAAAATTGAAGGAAGGTTATGCATCTCCAAGGCTGTGAAGGCTGCAGCAGCAAGGTGGTCCTTGCAGGATGCCCAAGATAGAATCTCTACAGTGTGGAAGTAGGCCATTCTGAACCACCCAGAGCCACGCCCCTGCCCTATCCCTGTAACTCTGCATTTCCCATGGCAAATCCATCGAACCTGCACATCTCTGGACTGTGGGAGGAAACCAGAACCAAAACACACACAGACACAGGGAGAATGTGCAAGCACCACGCAGACAGTCGCCTGAGGCTGGAATCAAGCCCGGGTTCCTGGCATTATGAGGCAGCAGTGCCACCACTGAGCCACCATGCCGCCAATGATATTAGGGCATAAGTGATAATACTGCCCATTGTTCTTTTATAAGTTATCTGCTGATCTATAAAATAAAGATTGATTATTTTATGTAATAGATGTTCTGACAAAATGTCAAAGGCATGCCAATCCACTGCTACAACTTGACTTTTCATCTTTCTTTTGTGACTTTGTGTTCTCTAAAACTCCAGTGTAAGAACCTGTATTGCAGTGCTGTGTATTTCTGCCTTTTTGTGGACTTCTCCGTTCTCAGTTAAATTGTACGTTGTTGCCCATAAAGGAAGTGCAGCCTTGTAGTAGCAACTTTCTGCCTGTAAATGGTGTTGTTGCTGAAGAAGGAGTGATAACATCACAGAAGCATTTTAAAAACAATCTTCATGCTTATTTGGAAAAAGGAAATAGCAGAATGATCAAAGTGTGGACACAGGTAAGTCTTTTCAATGCAGAAAACCACCTTTTATAGAGTTTTTAAACCACATTTTCTTCTAGAAATATTTTGGAAATACCCTTTCATGCTATTTCAATGTGCCTTTTTTAAAAATCGCATCAGCAGCCTCTCATTTATATTAAAGGAGGGGAGGCTACGGTACTTACTGGGCTTCTGTGCTCATTTCTAGCATTTAATTTTGGATGTATTTCTTAACTCCATTTCTGAACTTGAATTGATTAATAGATTACTGTTACGAAAAAATCGCTTTCACAACTGCCTTGATTCTGTCACCGTTTTAACCCTGAAGGATTAACCCTTTTAACCCTGATTATTATTCCAGCAGCCTGGCATGAAGGTCTACACCCTGCATGGTGGTCTTGTCCTTGCACTAGAGATGGCATCTGGGTCTTCCAATGGCCCAGAGTGGGGGTCTCGTCTTGGTGTGACTGGAGGGTCTCGGCCTGGCCTGGCCTGGTGCTTTTAGTCCGGTCTTCCAGCATACCCCAAACCCAGGAGTCTTTATTGACCTGTGAAGAACCTTTTGCTTTTTTTCTTCTTATTTATGGCTTCTGCCATTTAGGCTCCGTGGTATGGCAACTTATAAAACTTTTCACTATTGTTTTTGTAAAAGTACATGTGACAAAAAAATCCTATTCTTTTCTAATTAATAAGTAGCTGCCCCAGTTCCCTTTTAGTATCCATGTACTCTTACCATAATGTTGTTTTGTGGTTCACTATAAGTTAGTCCCACCAGGATTGGAGGGTTTGAGCTATTGGGATGGGCTGAATAGGCTGGGGCTATTTTCCCTGGAGCATTAGAGGCTGAGGGGTGATCTTACAGAAGTTTATAAAATCACGAGGGGCATGGATCAGGTGAATAGACAAGGTCTTTTCTCCAGGGTTGGGGAGTTCAAAACTAGAGGGCATTGGTTTATAGTGACAGGGGAAAGATTTAAAAGGGATCTAAGAGGCAACTTTTTCATGCAGAAGATGTGCGTATATGGAATGAGCTGCCAGAGGAAGTGGTGGAGGCTAGTACAATTACAACATTTAAAAAGCATCTGGTAGGGTATATAAATAAGAAGGATTTAGAGGGATATGGGCCAAATGCTGGCAAATGGGACCAGATTAATTTCGGATATCTGGTCAGCATGGACAAGTTGGACTGAAGGGTCTGTTTCCATGCTGTACAGCTCTATGACTCTATCACTCTATAATACACACCACAAATAGGTTATTCTTGTGTCAGATACTTGTAATTTATTTACAGCACTGACTACTTACAAGACAATTTACAAGACTTATGTATTTGAGTCTGGCTTCTTGCATACTGATGTTAGTGTACATGACACACACTGAGTGTCTACGTTGACTCCATTACACAGACAGAGTGACCAAAGGTGAGGCAGGTAACTTAGTGCCAGAACAGAACACGCCATGATGTCATGTAGCTGTCTTAAAGGTACAGACCTGTCCGACCTGGAATATGTGCCAAAATACAGCAGGCCAGATCCTCCTGTTTGTTGGCATAGATTTTAAGGAATGCAACACTGGAAAATAGCTTGCTGCCTTTTTATATTGAAACAGGCAGATTTATTAATAAAATGAGACAAGTATGCAAGAATTTATGTACATAAAATTATGCATAAAATAATAAAAGGTCCCAAAGGCTCTGATCTCAACTGACTCTACCCTTCAATGTTTTTCCCCTAAATAAAGCTCGTTGCTACAAACTGACAGGATTTCTTTTGAAAAAAGAACAACTTGTATTTAATTGAAAGGCTAATGCAGAGGTGGTGCGGACTATTCTGGAGAACAAGTACCATCTTTATTATTTCCATCTTGCTTCAGAAAGAAAGGAGACCCCACTTTAGTAAAACTCTGCCTTTTGAAGTAGGTTTTATGCTGCCACATTCCAACTGGAAGGAAACCAACATCTTTGAATAACAGTGACCTTTTAAGGCACAATGTTAGGAATGACCTAAATGCTGCGGAAACAACTCTTGCATCAAGTAACCTTCAATTAACTGTTTTGCCTTCTAATCTCCCTAACCATTTAGCACTCTAAAAATTGCACCAGTACACTCTCAGAACTTAACATTAAAGGTGCCTAGCAGGATGTGTCCAAGGTTCTGCCTGACACACTGTGATCTCCAGCATTTGTTGTTTTCAGTTCTTGCCTCCAATATACATCCCATAGTTATGACAGATTCTAATTTGTTGTTAAAGTTAGTGAGTTTAGAATTTCACAAGCACTTGTACTTACTTTGTCCAGGAGGTTAAGGTCCATGAAACCTCAATACTCCCTAGTTAACAAGCTGGTGAACACATAGAAATCCCCCCACAGTGTAGAAGCAGGCCCATCAGCCCATCAAGTCAACACTGATCCTCCAAAGAGCATCCCACCCAGACCCAGCCCATACCCTATCCCTGTAACCCTGCATTCCGTATGGTTAAACCCCCTAACCTACACACTCCTGTGACAGCATGGGCAATTTAGCACAGGCAACCCACCTAGCCTGCGCATCTTTGGACTGTGAGAGGAGTCTGGAGCACACCCACATAGACATGGGGAAAATGTGCAAACTCCACACAGACAGTCACCCAAGGGTGCAATTGAACGCAGGTCCCTGGTTCTGTGAGGCAGCAGTGCTAATCACTGAGCCATCATGTTAGAAAAGATTCTGAAGCATTACTTATCAGCTCAACATCTGACTAAAAATGAAAATGCAGAACTGTTCTGTTTTGGAGTGTCTGAACAATTGATGTATATTTAGTGTTGCATCGCTCCATTGATATTGGGAACTATTATTAACATGTCAGTTACCATCAGCTGTGGGTTCAAGGCGGTGCGGAATTTTGTGTTCAAGTACAGAAAACTCTAGTTGATTGTCTTTGCTTTGATAATCAAACCAACCTATGGCTGTATCTCCAAGTGATCACCCAAGGCACTGATGCAGCTTTTAAATGTTAACATTACTTCATCCTGATTGGCTTTTAGTTTGCTCTTCTGCCAGCAATCTGCAAATGCGAAGTTAAAGGTCAGAATTCAGACAGAACTTTTTTTTTCCCAGATGGAGCTTCAGTGTGAATAGCAGCTGGGCTTATAGGCCAAAGAAGTGTGGGGATGAACTATGGGGAAGCTCAATATATCTATTGAGGCAGGTTAATTTTGATTCATTTTGGAAGGGCAAATTTGAATGCGGAATTACAGGGTTAATGGCAGGATTCTTGGCAGTGTGGAGAAACAGAGGGATCTTGGGGTCCACGTCCATAGATCCCTCAAAGTTGCTACCCAAGTTGATAGGGTTGTAAAGAAGGCGCATGGTGTGTTGGCTCTTATTGGCAGGGGAATTGAGTTTAAGAGCCATGAGGTTATGCTACAGCTCTATAAGACTGGTTAGACCACACTTGGAATATTGTGTTCGGTTCTGGTCACCTCATTATAGGAAGGATGTGGAAGCTTTAGAGAGGGTGCAGAGGAGATTTACCAGGATTTACCTGGACTGGAGGGCAGGTCTTATGAGGAAAGGTTGAGAGAGTTAGGGCTTTTATCATTGGAGCGAAGAAGGATGAGAGGTGATTTGATAGAGGTGAACAAGATGATGAGAGGCATAGATAGAGTGGATAGTCAAAGACATTTTCCCAGGGTGGAAATGACTATTACGAGGGGGCATAATTTTAAGGTGATTGGAGGAAGGTATAGGGGTGATGTCAGAGGTAGGTTCTTCACACAGAGAGTGGTGAGTGCATGGAATGCGCTGCCGGCAGTGGTAGTAGAGTCAAATACTTTAGAGACTTTTAAGCGACTCTTGGATAGGCACGTGGAGGATAGTAAAATGTAGGGTATGCAGGGTAGATTGATCTTAGTAGGATAATAGGTCGGCACAATATCGTGTTCTATGTTCTATGTTAAAAGCTCCCCATTGAAACAACATAGAACTAAAATCATGGGCCATGTTAAAATGTATGTATAGATTTTTTTTAAGAATGCTTACACTGACATGTCTTAATTCAGAAAGCAAAATAACAGTTTATTGCTAGCTTTGTGGAGTATTCAGTGCTTTGAAAATGCAATTTAATTCTCCCAGTTTGCAATTTACCAAAACTTTACACTCTGTGGTGCTTAAAGATAATAATAGTCTCAGTATGAGACTGGATGAAGGCAATTTGGATGATTTAGTGTTTAATTTTCTCAGTCATTGGCATTAGTTTAAGCTCCTGCATAAAATTCCACAATTCCAAAGGCGTTTTTATACTGTGCAGATTGATTTGCCATGCAACATCTTTGTATCAGTGACCTGAGCTGCTCTCCAAACAGGCAATGGGAAAATTTTACCTCTGAGTAAGATTTTTCTTGTTAGGCAATTTTGACATTTCAGTTTATGAATTAACTAACTGCTTCGTAATTTCTTTAATTCGTACCAATGCTTGATACAAGAGGCAATTTCAGAGTACACAGCCACATTCTGATCTCCTTAGTGATATCTGTGTTGAGGAGGAGTATGAATATCTGAAGATATTTCTTCTCCCATCTCCCGTTATTCTATTTGCCTCAGAATGCTGACACTGCTCTGTAACAGCATGGGTACTGGCATCACTGATTTGCTCTTTTTATTATTGGCTATGCATAGCAATTATATCTGCAGCAAATGTTCTGTTTCTCATTCATTCACAGGATGAGGGCATCACTGGCTAGGCCAGCAATTATTGCCCATTCCGAAGTGTCCAGAGGCAGTTAAGAGTCAACCATATAGTCTTAGGTCTGGAGTTACATGGCCACACCAGGAAAGGGCAGAAGATTTCTTCCTTAAAGTACATCAGTGAATCAGATGGGTTTTTCTGACATTTGACAATCGCATCATGGTCATTGTTAGACTCTTAGCTTTTATTGAATTCAAATTCCACCATCTTCTATGGTAGGATTCAAACCAAGGTCCCCAGAACATGACCTGGGTCTCTGGGTTAATTCTCTAATACCGCTACCACTAATACCTCCCTGTGTTGAGTTTAAGAATGATGAACATGCACTCAAACAATTGAATTTAGAGCAGGAGTAGGCCACTCAGCCCCTCAAGCCTCCTCCACCATTCAAAATGATCTGATTACTCCATATTCCTACCTAGCCCGAAAAACTTTCAGCCTCTTCCTTATTAAGAATCTATCTAGTTTTGTCCTAAAACTACCCAAAGACACTGCTTTCACTTTTGAGGTAGAAATTTCCAAAGACTCATGACCATTTGTGAGAAAAATACTCTCCTTATTTCTGAAACGGTGACACCTAAACTTCGAACCTAATTCTGGATTCTCCCACAAGATGAAACATCCTTACCATATCTACCCATCAAACATCTCAGAATCTAAGATAACAAGGTGTAGAGCTGGAGGAACACAGCAGGCCAAGCAGCATCAGAGGAGCAGGAAAGCTGATGTTTCGGGCCTAGACCCTTCTCAGAATCTACTTTGTTTTTCAATCACAACATGTATTGCTCTTCTAAACTTTAGTGGATACAAATCTAGTCTGTCCAAACTTTCCTCAGAAGAAAACCCACCCGTTTCAGGTATTGGTTGTGTAAATTTTCTCTGAGCTGCATCCAAAATATTTACATTCTTCCTGAAATAAGTTGACCAATACTGTGCACAGTACTCTAGAAGTGGTCTTACCAGTACCCTGTATAACTGAAGCATTACCTCCTTAATCTAGCATTCAATTCACTTGCATTCTGTTAGCTTTCCTAATTAATTGCTGGACCTGCATTCTAATATTTTATAATTTGTACATGAGGAAACCCAGATCCCCCTGCATCTCAGAACTCTGCAATCCCTCATCCATTGGACAATATACTTTTTTTGTATTCTTCCTGCCAGAATATCATTTTTCTACATTATGTTATATTTACCACATCGTTGCTCACTCCCTTAACTTACCTATATTCTTCTGTAGCATCCTGATGTCCTCTTCACAACTTACTTTCCTACTGCCTTTTTTCCTACTACAAATCAGCAAATTTGGCAATCATACCTCTTGACACTTCATCCATCTCATTTGTATAAATTGTAAACAGTTGAGGTCCCCAGTGCCAGTTACCCTCATGTGCCACACCATCTTGCCAACTAGAAATTGATCTACTTCTGTTGACTCTCTGTTTCCTGTTAACTAGCCAAGCCTGTCTGTCCAAGCCAAAATGCTACCCATGACCTCATGAGATTTTATTCTCTGCATAAGCATTTGATGTGAAATACAGAAATACAGAATGTATCAGGACCTGTGTATTTCTCTCTCTTTCTACCACACCCTCCTATGGCCACTGCCATTCTGTTAAGTTTCCAGGTTATATAAGATTTTCCCATTGCGAAAGGTACTTGTCATGCAGTCGTACACTACTGTTTCCCATCTTTAACTTAGGATGAAACCTCATTGGCTCCAGAAACCACAGATTCCTGCAACTATATTTCCAGCACAGGGAAGCAAAATCATTTTGTCTTGACAATCCATGGGTAACTGCACAGAGGATCCATCACTACAAGTTAACATTGATTTTCTGATGAATCATGACCTTTGCATTGCTACGTTGAGGCTATTTTAAAACATGCTGGTCCATGTCGAAAACCGTATATAAAGATACAATCTAATCTCTGGTTTCCAGTGCTTGAATTTGAAATTCTGATCCATTTTTTAAAAGGGCACGTCTGCTTGTCTTCAGGGGGATAGAAAATTGTTCGGCAGCATTTGATTTGTTTCAAGAAAGTGAACAGCCTGTTATTATTTCCAGCACTTTGATTTTGTGCCCCAAAGCTCTGTTGGCGACAGAGCTGAGAGCCACTGTAACCTCTTTTAAATGGCCCTTTTTTAAGAGTGTGACGAAATCTATAAACAACTTCAAACAGTTGGAAAACAAAATCATTGTACTTCACTGACACAAGAAGCAGTTTGCATCGACAGGCCAAATTGACCTAGGTGCAGTATATTTTGAGAGAGGGAAATTGTCTAGGTTCCTCCCATTTGGCCCAATTTTCACAAGAAACACTCTTATTTTGTGAATGCTGCAGAAGGGTCTCGGCCCGAAACGTCAGCCTTCCTGCTCCTCTGATGCTGCTTGGCCTGCTGTGTTCATCCAGCTCTACACCTTGTTATCTCTTAATATGGAGAGGATTCATTTTCACAGGAAACAATCCCCAAATGATTAAGAGTGGTTCACTCTGGCTTGACTCTTCAGGGTCATTCTGAAAGCGCATTTGAAGCAGTAATTTTGGCTCATAGTGACGTCAACTTGCATTCATAGTGCAGTGATAATGGACTGTAAGGCCTTAAGGCACTTCACAGGACTGTTATCAGAAAAACATTGATACTGAACTAAAAAAGAAGACTTGAATTACTAGTTTATTGAATTCCCACTTCCTTCCCCTCCATTGGTACTATTTTTGAGCCAGAACTCAAATTGGCCCCATGGCTTTGCATGCAAATAATATCAGAACTGGGACAGAGTATTGTGGTTGCCTGATTAGCTGAACTCTTTATAACGGTGTAGATTTGAGAGGTGGCTTTGATTCAGAACTTGAAGCGCAGGCAATTTACAAAATGGTGAGCATGGTTTTCCATTAGTGTGCCCATGATTTTCCGAGATGCATTTCCTGTGGGCCCCACTCTCTCCCGGAGGCACTGGTTTACGGCAGCATCCCTCTTAGGAATTCGGACCCCGGGTCAGGAACTGCAGCGAGGTTTTCTGGATTAAGATGAATGCCACATGGGCAACTTTGCAAACTCTACCTTGACAAATTTTCTTTTAAGTCAGCTCCTGTCCTCAAACTCATTCAGTCTGCAGGCTATCGCACTTCATCTCAGTGACTATTCTATCTTTACAAAACTTGACAGTGAGGGGTGCAAACCAACAATTCAAAACCAGAACGTTACCACTGAACCTGACATAGGCATCACCCCCTCCCTCCCCACTAGCTTACCTGCAGCGATGAAGAGTGGGAACCCTGGTTTATCTTTCAACTTTCCAATGACCAAGTGGTACTGATACCAATAGTTACTGCTTCTGTTGCTCCATCATTGCCAATGAAGCTGGGACCAGCTTCCTCAGCACACGCTGCTGATCGCTCCTTAGAAAAACCTCTAGCTGCCTCTCCAAATGGAACACAGACAGACCACAGTGTAACTCCAGCAGCATCTCAATCCTAGGCATCAATGCCCAGTCAAATCAATGGAAAATCTGATGCTACAGGCCTACTGTCTCACAATAATTTTACCAAATAAGTAAGTGCTACCTTTTCTCTCAGTCGTAGAATACATGATGAGAGTGTTTTTTTATGGCAAAAAAACTTCCTATGGATTATTACAAGGGCAGCACAGTGGCTCAGTGGTTAGCACTGCTGCTTCACAGCACCAGGGACCCAGGTTTGATTCTACCCTTGGGTGACGGTCTGTGCGGAGTTTGTATATTCTCCCCATGTCTGTGTGTGTTTCCTCCGGGTGCCCCAGTTTCGTCCCGCAGCCCAAAGATGTGCAGATTAGGGTGGATTAGCCATGCTAAATTGCCCATAGCATCCAGGGATGTGTAGGCTATGTGGATCAGCCATGGGAAATGCGGGGTTATAGGGTAGGGTAGGGTAGGAGAGGGTGGTCTGGGTGGAATGCTTTTCGGTGTGGACTCGATGGGCTGAATGGCCTACTTCCGCACTGTGGGCACTCTCTGAATATGTTTACCACAGTGGCTGGATACAATTCTAATGAAAGCAGGGGCTGCTGTTTGACTGTGGAATGCCACATGGAAGTAACATTTTAGACAGTGCCTGAGGGAAAAAAAAATCAGAGAGGATTAATCCTATCTGCACCCTTCATGTTCAAACTTTTAGAAGGCAGAGCTGATAACAAACTGAGCTGGAAGAACTTGAGAGGAGCACTTGAGTTACTAAAAGTTCAGCGTTGGTTTGTAAATATCAGTTAGTGCAATATGGCGAATAAGGTGTTTCCAACTTCTCAGATATTAAGGCAACCCTTGTCCAAATGCAGCAAAATTTGAACAACATTCAGGCTTAGGCTGATAATAGGGTTTGTGCCACTCAAGTGCCAGGCATCCATCTCCATCTAGAGGAAGTCCAACATGTCCCCTTGATATTTAATGGTATGACCGTCACACTCTGGAGATCACAGTTGACTGGGAACTTAATTCGAGTTATCTAAGTATTGCGGTTATAAGACCAGGTCAGAGGCTGGGAAATCCGCAAGATGTAATTCATCTTCGGGCTGCCTAAAACCTATCTGTCCTCTACAAGGCACACGTCAGGAATATGATAGAATACTCCGCACTTGCCCGGATGAATGTAGCTCCAAAAACACTGAAGAATTTCAATATCATCCAAGAAAAAGATTGTCTGCACTAACCACGCACCCCCCCAACCCTGGCCTTTATCCACCAATGCGTAATGGCTGCATTGCAATCTGTTTACAAAAGGCATTGTAGCAATTTGCCATGTATCCATCAGCAGCACCTTTCAAAGTGCTGGAAGGACAACAGCAGCAAAAGCATGGGATCACCACCTCCTACTCATCCCATGTCACACCCCAGCCTGATTGGGAAATACATCACCATATAGCCATGATCATTGCGTGTCTAAATCCTGGAACTCACTCACGAAATTAAACAAAAAGCTGCATAACAAAGACTACAGTGGTTTAAGAGTGTGACTCACCATCGCCTTCTTAGAGGAAACGAGCGTTGGATAATAAATGCTCCCCTTATCAATGACACTCAGATCCCACAGATAATTTAGTTGCAATCAGTTGCGGTCTCTCCATTTATTTCTTAGCGTCAGTATACCACAAAGGCTAGTTGGAATGTGTGCCCCAGCCTCCATTAAGAAAAAATAGCAAACAGGCCACTGATTGGAGAGTCACTAACCACATAGTGTACAATCGTTAGTAACTGAGGAAACGACCAAACATTGGGATCCATTTTAAAATGGGTGAGGCAATGAAGAGGCATTGAATTATCAACTTCAATGAGTTTCCATGTGCAATAGCCTTTTAGGATGCAGTGCTTACTGCCAAGCCTAACTGAATGGTTCTATTCAGCTGCTCTCAAAGCGGATGTTTTTGCTATCTCTCACAAAGAAAGAGCTGTACTTTTTGACTTTAAACTTCTGCTTGCAATTTGCAGCCAACAGCACTTTGTTTTTCTTGCGCCTATAATTATTGCAACAGAATTCAATCCTCATAAATGTTCTGTCTTTTGCAAGCATGCAGACAACTTTGACAATAGACGAACATCTTTAAGCAATCTGAGTATGACAACAAGCTTTCACAGTTCTTACAAATTACTAAACCTACGATATTAACTGAATTCAACTCTTAAAGCCATTCATTAAGTTCAAGCATCATTTGTTAATAGGGTCCTCTGGTTCCAAAGTTCAATGATATTAATAATGTTAGTCATGCCCCAATAATTATTCACTTTTTAAAAAAATCAGCGGATTTCATCTTTTGATGGGAGGTTTAAGTGTAGGTTAACAGATCTCAGCGTGTAAGTAGCTGATCACCAGAATGAACACCATTCCCCAATTCAAACCATATTCTGCAAACAGAAATTGAAACAGAAAAGGGAACTTTGATAAAATGATATATCCTGACTCTGAATAAAGTAGAAGAGCTTTCATTTTCCAGCTTGCTCAAACATCACTTTAAGCAACATTCATAACACTTCGATTTTAGTCCTTGGCTTTATTTTACATTTAAAAGATTCGCTTGCAAGATTTCTTGGCTCACCTATCATTTTTAAGGCACTGACTGACCCTGAAGTGGGTGTAAAAGGGTTTGAATACAAAGTGACCTTATTCAGCAGGAGGATTTGATCATGAACTCAATCAATGTCTGCAAGGACACAATTTCTCAGTGCAATTTACTGTGCGACTTTCAGGAATGGCTTGTTTTACTTCTCCATATTCCTGCAATACTGAAATGAGTTGTGACAATCCTAAATGTCACTACTGTGGGCATCAGGTAACTCTGTGCAGCTCAGAACTATACCAGGAAATTACCTATTAAGGGAACTTGGCCAATTACAAAACCATAGGATTGTAACAGAGTTGTTTCTCATTTGCAGTGCCATTTATTTGAGTCTAAATGGCAGTGCTATTGTTCACATGCTTTTTTTTTCAATAACAGTCCCCTTCTTACAATGTAACTCCAGACCATTTGTCAAAGTGTCAGCTGTGGTTCAGTTGGTACCTTTGAATCTGAAGTTTGTGGTTTCATGTCTAACTACAGGAGACACACCAGGGACCAGTGAGAGTTTGGAGGGTGTCTTTCCAGTGGGAAACCCAAACGAGATATTTACCTCTCCTGGCCTAACAGTAGAATGATAGAGTCATAAAACCATAGAGTATTACAGCACAGAAACAGACCCTTCGGTCCAACTCATCCATGCTGACCATGTTTCCCAAATTAAACCAGCACCATTTGCCCATATCCTTCTAAACCTTTCTTATTCATGTCCAAATGTCTTTTAAAAGTTGTAATTGTACCTGCATCTATCAGTTCGTTCAATATACAAAGCACCTTCTGTGTAATAAAGTTGTCCCTCAGGCCCCTTTTAAATCTTTCTCCTCTCACCTTCTGCCCTCTAGTTTTGAATCCCCCCTACCCCCGGAAAAGAGCTTGTCTATGCCCCTCATGATTTTATAAACCTCTATAAGGTCACCTCTCAACCTCCTTCGCTCCAGTGAAAGAAGTTCCAGCTTATCCAGCCTCTCCTTGTAATTCAAAACTCAGTAGTTCAAGCAGCTGAAGCTACCAGGCTTTATGAGTTGGGGCCCCTTTGCCATGAGTAAATGATCTGCCATGACCTAAGGAATTTTAACAGGCCCTAAGACAAGTGGACCGCCTTGTGAGGCTCCCTGTAGCATCTCAGACCGGACACTGGATCCTACAAGCCCCAAAGCCCCACTTTCCAAACCCTTAGCAGGGCCAGCCTAAAAGCCCCAGGGGTTCAGAGCAAAGAGCTGGGCTGCAAGCTCACTGCAATTCTGAAGGTGTGCTGCATTAGTGTCTTTCCATTGAATTGAAACCCTGTCTGCCCTGCAAAGAGATGGAAAGGATTCCATGACATTATCAGAGAGTTCTCCCAGGTGCCTTGGCCAATAGTTGTCCCTCAAGCAACACCACACAAAGAAATTATTTGGACATGATCACATTTGTGGGAGCTTGCTGTGTGCACATTGGCTGCCACATGTCTTACAGTGGCTATGCTTCCAAACAAGAGTGTTTCATTGGCTGTAATGTGCTTTGGGGTATCCAGAGGTTGACTTAGGTGCTAAATAAATGCAAATCTTTCTTGTTATAAAACATTTCCAGAGTAGTTGACAATTTACAAGGAAGGAAGAGGAGAAAATATTATGAAGAAAACTGCCCGAGAATTGATTTGAATTTGTTCATCCTTTCTTTTAGTATGGAGCAAATCCACTGAAACTGAAAGAATGTTAAGGGAAAGGATTGAGTTGAATTGTCCCTGTGCCACACAATACACACATATTAAGTTACATTTCAAGGAATGTTATAAAGAAAGAGCAGAGTCTGTATGTACTTTTTTTTTTAATTACCAAAGGCCCATTGCACATTCTTTCAGGATAACTCAAGGAAGCCAAGCCTATATTTAAAATTCTCTGAGGTTAGCAAGTCAATGCTGACCTCCAGGACAGTTAAGGCAGACATTTTTCTAAAGTCAATGGCAACGTCATCCGTGGTTGCATTTTGAGCAATATGCGTTTATTATGATTCAGTGGATATAACATATGAAGGAAGGACCCGATCCACAGAAGGTTCCCATCACCGACCAGGAAAAATGACAGGCAGCAGCACCCCAGCTGTCTTAATACTGGCTAAGGGAGACTTTCCAAAGTCATCTTTTACATCCAATTAAGTAAATTCATTGTGTGTGTTACTAAATTGCACACAGTCTAATTTTCGGATTAGTGAAAGAAACCACTTTGCAGCAGATATAATAACTAGGTCGTATCTGGAAGAAAAACGATGTTAAAAGCTGCAGTGAATTCGGTCCTGGTATATTCAGATTGGAGTTGATTCACATTTTCAGTGTCTGGAATTTTTAAGGGACAGGATTTCTCTTTCAAAATGGCCAGTATTTGATATTTGTATACATCATGACTTTGGAAGGTTGTTGTAGTGTAATGATAGTGTCCTAACCTCTGGGCCAGGAGGCTTTGGTTCAAATCCCACCTGCTTCAGAGGTGTTCTATAACATACTTAAACAGGTTGATTAGGAAATTAAAAAGAGGTGGGTATTTTGACTCTTATGGCAGAGTGGTAGTGTCCCTACATTTGAGCTAGAAGGCCTGGATTCAAAACCCACCTGAACCAGAGGTATTTCATAACACATCCAAACAGGTTGATTAAAATGATCTACATCTGGGCTCGTGGCTGGTCGTCCATGTTCCACCTTCTGTAAACATGAGATCATGGAAAATTTGAACTTGTACCGTATTCTTTTTACATATCACCCTTTTCTCACTCATCAACTTTAGTTCCTGTTGAAGACTGTAAAAATCTATCGTCATCTTCAAATGCCTTCATTGCCTCTCCCATCCCTTTTTTTTGTTATCTTTTTGTTATCTTTTCCAATCCCAAGAATGTCTGGGAAATCTGTAATCTTCTAAATCTGGCTTCTTTTGCATTCTCTGTTGAACTTGTTCCACCATTGATAGCTATGCCTTGAGTAGTTTGAGCCTCAAGATCTGGAATTCCCTCCATTTCTCTACATCCTTTCTCCCCCTTCTTAAAACCTGCTTCTTTAACCAAGCTTTTGGTCATTTGACCTAATGTCTCCTAATGTGGCCCAATGTCATGATTTGTCCCGTAATGTCTGTGAAATGTCCTGGGATGTTTCAATACATTAACGGTGCCATAAAAATATACCCTCTTGTGTTGCTAAAGTCACCGCTACTGGATTGGGCAATTTACGTCACAATCTGTGTCTCATTTCAAAATCGAGGTGATTGGTTTCGAATACTATTGCAAGGCTGTATAATGTTGGGCAATAAATGCGGGCTTGGATCAAATGAGATCTTTTGCTGAAAATCTCCTATCTCAGTTGTTAACGCCTCCCCCAAACACATGGCAAAGACTATTTGAACGTGTGGCACAAGTCCTACCCCACTCGGGTACCGTACACTTGCCAGGTTTTTAAAGTTTAGTCTCCCAGAAACTGTAGTGAACAACCCGGGAGAAATATTACAGAGTTGGCTGGACAGGAATTATATGCAATGCTGTCTGCAGTAATCCCAGTACACAGTATGTTTGACAGTCATCCACAAATAGCTTCGTAAACACAATCTCTATGATACGTTCCAAATTCCACATGTTTATTTGATTCACATTCGGTCTCTTCAAACAATGAAACTCCCTCTCATCTTTTGGTTATTGCTTTGACCAAACAGTGAGAAGTGGCATAACTACCCATGCTCACAAAACCAGTGACTGCTCAGTGGATAAGTACTTTTGCCTCAGAGGCAGAAGGCTTTGGCTTCTAAGTCTCACTCCAGCGACTTCAGCCAAAATCTAACGCAGCAATCAAGTGGATTGCTGTCATTTTCATTTTTGAGTGAGATATTAAAGCCATTACCTTGCCTGTTCTTTTGTAGTATTATTCAAAGAACAGCAAGTAGTTAGACTGAAAAGGAAGCTATGCAGTCACAATGGGCTGAATGGCCTGCATTGTAACAATTCTGTGATTCTGTGGACAATGCATGAATTCATTCATCAAAACTTACAACATCCTGCTGGATAACACAAATCTATTAAAAGGCTTTGATTGATTAAGTTTTGCCTGTCCTATCACTGAACTTCTTTTGAGGACAAAGTATGCTTTAATTAATGTATCATACTGGGTCATACTTTCTTCCATGTTTTTACGTACCAGATACTATCAGCTATTAGACCTACAGCGTGCTGACTTAATGGCATTATCCTTTGCCTTTAGTCACTCTATAATGGCTAGGCTTGCTACCTCCACAGCTTTCCCTTCTGTCCTGGCACACTGATTTATAAATGGTTGAGCTCATGGCCAACATCTCCACCAGCACTGCCAGATCCTACAGCTCAGGCCTGACCCACCTGGGTGAGTGACTTTCCCTTCTTAGCCCTGATATCTTCCGAACCTGTGTCTTTTTCTCCCTGGAGTTGTGCTTTGAGATTTTCTGAGACTTTTTGCCTGCCATTAAATATTTCTGCTTCCTTCTCAACTGTGCCTTCAAAATATTCCACGATCCTGTCTTATCTTTAGAAGCTTCACCTTTCAGCATCGGACTCTGTTTTCATTGCAAATCCGGGCTGTTAAGGTCTTTTTTCCCCAGGGTGTCACAAGTTATCTTGTGTTTCAAGTCAAATCTGCTCCCTGCCCATTGAGATACTGGCCTGGAGTAAGCTGGACTGTGGAATTCTCCACATAATGCTGCCCCTGAGGCTATTTGCTCCTTATCCCTATGTACCGCACTTCAACTCCTGATGTACTGCAACACTCCTTTATTTACCGAAGTGCAAAGCAGGTTTATTAGCTCTCACTCTTTCTCTCTCCAGACTGGGGGCTTCTCCCTCACTGAGTTCAGCCTCATATGATCAGTGACACTATCACAGTTTATGTGCACCTTATTATACCCCACAGAACAAGAGGCCACTACCTGAATATGGAGCCAGTTCATTCAGGGGTGATACACAGGGAATGTGTCTTCACACAAAGGAGAATGAAAATCCGTAACTCTCTCCCCACTAAAAGCTGTTGAATCTGGAGAAAGTGAACATTTTAAAATCGAAATTGACAGATTAATATTAGGCCAGGCTGACAGCAGGCTAATGGAGTTGAAATATAGAAACCATAATGTCTATCTTTTAACTTTATTTATTTATTTTCCCAATTTATACAATGAAGAACAATAATGTAGAAATTTTAGCTTTTTTTATTTCTCTACTTTTGTACCTATCTAAGTTTGTACCTAAGGTTTGTAACTAGGTGCTTTGTCCCCAAGATGGTGCCCTGTGTTGGCGATATTGTAAACTTTTCACTGTACTCCTGTACTTTAGTGCTTGAGTACACGTGATAACAAAACCTATTTCTAATTCTAGAAAGTGATTTCATTGAACAGGTGGAACAGGCTAGATGGGATGAATGGCCCATACTCTTCCTACAAAGCCAAGTTGCTTACCATGTACCTAGAAGGCCTATCAGGATCAAAAACAGAAGTTGCTGGAAAAGCTCAGCATGTCTGGCAGCAATGTGAAGAAAAAATCAGAGTTAATGTTTCGGGTCCGATGACCCTTCCTTAGAACTGATGGTGGCTGGGAAAACGTCGGTTTATATGCAGAAAATAGGCAGGGGGATGGGGTAGGAAGTAAACGATAGGATAGACCCCGAAGAGAGAGAAGAACAGTTGGACAGACATAGTAGTTGATAACGATCTGGCTAGGAGGGAGAATAGCTGTTAGTGGGGACTGTTAGTCACTAACAATATGTGGTGTGTAATGGCAGGCTATGTGGTAACAAGGCCTGGCGTGTGGGGTAGGGGGCCAGGACATAGGAGATTTTAGGCCCTAAAGCTATTGAACTCAATATTGAGTCCAGAGGGCTGTAGGATCCCCAAGCGGAAAATGAGGTGTTGTTCTTCCAGCTTGTGTTGAGCTTCACTGGAACACTGCAGCAAGCCTGAGACAGAGATGTTGGCCAGGGAACAGGGTGCTGTGTTAACGTGGCAGGCAAAAGTAGCTCAGAGTCTATTTTGTGAGCCGAACGTAGATGTTCTGTGAAGCGGTCACCCAGTCTATGCTTCGTTTCCCCAATGTACAGGAGACAACATTGTGAGCAGTGAATGCAGTAGACTAGATTCTGGGAAGTGCAGGTGAAGTATTGCTTCACCTGGAAGGTATGTTTGGGCCCTTGGATACTGGGGAGGGAGGACGTAAATGCGCAGGTGTTGCACCTTCGCTGGTTACAGGGGAAGGTGCTGTAGGGCTGTGGGGAGGTGTTGGGGGTGAAGGAAGTGTGGACCAGGGTGTCCTGGAGGGAATGGTCCCTGCAGAAGTGGACAAGGGAGGGGAGGGGAATATGTGTCTGGTGGTGGAATCTTGCTGGAGGTGGCAGAAATGTTATCTAATGATCTTCTGGATGTGGATGCTGATGGAATGGTAGGTGAGGGTAAGGGGAACCCTATCGCTGTCGCGGGACGGAAGAGAAGGGGTGAGGGCAGAAGCGCAGGAGATGGGTCGGACCTGGTTGAGGGCCCGGTCAACAATGGAGCTGGGGAATCCTTGGTTGAGGAAGAAGGTGGCCATTTTGGAGGCTTCCTTGTTGAAGTTAGTCTCATCTGAACATATATGACGGAGATGGAGGAACTGAGAGAATGGGATGGAGTCTTTACAGGAAGTGGGGTTTGAGGATGTATAGTCCAGTATAGGCCTATCAGAATGTTGTGGGAATGCTTCTTGGGAATTTTCACCCACTCACCGGATACTCACTGGATACACGTCAGCAAAGGCCTGATAGCTGTGACACCCTATGAGGCTCCTGACTGACAGCATGCTGTCAGAAAGTAGGACTTCATCACAATGGTCCCCTGAAAAAGTGAATGTGCTGGAAAAATGTTCCACACTGTATCCAGGCTTGACATCTTCCTGCTGCCTGATGAGATTGTTCCTTTCGAACAAGTCGTGTGTGTGTCTGAAGTAAACAGCAATTAATTGAGCAGAAAATGCAAAATTCACTTCTTTTGCTTTAAGTTACGATGTGGAGGCATTGGTTATTGAGGTCCTTCAAGCTTACAATCATGTTTATCAGAACTCAATTGTGTCCATTTTTTGAACTTGGTAAGGATTGGCAGCTCTAAAAACAAGACTCTTAATTAAATGCTGCTGTCCCTTTTATGGCTTAATGCTGCTTGACTACAATGCTAGGGTCACTAAATGGTTCTTTGCATGCATTTTCATTCAATGCTGCTTTGGTTAAGGAACAAAATCTTCACAATAACAATATGGTCTGTTCAAGACCAACATTGTGCTTCTTGAACTAGGGCATGCATTGGAGTGGGACACTGTGTGTGGACTGACATGAGAAAACTCTTGTGACTGAAACAGTTATTTTAATGTTAAGATCATGACCAAAGGTATTGTTACCCATTTAAATGCCCTATTTTCTTTAAGCTTTGCAGAAAAGCAAGATTTGCATTGATGTAGTGCCTCACACAGCCCTAGTACATCACAAAACCTTTTCCAACCTATGAAGTACTTTTGAAGTGTATTCCTTATTGTGATATCAGAAATATGGCAGCCAACATGCACTCAGCAAGCTCCCACAAGTCGGAATGCAATAATGATCATGTACTCTATTTTTAGTGAGGATTTACTGCGGTATTCACATGGATAACTGCATAAACATAAACAGAACTTAGAAATGTTCTAACAATGTTGTTAAAACTTGTTAAATGGCAATTATTATTTGTTCCCAACAAGTCACCTGGCCTTGAAACATCGAAGCACAGAGATTTTGTGATGACTAATTGCTTGTGCACAATTGAAAATATCTTCAATCCAGTTTATGTCAAAGTGGAGAAATTTTCAAAGAAAAATACCTTTGACCCCAAGTCCATCAGGAAGTGGTCAGCACATAGTGTCACCCTGCAGGAAAAGGAGAGGGTGGATCCAGTTGGGTTGTTCCCTGAACGGACTGTCAAAGTCATTTGGCAGAATGCCTCATCATCAGAACTTTCCAATAAGCACCAAGACATCACTTTGCTGGTGGTGAGAACGGCACTACCTGTGAGATCCTTCTTGTACACATAGTCTTTCTGTGCCACCGTACACCGCTCTTGAAGCTGTTGCGATGGGGGTGCGGGGGTTGAGACTGTCACACATCTCGCTCTGGAATGTGCCTTTGAACGGGAAGCCTGGAGAATGGTTTTAGTCAAGGTTCGTCCCAAACAGCTCTGTAACACAGGACTCTGTGTTCTACAGGCTGTTCCCCAGGACCCACACTAAGACAAAAATTGACTGTGCCTGGAGCACCATCAGCTCGGTGAAAATTGCTCTTTGGTCTGCCCAAAACCTGTTGGTCTTCCAGATCAAGGATTTGACCTTGACCTAATGTTGCAGACTGAGACATTCTAATGTCCAGGACAATGTGCTGTGGGACACGCTAAAGCATGGAGTAGCTGCCACCAAGGTACAGTGGGGAAACACCACTGTCTAAGGTCTTTCTGCCAAAGTTAAATTGGGGTCTGTTCAGTTATCAGACCCTCCCGATGCCTCAACTATATGTAAATATAATCTGGTACATGTATGAAATGCCTCTGGTTTGTTTGCTGAATAGGGTCAAACTCCAATGTTTGTTTAAAAACCGAAAGAACTGCGGATGCTGTAAATCAGGAGCAAAAACAAAGTTGCTGGAAAGGCTCAGCATGTCTGGCAGCATCTGTGAAGGAAAAAACAGAGTTAACGTTTTGGGTCGGGTGACCCTTCCTCAGAACCCGAAGCATTAACTCTGCTTTTACCTTCACAGATGCTGCCAGGCCTGCTGAGATTTTCCAGCAACTTTGTTTTTGCTGCAATGTTTGTTTGTTTCTTCATAAGCTACTGTGCAGAACCGAGCTGCTTTAGTGACTATGAACACATATAAAGATATTTTTAGGAATAAAATATATTTTTGAAATAAAAAAATGTTTATAGCAAAGTGCCAACCAAGTCACAAACACTAAAGGTCTGAGCATCATCTGAATCTTTGAAATTGTTGCCCCAGGGGCCTGTATGGTCCATAATTGAATCCATTTAAGAATGAGGTTGATTGATAGATTTTTGACCTTCCAGCTCAACATCAGATATGATGGGTGGTCAGGAGATATGGGGGATTGGTGGGAATCTGGGCTTGAACCTCATGATTCCATTGAATGAGACACCAGGTTTGAAGGGTTATATGGTTCATTCCTGCTTCTATTTTCTATGTCCGTGGGACTAGTGTGATTGACACAGCTGAAATCTCCACTGTGCAAGAAACCAGCAAAAAACCAAAAATCTGCCCATAAATTAGATTTAAAGCATTTTCAACTCATCTGGATCAAACTTGCCCTTCGGGACTCCATGAAATATATGTTTCATATGGATTGAAATAACTAATGGCAGTCAATTTCTTTAGCAATCTATCTTGTCCCTAAGTTGCTTTCAATTTGTAAACAGGAGAGGGGTGGATGGGTAGGGCAATTCTTTCTGATAAACAGACTGAAGATTATAAACCAGCTGTAAGGAAAGTGCCACAGAGGGATCCAGAATACTAGGCTCAACTTATTGGTTTCAGACATGAATTGAGAAAAATAGTTTTGCTGAAATAAAATCAAAACGCTATGTTGAGGGAACTTATCACCATTAACTCTGTAGAAAAGAAAGTTAAAAAAGATAGTGCGTAAGGCTGACAAAGCACATCAATGTTAATGTCAGGAACTCACATCAGCAGCAAATACGTGACTGTTCACTGTGCCTACAGCAAAGCTATTATGGAATTACATATCATTTAATGAGTGTAACTGTGCCCATATCCACCACTTCCTCTGGAAGTTCATTCCACACACAAACCACTGTCTGAGCAAAAGAATTGCCCCTCATGTCTATTTTAAAGCTTTCTCCTCCCATCTAAAAAATATGCCCCCTTATCTTGGAGATGGTAAGAACTGTCGATGCTGGAGTCTGAGATAACACCGTGTGAGAACAAAGACAGAATTCCCCTTGTCCTCACGTTTCACCCCATTAACCTCCAGACACAATGCATTATTCTCCGCCACTTCCGCCACCTACAATCTGACCCCACTACAAAGGATATATTTCCCTTCCCACCCTTATCTGCCTTCCGGAGGGACCACTCTCTCCGTGACTCCCTCGTCCATTCCACACTTCCCACTAACCCCACCACACCCGCCACTTTTCCCTGCAACTGCAGGAGGTGCTACACCTGCCCCTACACCCCCGCCTCACCTGCATCCCAGACCCCAAAAAAACCTTCCACATCAGACAGATGTTCACCTGCACACCTGCTAATGTGGTATATTGTATCCGCTGTTCTCGATGTGGCCTCCTCTACGTTGGGGAAACCAAGCGAAGGCTTGGGCACTGCTTTGTAGAGCACCTGCACTCGGTTCACGACAAACAACAACACCTTCCAGTCACGAACCACTTCAACTCCCCCTTCCACTCCCTGGACGACTTGTCCATCCTGGGCCTCCTCCAGTGTCACAACGATGCCACCCGGAAACTGGAGGAGCAGCACTTCATATTCCTCCTTGGGATCCGACAACCCAATGGTCTCAATGTGGACTTTACCAGTTTCAAAATCTCCCCACCCCCAGCCTCATCCCATAACCAACCCTCCCTCTCATCCCCACCTCCTTGACCTGTCCGTCTTCCCTCTCACCTATCCGCTCCTCCCACCTCACTGACCAATCCCCACCACTACCTACCTGCACTCACCTATCACCATCTCACCGACCTTCCCCAGCCCAACCCCTCTACCCCATTTATTTCAGAACCCCCTCCCCCTCCCACATTTCTGAAGAAGGGTCCCGACCCGAAACGTCAACTTTCCTGCTCCTCTGATGCTGCCTGGCCTGCTGTGTTCCTCCAGCTTTACGCTGTGTTGTCTCTGACTCCAGCATCGGCAGTTCTTACTATCTCTGGTTAAACATAAGGACCTGTTGTTGCCTTTATCAGTGGGAATTGTTGATCACTGGACCCGAAAAGCCCAGGAAGAAAAGCAAATAGAGGAAACACCACATTAGGGGTCATATTCCTTCACTGAAGCTCCATTTCCCCTAGGACTGCTTTATCGAATCTCAAAGGGGTAAAATTTCCCAACTCCTAGGAGCAGGTCACACCATTACAACTCATTCCTTTCAACGTGTGTTTAACTCTATCACTTCATTGACAAGATGTTACCTCAAATGTATGATTAATCAAAACATGTTGGGATAAGAGTGTTGAAAACTTTCTCCATGCAGCCCAGTTTCTGATATCAGGCATGGTCCTAACATCATCAAGGTGACTTCCAATTGGCTGGCTCATTTTGAAGAAGGTTTCCAAAGAAACCAAAGAACTAGAAATCAGAAACAAAATCAGAAATTGCTGAAAAACTCAGCAGGTCTGTGGAGAGAAAGCACCATATCAAGGGACAGACAAACTATTAAGGGACCTCCTGTTTCTGAAGTTCTTTCCCGCAGAAACAATACAAGAGATGGCCTTCCACTGGTGTCCCAGGCAGCTGTTAGCCAATTAACTAGTTCTCTTTGGTAATATGAAGTGGGATGGAATTCTTTAATTGGAACCAAAGATGTACTTTTGAGAGATTCAGTGACTTCCAACGTGCCTTTGTATTTGTTCATTCTTTCATTCCAAGTAATTGGTTTTAGTGAGGGCAGATTGAAGCTGAATCAGTTACTAACTGTGTCTGTGGTGCAATTTGCTGTGGAATATTCCTAGCATTGTAGCTTAGACCAAATCCCCAGTCAGGTGCAAATTTCCAGGGGCTGTTACACGAACAGCACAGATGGAATATGTCAGCCCCTCCAGGTTGGTATCTCTCAGATAGACAGTCCTCAATCTGACTTTAACAGTCTCTCTGGATTCTAGGACTCAACATTGATTTCTTCAATTTCAAATAATCTTGCCACCCATCCCCTGCCTCTCCTTCCAGGCCCACCTCCTCTCCTCCATTCCACTTTCTGAGCCTCCCTTTCAGCCACCAACCAGATTCATTCCTCCCATTGACCGACCAGGTCTACCTACCACCAGTGTCCACCTATCACCACCATTCCGCCTCCACCCCTTCCCCCCACCTCTGTTTATCTGCAGCTCCCCCTACCCCACACCCAGTCTACCTATTGCTCACTGTGTCTGGTTCCATGTCATTGGCAGGTACTCGGTCAGAGAAACCAAACAAGAGCTAGTAAAAAAAATACAGGTCAGTTACAGGGTCAGTCTCTCTGAGGATCAGTTAACAGGTTGCTCTTGTGAGGGTGATTTAAGAATTCAGTCTCTCTGAGGATGAGTTACAGGATTGGTCTCTCTGAGAGAGAGTTATGACATCAGTTTGCCTAAGGATGTTACAGGATCAGTTTCTCTGGGGCTGAGTTATGGGGTCAGTCTCTCTGAGGGTGATTAACAAGATCACTCTCTCTGAGGGTGAGTTACGAGATTGTTGTCTCTGAGGGTGAGTTGAGATGTTGCTCTGTCTGAGGGTGAGTTAGGAAGCCAGTCTCTCAAAGGATGAGTTATGGGATCAGCCTGAGGCTGAGCTATGAGATCAGTCTCTCTGAGGGTGTTTTAAGGGGTTGCTCTGTCTGAGGGTGAGTTAAAGGATCTTGAGGGTGAGTTCTGGATCAGTCTCTCTGAGGGTGAGTTACAAGATCAGTGTCTTTGAGGATAATTTATAACGTTGCTGTGTCTGAGGGTGAGTTCAGAGGTTCCTCTGTCAAAGGGTGAGCTAAGAGGTTCCTCTGTTGGTGGGTGAGTTCAGAGATTGCTGTGTCTGAGGGTGAGCTAAGAGGTTCCTCTGCCTGAGATTGAGTTAAGAGCTGGCAGTGCCTGAGGGTGAGTTAAGAGGTTGCTGTGTCTGATGTTGAGTTATGGATTAGGCTCTGAAGGCTATTTGTTTCATGTTTGCTGATTTCTCTACATTTTGATTTTATAGACACTAGAAGCATTTATATCTGTTAAGGTTTGACTTTGATGTGTTCCAACTGTTCACATAATGATTGAATTTATCAGAACAAGCAGGTGATTATTTGAGTGTCAAGAGGTCAGCCTTCTCCTTATTCCTGAAGTTTGATGCTATTGGTGCCCATTTTTCATGAGCCTTTGAAATACCGACGGTGCTAACGTGCTTGGCTCTTGTTTAGGTGGCTGTATTTCATTCCAGCTGTGTTTAAACATCTCTGAGGTGAGCAAACATTCATACTTCCCAACCGTCTAGTTGACAACAAGAATGGGCCTAATTTCCTAGAGGGAAATCTATGACGCTGTAAGTTGAGCTGGTTTTCAATTCAACCAAGTAACTGAATTCCAGAACATTCCAACCATTATATCTCTATCTTGCCAAACATCCCAAAATATTATCTGTACTAAAAAGCAGTTGAAGCCTTGGAGCTGAGGTATTTTGTTCCATAAGGAGTTACTAATGACATTGCAGACCATCACTACAAGCACTCACCGTTTCTGAACCATCACTTGAGCAGAATGGTAAATACAGCACAGTTTGCTAATTCTACTTGACGTAGCTTATGATGATCCATAATGGGATTAGACTCCAAGCAAATGTTATCAAACATTCCACAATGGAGGTAATAGAGATTGTGATGATTGAAAAAGTTGGGTGTTGGTGGTGTGAGGTGTTGAATTGGATCTAGGGTTCCCGTGGGAGAAGTAGGCCTCAGGTATAGATGGTAGATTTTCACCTACTAATGAAACTTCATTCAAGGCATTTCTTGCAAGGATAAATTGACATTTGGAAATTTAACTTTTGGGTCCAAACTATAAAGATACAAAGTTGTTCACCTGTAAATGTTCACCGCAGTCACCGCAGAACTTCACGGGCCAGAGCTGTAAAGAAAAGCTGAGAGAGACGTGACCGTCTTCAGGACCATTAATCACTTTGTTGTTTTACAATGGCTGAGGCACGAATTAGTTTGGCTCCATTTTGGATGTAAACTCTATGCTGCAAAGGGATTTATTAAATTCCCTGTTGGAACATGGACATCAGAGGCTAGGCCAGTGTTTGTCAGCCATCCCAAGGTCTAATGAGAATGTATTGGTGAGCTGCCTCCTTGAACCATTGCAGTCCATGTGGTAGACTGCATAGACAGCAATGTTCGGAAGCATAGGATTAGGGTTAGGATTGGGGCAGTTCAACACAGCAACAATGGACTGTTAGCAATATCACTGCAATTCAATGTGGTGTGTGGCTTGAATGGTTTGCAGTATTGCCAAGAATCAACTGTTCTCATCTTTCCAGTTGGTAGACATTTGCGCGTTTGGAAGGAACTGTCAATGGAGACTTGGAGCAATCTTCCTACTAGAACAAAGACCAAAAAAGAAATCATTGAATTCGACCTTGGGTTTACCTGAATAAATGGGAACCTGCTGGTGGTCTGAGTTAACACATCTCCAAATGGTGGAGACATTGTCCAGGGAAGAGGATGGTATCAGGGGGAAGGAGGTGGAATTTATGCTGGAGGCCATTGAGGATTAATCCAGTTTTCCCAAGGCTCAACCATGCCTGAAGATAGGGAGAGGTGACAATGTTGAGTACGTATGAGGGCAGGAAGCAAATGTTTGGCTGTCAGGAGCTGACTGGCCAGAACATGTGGCAATACCCATGAAGGAAATGAGACCAGAGAGGCCAGCAGGGAAAAAAGAATGAGAAGAAGCCACTGAGATTAAGGAGCTCTCCTGTGAGGAGTCATTAGCAGATAGGAATGGGGAACTGGTGGGGCCCAGAAGAGATAAGCTAGAACTCCATGAACTCCTCACAATTAATTCTAAGGAATGGTTGCTCATTGTGAACAATGGTTCATTGATGTGTAAGACCTCCAGGTTCATCCTGGACTAATAGGATGCTATGACAACGGATAAGGAAGTACAGCTTGAGATTCTACTACCATTTTTTCTTTTTAGTTATTCATGGGATGTGGCCATTGTTTATTGCTGATCCCTAGTTGCCCTGGAGAAGAAGGTGGTGAGCTGCCTTCTTGAGCAATTGGCAATTGTTAATCAAGAGTCATACCCCATATACACTTTAAATTGCATAGTCCGCAAACCTAGCTTCAATACTGATGAAAGTGATATTGTCTAAGTTAAAGTCTACTGAGGAAAAGGATATAGAAAGTACAGGCAAGGGATTATTGAGCTACTTGATGGAATAGTTGATATTGATAGATATAGAATGCTAGAGAAGAGGACATTAGTGCAAGACAGTGCACAGGAGTGAGTTACTTTTATTCATTCACAAGTTGAGGGCATCGCTGGGTAGGCAGCATTTATTGCCCATCCCTATTTGCCCAGAGGGCGGTTAAGATTCAACCACATTGCTGTGGGTCTGGAGTCACATGTAGGCCAGACCAGTAAGGATGGAAGCTTCCCTCCCTAAAGGACATTAATGAACCAGGTGGGATTTTCCAACAATTGACAATGGTTTCATGGTCATCATTTAGACTCTTCATTCCAGATTATTTTTATTGACTTCCACCTTCTGTGGCAGGATTTGAACCTGGGTCCCCAGAACATTACCTGGGTCTTTAGATTAACAGTCCAGTGATAACACCACCAGGCCATCACCTTTTCAAGTGAGTGAAGAGGGTAGCTGTTTTTTAAAGAAAAGGGAGCTAGCTTAGAAGAGTTGAGGCTGACTACCATGTCTATACTGGGAAAAAGATTAATGACATGAGGTGGTGTTCCATCGATTTAATTTCCACTCACCTCTGAGAAAAAAATGGCTGTGGGTTCAAGTTCCATGCCACAGATATATGAGCACACCAATCCAGGCTGGCTCTCCAGTAAAGGACTGCGAGGGTATTGCACTGTTTGAGATCCATCTCTCAATGAGGAGATAAACCCTGTCAGCCCTCTCCGGTTTCTGTAAAAGATTTCAGGGCTCTACTTTACAGAAAAGAAGGGGAGCTCTCCACATCCCTTATGTGTTATATCCATTAATATTTCTTTCTTCATTCAATGTATGTATGTTTTCTTATATTCATTCACAGGATGAGGGAATCACTGGCTAGGCAACATTTATTGCCCATCCCTAATTGCCCAGAAAGCAGTCACATGCAGGCCAGACCAGGTAAGGATGGTAGTTTCCTTCCCTAAAGGACATTTGTGAGCCAGATCGGTTTTTACACAATCAACAGTGGATTCATGGTCATCATTACATTCTCAATTCCAGATATTTATTGTATTCAAATTCCACCATCTGGCATTGTAGGATTTGACCCCAGATCCCCCAGAACATTATCTGGGTCTCTGCATTAACACCCCATTGATAATACCACTTGGCCATTGCCTCCCTCATGTGTCACTCATTGAGTCAGTATTCATTGCCCATCACTAGTTGCCTTGAGAAGGTGGTGGTGAGCTGTCTTCTTGAATTGCTTCAGTTCATTTGGTGTAGATGTCCCCAAAATATCATAAGAAAGAGGATTCCAGGATTTTGACCGAGGGACAGTGAAGGAATGGCAATATATTTTCAAGTCAGGATGGTGAGAGGCTCAGAAGGGAGCTTGCACATGGTGCTGTTCTCATGTATTTTCTGCCCTTGTCCTTCTAGATGGAAGTGGTCATGGGTTTAAAGAAGGTGCTGTCTTAAGGACCCTTGGTGAATTTCTACACTATACCTTATATACATGGCTGCTACTGAGTGCCAGAGGTGGAGGGAGTAAATGTTTCAGGATGTGGTGCCATTCAAGTGGACTGATTAACTGCGAATGGCTGTGTGTGTTGTTGGAGCTGCAATCATCCAGGCAAGTGGGGAGTATTCCATCATAATCCTGCCTTGTGCCTTGTAGATGATGTCCAAGCTTGGGGGAGTTGGGGTTTCCTACTTCATGTAGTCTCAGTTTATATATATATATTGCTTGTCTCATTCAATTTTTTGGTCAATGTTAACCCATTAACATTGGGTTAACAATGTTTATAGAGGAGGATTCAGTGATGAAAATTCCATTGATTATCAAGGAGCGATGGTAAAATTCTCTTTCACTGGAGATGGCAATTGCCTGGCACTTGGTGTGGCAGGAATGTTATTTGTCACTTGTCAGCCCGAGCCTTGACATGTCACTGAATCTTCATTTGGATAAGAACTGCTTCAGAATCTGAGGAGCCATGAAGGTGCTGAGTATTGTGCGATCATCAGTGAACATCTGACCTCATGATGAGGGAAGGTCATTGATGAAGTAGCTGGAGTTGGAATTGTTGAAATAAAAAGGCCAATGTATGTGGGTAAGTGCTGTGAAAGTGTTTTAATTGGAGGAAAAATCAGAAAGTCATTCTGGAACAGTTAACAAAATGCACCAGATCCAAGAAGACATATTTCTGCAATCAACTACTTTGGAGAACCCCTGGATTGTTTATGGAATAGAATCCGTACAGTGTGGAAACAAGCCCTTCAGCCCAACAAGTCCACACCAACCCTCAGAGCATCCCACCCAGAACCATCCCCCTATAACCCATCTAATCTACACATCCTTGAATACTACAGGCAATTTAGCATGGCCAATCCACCTAACCTGCACATCTTTGGACTTTGAGAGGAAACCGGAGCACCCGGAAGAAACTCACGCGGACACAGGAAGAATGCGCAAACTCCACACAGACAGCCACCCAAGGTTGGAATCGAATCCGGGTCCCTGGCACTGTGAGGCAGCAGTGCTAACCACTGTGTCACTGTGCTGCCCTGGTGTATGATAGCTAGTGTCGATACTTTAAGCCATTAGCTTTGCTTTGATATCAGAAAACTCAGAGTTCAGTTGGGAAGAAGCATTTAGTAGCAGGTTTTTACTTTCTCTCCTGGCAGATTTTGGTTCAGTTCAATTCAAAGGAAATCAGTCGCTAAAGCAGTTGTGATTTTTTTTTTGTCTGCTTTGTGAAATTTACAAGTCAGGAAAGCTTGGAATAGAAATTTTCAGAATTTTCAAAATATTTCAGAATTCTAGTTGAATCAACAGAATTTTAAAATGTTCTTGCCATCAGACTTGGAGAGAAAGCATAATTATTTTTTTAAATTCAAGAGAAAGAAACTAGAAATAGTCAGTTTAATACCAACCTAAAGAGTTGAGATAGAGTCGTGCAGCACGGAAATAGACCCTTCGGTCCAACTAGTCCACATTGACCATATTCCCGAACTAGTCCCACCTGGCTGCGCTGGGCCAATATCCCTCCAAACCTTTCCTATTCATGAACTTATCTGAATGTCTTTTGAATGTTGTAACTGTAACTGCATTTATGACTTCCTCTGGCAGCTCATTCCACACATGAACCACTCACTGTGGAAGAAAGTAGCCACTCATGTCCTTTTTAAATCTTTCTCCTGTCACATTAAAAATATGCACCCTAGATTTGAACTCTTCAACTCTAGGGAAAAGGCCTTTGTCATTCACCTTAGCTATACCCATTATGATTTATAAACCTCAATAAGGTCGCTCCTCAGCCTCCTATGCTCCAGTGAACAAAGCCCCAGCCTATCAAGCATCTCCTTATAACCTTTCTCAGAAACTTCCTGGTAAATCTTTTCTGAATCCTCTCCAATTTAATAATATCCTTCCTATAACAGAGCAAAGAGAACTACACACAATACTCTAGAAGAGGCCTCACCAACAACCTATACCACTTCAACATAATGCCCCAACTCATAGCAGTATAATTTCTCTGGACCTGAGTCTCTATAACAGATGGTGTTGAGAAGCAAGTTGAAAATTTTTCAATGTTTGTGTTAAGGCCTATCCTATTTTTGGCAATTTTTTTCTTCTCTTTCTTTTTGTAATAAACTTACGTTCTGCTGTTAAAGAACATCTGCAGCCCTGTGTGAATATGAACCAGTGATTGCCCATCACATGAATTAATTAAGCAAAATAATTAAATGCATGATCTATCAGGCCAGATCTGATTCTGGGATCTGACTTGCTCAGTTTTCCCACCAGGTGGGATTAAAATATTGGCCAATGTTTATTCTCAATCAACATCACAAAAGCAGATCATCATCATATTGCAGTTTGTGGGAGAGAGCTGAGTACAAATTTACTTCCATATTTCCTATATCACAGAAGTTGCTTTGACTCATTGTCGAATGTAAAGTACGTTGGAATATCTTGAATTTATAAAAGGTGCTACGTAAATACAAGTCCTTCTTTCTTTATTAATTCATCAGAAACATTCAGTCACTAAAGAGCATCAGTAGGGAAAGTCAGCAATTCACTATAGAACAAGTTGTGTGAAGTCTCAGACATTCAGGGACTCTTCTGATGGTATTTTTGGTTTAGCTTTCTTTCCTGCACTGCACTGTTTTGTACAGATTCTATTAGCTGTCCTTGGCTTTGAAATCCATTATAAGCTAGCTTCAATGGGACATTTTGTCATTCAATGTGGTTTCCAGTGGGAGCTGTGTCACTTTCCACAATCATTGCAGTGTTCAATAGTGAAGCCTAATTATTACACATAATTACTTATTTGTATTATTTATATTAGCATAATGCTGCCTTCACTTACTCTGGTTTATAACTGAAGGGAGGTGGTCTGCAAGATTACCCATTGGGTGAATACAGAGGAAAATTATGCAGACTTCAATCTGCTTTTTATGAAAGGCAGCTGTGTCCCTAGGGAATAAAGTCATGCTAGCATGACAATCCTTAGCTATTTTAGTCATCTGGAACAAGATTATCAGACTGTGTAATATGATCTGAATTTGCTAATCATTTATTTGCTGATATTACCAACAGTGATTATGAGGCTTAATAAATGCCTCAGAATATGTCTGGACTGCATTCGCCGTGATTGCAAATGCACTCCCTCAGCATCATTGGCCTTGCCTGTGCCTGGAGACGTTCTGCCTGTTCCTGAGCCCAACTAAAAATTCCTGTAGTCCATGGGGATCCTGAAAAGCCCTCACCCAGTGAGTTCTGCCAGGCTTCTGATGTTAGAAGGCTGGCACAGCCTTCAAGGACATTTGAGGCCAGTACTTATTGAAAGTAGTCATCAACATAACAATGGCAGAAACTGTTTTGCAGGTAGCTCGCAGCATTGCACAATTCGCTATCAATGTACCCGTTTTTGTTTATAACTAATAAGAATGAAATGAATGTGACTTGGGAAGAAATGCCAATTTTCCGATGCAAGCATTAATGAGGAAGACCAATGGGATTAATAGAATCATAGAGACGTACAGCATGGAAATGGACCCTTCAGTCTAACTCATCCATGCCGACCTGATATCCTAAATTAATCTAGTCCCATTTACCAGCATTTGGTCCATATCCTTCTCAACCGTTCCTATGCAGGTACCCATATAGATGCCTTTTAAATGTTTTAATTGTATTAGCCTCCACTAGCAGAACATTCCATACACGCACCACCCTCTGCATGAAAACATTGCCCCTTAGGTCTCTTTTAAATCTCCTCCCTCTGTCCTCTAGTTTTGGACTCTCCTAAACTGGGGAAAAAAAACCTTGTCTATTCACCCTATCCATGCCCCTCATGATTTTATAAACTTCTGTAAGGTCACCCCTCAGACTGCAACACTCCAGGGAAAATAACCCCAGTCTATTCAGCCTCTCCCTATAGCTCAAACCCTCCAACTCCAGCAACATCCTTGTAAATCTTCACTGAACCCTTTCAAATTTAACCACATCATTCCTACAGCAGGGAGATCAGAATTGAACGCGGTATTCCAAAAGTGGCCTAACCAATGACCTGTACAGTTGCAACATGACATCCCAACTCCTATATTCAATGCACTGACCAATAAAGGTAAATGTACCAAATACCTTCTTCACTACCCTGTCTCCCTGTGACTCCACCTTCATAGAACTATATTCACTGTGATGTTCACTGATATCTCACTCAGCTTCCTGCATGTGGTTTCCCAAATGTCAGCCCCAGTTACATACTTGAGGTGATCTCTGAGCTCATGTGGCTCTGAGATTGGGAGCTTACGAGAGGTTTGCTTGTAAAACTGTTACAATCATAATTGAAAGGCGTTTAGTGTAAGTGACCAGCCCAACAGATTTTATTGCAAAATTATTTTATCAAAGTCTGAAAGAACTAAAACTGGATGCCAAAACAGATGTGAAGGAGATATATATGGAGGCACTGACTGGCATCCATGAGCAAGTGGTAGCATGCCAACGACAGTTTGAAGGTTGGAGTGAACCTGCAGCTCCATGAATGGATGCAAGGTTTTATTACTCTGCCTCTTGTGCCAAGTCACCAATGCCAGAGGTCAATGCCAAAGCAAAATGAGCCTCCGACAACCTTGTAATCTTTCATGTATGTCCAAACCTCAGCAAGGCACATATTCAAGGTGCAGTTTACAGACTCACATCTCCTTTAAGCCACACTAGTGCAGCCTACAATCAGGTCATATGCCTAAGTCCTGGTTTACAGAATCGACTGCAGATATACATGTGACTTTGATCAATGGCCTGCTCTACTTTGGAGAATGCAACAGACTCAGAGTAGAATATTACTTATAGTTTGGCAGAGTGTTGAAGCTTCCATTATCCCCTACCCTCAGCTCTCTCTCTTTCTCAGTCAGCACTCACATTGCAGTTTCCACAGTACAAGTCAACAGCAGTGAGAGCAAATGTCACTGGAATCCCAGGTTTCTAGCAATGTCATTCGGCACAACACGGATTGAACAACTGCTCAAAAGATTGCACCATTTGAGGCTTTCAAAACTGAACACTTTAGATTTTAGTTGGTAAGTGCAACAAGGTTTCTGAGAGTTCTGGTTCTGACCTGTAGCCGGGTGGATAGTTGAAGGTGAGGTACAGGTCAGCCGAGAACCAATTCAATGATGGAACAAGTTTGAAAGGCCATCTCTTGTTGTTAAGTTTCCAGTAAGCATAAATTTTCCCCATGGCTGGGAAACGTTCAAAACCTTCATCATAAAAATGAATACAGTCACCATAGCTCTGCTTTCTAGTTAGAGAGGGATGACTGGTGGTGGTTTAACCCGAGGGTCACCACTCCTCAGGGTAAGGGAGAGGCTGAGGAGAGTCCTTCATGGTAACTTCAGCTGACAGTGGAACAGAACACAGACTGTTAGTATTACTCTTCATTGTAAACCGGCCATCCAGGCTAATTGATCCCCATCTCCATGATGCATGCAATGTGAAGGACAAATTGTTCAGTGGCATTATTTCCTTAGCCCTTGTCTTTAGGCTGAAGTATTTATAAGACATTACAGCTATGAGAAAAAGAGTTTTGCTTCCTGAATGTTCAAAACGTTGGATTGTTTTCGAGAAGTTAAACCAGGAACTTGAAAGAACTTTGACTCAAATAATTCTATTTTAGTGACTTCATCTAACTTAACAATTATGTCTGGTGTACTGACCTCTACATTGCAGAGGCTGAGCACTAGCTCTCATACACCTCCTCCTACCTCCCCCAGACCAGGACTGCACCATGGAACATCAAGCCATTGTGTCCACAACAATCACCAATCTCATTTCATCTGGTGATCTCTCCCTTCCAGTCCCTCCAAGCTCATAATTCCCCAACTCAGTCCAGCTCGCTTCTACCTCCTTCCCAAAATTCACAAACAGGGCTGCCCTGGCAGAGCCATTGTTTCTGCTTAAGCCTGCCCCAAGAAAGTTGGAGTCACTCTGAGAGGGTGCCAGAGCATGGCAACTCCTCGCAAACTCTCATCCCTCACATCTTTTGTAATTGTTCTACTGTTTTAAATCCCAGTTGTAAGTCTTTCAGAATTACTAACAATGTTCTCGTAAATCTACTTCTGGGTCTGGTCATCTATCAATCTCCAGAAATAACCAGTGACCAGACTGGATCTCACCTGAAGAAGACCAGCGCCTCCCAGAGCACCCGACTGTGTGAACTGACAGGACCTGACTGTGTGAACTGACAGAACCCGACTGTGTGAACGAATGGGACCTGACTGTGTGAGCTGACAGGACCCAACTTCCAACTCCGGAACCGAAACCACAACATGAAGTAACCAGCTACTTAGCAGCTTCTCGAAGGCCCGAACCTGGACATCAGTCAGCGACTCGATTCTGTGGAGTGGACCCAATGCACAACCCAACCTCACAGAGCCTTGACATTGAGGCCTGACCTAGCTGAGAACAAGACCACCTAGAGCGCCTGACACTGTGACCAATGCCCAGGGCACCACCCTGATGCTCCCACTTACCTTCCAGAACAGCAGACCATCCACACTGACTCCCGGGCCTGACCAGAAACAGCCACTTCCCCGGGGAACAGGTAGGCACACTGACCTACAGGTGAGGCTGAAGCAAGACAGTTTCAAGACTGCCTTCCTAGCACACTCATGGCAATGTCTAAGCCATTGAAAACAAACTGGTTGAACTTAAAGCTAGACTCACCTTCCAAAGGGAATGGAGAGACTGCTGTGTGCTCTGTTTTACAGAGACATGTCTCACTCCTGTTACATCGGATTATGCCTTACAACCTGAGGGTTTCTTACTTCCCTGAATGAATCACTGAGCGTCTCCAGGTAAGGCAATAGGCAGTGGGGTCTGCTTCCTGTACAACACCTCCTGGTGCTCAGATGTAGTGACCCTAGTGAGTTACTGCTCCCCAAACCTACAATATCTAACGGTGAAGTGCCGTCCATACTCCCTGCCCCGGGAGTTCACCTCCGTTATCCTGACAGCAGTTTACATCTCACCCTTTGCAGAAGTGAAGAGTCCAACCTGGTGAAATATAGAATGCTACAAATAGCCCTGAGGCAGAATTCCCAGAGCCCTTGTTCATCGTAGCTGATGACTTTAACCAGACCAACCTGAAGAGTGTGATACCGAGATACTATCAACATGTGTTCTGTCCTAACAGAAGCCCAAACATCTCTGACTCTTGCCATACAACCATTAAAGTCATCTACTGCTCCATCCCCCGCTGGTATTTTGGTAAATCAGACCATAAAGCTGTGCTCCTTCTCCTGGCTCACAAGCACACACTGAAGCATGAGGATCTGGTACAGAAAGGCGTATAGTGCTGGCCTGAGCTAACAGACGAGCTCCTACTTGATTGCTTGGTGTTGGTGGACTGGTCCATATTCAAAAACTCAGCGGCCAACCTAAATGATTATGCCACCACCGTCACAGATTTCATCAGTAAGTGCGTAAAGGACTGCGTGCTGAAAAAGTTAATCCTAGTGTTTCCAGACCGGAAACCATGGATGACCCGGGAGATGCCCTCCCTCCTGAAGTCTAGGTCTGAGGCGTTCGAGTCAGGTGACCCTGACCTACACAGGAAATCCAGGTACGATCTTCGCAAAACCATCAGAGACACCAAGAGACAATACCAGACTAAACTGGAGTCACAGACTAACCACACAAATGCACATCGACCGAGGCAAGGCTTACACGATGTAATGGTCGAGTAGAATCGCTGAGAACAACATATCGCTCCCCGATGAGCTCAATGCATCCTATGCTTGTTTCGAACAGAAGGTCAGTGAAATGATGTCACCTGCCCCAACAGCCTCAGATGCACCTGTACCCACAGTCACCACTGCAAACATCAGATTGGCCTTCTCGAGGGTGAACCCACAGAAAGCAACTGGCCCTGATGGACTCTCCGGCTGTGTACTCAGATCCTGCACAGACCACTTGGCTGATCAAGAGCTTCAAGTTCCTAGGAGTAAAAAGCACTAACAATCTGTCCTGGTCCATCCACATTGACACTACAGTCAAGAAAGCACACCAACGTCCCTACTTCCTCAGAAGGCTAAAGGAAATTTGGCATGTCCACAAGCACTGTTACCAATTTTTATAGATGCAGCATAGAAAGCATCTTATCCGGATGCAACATGGCTTGATATGGCAACCGCTCTTCCCAAGATCACAAGAAATTACAGAGAGTGGTGAACACAATCCATCCATCACGAAAACCAGCCTTCCATCTGTTGGCTCTGCCTACACTTCCCGCTGCCTCGTGAAAGCAGCCAACATAATCAAAGATCCCTCCAACCCTGGTTTCTTCCAGCCTCTTCTATCAGGCAGAAGACACAAAACTTTGAAACTATGTACCAACAGATTTAAGAACAGCTTCTTCCCTGCTTTTCTCAGAGTTATGAACAGACCTCTCATATATTAGAGTTGATCTTTCTCTGCACCTTCTCTGTAGCTGTAACACTATATTCTGCATTCTGTTTGATTACCTGATATACTTATGTAAGGTATGATTTGTCTGGATGGCACACAAAACAATACAATCACTGTACTTCGGTACACGTGACAATCATAAATCAAATCAAATCAAATGTCTGAGACCAAAATAGAAATCGCTGGAAAAGCTCAGCAGGTCTAGCAGCATCTGTGGAGAGAAATCAGAATTAATGTTTCGAGTCGTGACCCTCCCTCTGAGGAATCCTCTGAATTCCCTCCACAGATGCTACCAGACCTTCTGAGCTTTTCCAGCAATTTCTATTTTTGTCTCTGATTTACAGCATTCACAGTTCTTTCAGTTTTTACAAATCAAATGTCTTCCTACATTGACTTGATTTTTTTTTCTCCTCTTGACCAGTCACTTCCCACTTACATCCGCGCTTCTTCTGGTGCTTTATGTCAGTTTCAGAACTTATCATTTGTGGGCTCCAGCCACCTCCTTTTTACCATGGACATGCAATCCCATTACACACCCATTCCCCCTTAGGATGGACTCAGGGTTCTCCACTTCTTCCCAGAAAAAGTACCCCATCCGTCCCCATCCACCACCTCCCTCCTCTGCCTGGCTGAGCTCGTTCTCACTTTGACCACCTTCTCCTTTAACTCATCCCACTTCCTTCAGGTCAAAGGGGTGGCCAAGGGTACCAGCTGGGGCATCAGTTATGCCTGTCTCCTTGTTGGGTATGTGGAGCATTCCTTGTTCCAGTCCTACTCCAGCACCACTCTCCGCCCCCCTCAACCTCGCAAGTCCCCAGACACACCTTCCAGGTGAAGCAGCACTATATAGCTGCACTTCATTCAATACAGTTCACTGTATTTATTATTCGCAATGTGGTCTCCTCTACACTGCGGAGACAAAGCGCAGACTGGGCAACTGCTTTGCAAAACACCTACCCTCTGTCTGCACAAATGACCCTCAATTTCCACTTGCCTTCCACTTCATCATACTACTGTGTTCCCTGGCCGATATTTCTGTTGTTGGCTCACTGCATTGTTCCAGACAGCCTCAGCTCAATCTCGAAGAACAATGCCTCGTTTTCCATGTGGGGACCCTGCATCCTCCAGGACTCAACATTAAGTTCAATATCTTTAGAGTCAGATTCCGTCCTCCCATGTTTTTAACCCACCCCACATTCGGTGACATGGGTCACTTTTAGCACAGTTACCCATTCCCACCTACTCTTAGGCCCATTCTTACACTATATAAGTTGCTTTCAGCACAGCTAACCCTCTCTATTATCACATTCAGTTTTTCTTCTGCTCTTGCCTGCTATTCATAATCTCATTGTTTACCTACCATTTCATACCTCTCTGGACTCCATCTCCACCTATCCACTCACCTCTCCCCACCCGTCACCAAACTTCATCTTCAGCCACTTTTTCTGAACTGCTTTCAGTTCGGAGGAAGAGTCACTGGACCCAAAACGTTAACTCTGCTTTCTCTGCACAGATGCTGCCAGATCAGCTGAGTTTCTCCAGCAGTCATAGAATCATGGAATCCCTAAAGTATGGAAGCAGGCCATTTGGCCCATCGAGTCCACACCAACCCTCAAAGAGCATCCCACCCAGACCCACCTCCCCATGCTATCCCTGCAACCCAGCATTTCCCATGGCTAACCCACCTAGCCTGCACATCTCTGGACAATTGAGCATGGCCAATCCACCTAACCTGC
>NC_063365.1:11490808-11495197 GCF_021869965.1 Rhincodon typus
CCTGCACATCTCTGGACAATTGAGCATGGCCAATCCACCTAACCTGCACATCTTTGGACAATTCTATTTTTGTTTCGGACCTCCAGCATCCACAGTTCTTTATTTGATTTTAACAATTATTTATTTGGCTTCTCAAGCAAAAAATTTGGACAAAGAGCTCCTTTCAATGCATTGGCACATAATTTACTTACAACCACATTCTCGCATCTCCGTCTTCGCCAGTGCCATACTCAATCTCTTTTTACCAACATAGCCAATGTATAACGTCTATGCAGCCTTTCATTGGGGAATAGTTAATAAGAATGTTGATGTCTTAGTCATTGCATACATGACTGACTTCCACATATAACCAAACCCATCCTCATCATCTGGAGGAACTCACTTTGGTTATACAATAGGCTCCAGGTGATACAGGAGTATAACATTTCCACAAACAATTATCTTTTCTCAAAAATGCTCTTTGTTACAAATGATGAGTTTTCCAATTACTAAATCCCACAACTCAAATTTATTTGTATGTTGGGAAATTTTTTAATCATCAATCAATTGCCGGAATAGAAAATTACAGGGGCTGATGAAATAACGAGCAAATTTGGGATGCCCCGCTAATAAGTGGGTGAGAAATAATGGGGAATGAGATCAAGGATATGGATAAAGATTGAAAGAAACTGCAGCAAGGCTGGGAACATCATAAGGAATGCTAGAAAATAAGATGAAAGAAAGACCTGGAATGAGACAGGAGACAGTGCCAGGGAGTTAACCCATACAATTAGACTGGACCCAGACTTGCTGGCACCTGCCACCTGTGATGTGGCACCTCTGTGTTACTGCAGTATGTTGACACAGTTTAGAGATTAAAGACCCAAGCCACAAATGAAGGTGTGATATTGCGAGCAAGCTAACGGAAGGTATGATTGATACCCAGAACCAAAGGAATGGGAGCCGAGGCTCATGATAAAGCACTACCTGTTTCTGTAAGAGTACCTGCTGATTTCCCACGTGCATACTGATCCAAGCAAACCATTTTGTGTGATTTTGGTGTTAATGAAGTTACAATGGCAGGCTAATTATTTATTAAATAATTGAAAAATTTTGTGGGCTTGCTCTTGACGTTCCTGTTCAGTGTTGATGGAGCATCAGAAGCACCATCTCCCCATGACTGGGTGAAGCTAAGGTGCTGTGTATCTATTCCAAAGCTTTCATTGGCTGTTAAATATTTTGCTTCGTAATTCAAAGAAGAGAGGATATGTCCACTGCCTCCCAGTAACCCCAGGAATAAGTCAACTAACACTCATATTTGTGGTATTTGCTGACATTGCCACTTCCTAACAATTAGGCAGGTGATGGCCTAGTGGTATTATCAATGGACTGTTAATTCAGAGACCCACATAATGTTCTGGGGACCTAGGTTCAAATCCCACCATGGTAGATTCAATAAAAATATCTGAAATTAAATATCTAATGATGACCATTGTTGGGGAAAAACCCACCTGGTCACTAATGTCCTTTAGAGAAGGAAATTGCCATCCTTACCTGGTCTTGTTTACATGTGACTCCAGACCCACAGCAATGTGGTTGACTCTGGGCAATTAGGGATGGGCAATAAATGCTGCCCTAGCCAGTGATACCCTCATCCTGTGAATGAATGAATAAAGAAAAAAAATCATTTGAAGTGCAATCAGGTATTTCAACACAAGAAGGTGTAATGTAATTGCAAGCGTTATTTCCATGTATTTTAAATAAAGATTTTCACTTTGCTTTTATAGATGCACCATAGAAAGCATCCTATCTGTATGAATCACAGCATGGTATGGCAGCTGCTCGTCCCAGGACTGTAAGAGACGACAGAGAGTCAAGAACACAGCCCAGTCCATCACACAAACCAGTCTTCCATCCATTGACTCCATCTATACTTCCCATTGCCTCAGGAGAACAACCAACATAATCAGATTTCTGAATGGACCCCTCAAATTTTAAAGTTAATGTTGATCTCACTCTCTGTGCACCTTCTCTGCAGCCGTATCATTGTATTCCTCACTCTGTTCTATTACCCAAATGCACTTTGTATGGTATGATCTGCCTGTACTGCACACAAAACTTCTCACTGTACCTAGGTACAATGTGACAATAATAAATCAAGTCAAATCAAATCAAATCAGAATGTTGTATTGCTTCAGAATGATCCTTGTTGCAGTGTTATGTTTGTGTTGCAAGGCTTTCTGAGATCGATTTGTCACTTTCCCTGGTCAGTTTCTTTTCAAAGTGATCTGCATGATGGTGAATATGTCGAATTATGGTGTGTGTGTGTGTGTGTGTGTGTGTGTGTGTGTGTGTGTGTGTTTGTGTGTGGCGGGGGTGAGGGGGGATGCAGGGTGGTCCTGACAAACTGAGGATGAGAGGAGGTTTCCCCTCATGGGTAACTCGAAAACTCAGAGCCACCATTTCAGAAGTGGAGGCTTCCTATTTAAGATGGAAAGGAGGAAGAATTTCTTCTCTTTGAAATTCTCTACCCCAGAGAGTCTGAAGAGAGCAGGTCATTGAATATATCCATGGCTGAGTTAGACAGACTTCTGATCTAATGAGCCAAGGCTTACAGGAGGCAGACAGGAAAGTGAAGTTGAAACAATAAGCTTTTCGAGAGGAAGTGGTGGTACAGTATTAACTGGATGAGTAATGCAATCCCACAAGTTAAAGTCCATGAGGACATGGGCTCAGCCATAGCACATGGCGAGATTTGAATTCAATTAAAATCTGGAACAAAAATCTAGGCCAATGTAACCATTTTCAATTGTCAAAAAAACACCCATCTGGTTCTCTAATATACTTCAGGGGAGGAAATCTGCCATCCACACTTGGTCTGGCCTACATATAACTCCAGATCCACAGCAATGTGATTAATTCTTAACTGGCATCTGGATAACAAATACTAGCAATGCCCATGTTCTGTGAGTGAATTCTAAAAAAATGATCAGTTATGATCTTAATGAATGGCAGAGGAGGCTTGAGGGGCTGAATGGCCTACTCCTGCTGCTATTTCTCATGAATCTAAATACAAAACTTGTCTTCATTAGAATTACAGCAGCATGGGAAACTCAGACCATTGTCAAACTGAGTGAATGATAGTTGTACCCAACAAACTTATGCAATAGATAACAAGGTGCAGAGCTGGATGAACACAGCAGGCCAAGCAGCATCAGAGGAGCAGGAAGGCCAACGTTTCGGGCCCAGACCCTTCTTCAAAAATGGGGGAGCGGAAGGGGTTTCTGAAATAAATAGGGAGAGAGGGGGAGGTGGATAGAAGATGGATAGAGGAGAAGATAGGTGGAGAGGAGACAGACAGGTCAAAGAGGCGGGGATGGAACCAGTGGAGGTGAGTGTAGGTGGGGAGGTAGGGAGGAGATAGGTCAGTCAAGGGAGGACGGACAGGTCAAGGGGACGGGATGAGGTTAGTAGGTAGGAGATGGTAGGAGGTGTTGGGGACCGGGGAATTGGAAGTTCTGGAGGAGGTGGAGGGCGTGGGTAGGGAGTTCATGGACCAAGGGGGAGAAAATGGAGTCGAGATAGGTGGAGATAAGTTCGGTGGGCAGGAGCAGACGGAGACAATGGGTCGACCAGGGCATTCAGGTTTGTGGATTTTGGTCCCCAACACCTCATCTTTACCATGGACGTCCAGTCCCTATACACCTGCATTCCCCATACAGATGGCCTAAAGGCCCTCCGCTTCTTCCTGTCCTGCAGGCCCGACCAGTCCCCCTCCACTGACACCCTTATCCGCTTAGCCGAACTCGTCCTCACCCTCAACAACTTCTGTTTCAATTCCTCCCACTTCCTACAGACAAAGGGGGTGGCCATGGGTACCCGCATGGGCCCAGGCTATGCCTGCCTCTTCGTAGGTTATGTGGAACAATCCTTCTTCCGTACCTACACTGGCCCTAAACCCCATCTCTTCCTCCGTTACATTGATGACTGTATCGGTGCCGCCTCGTGCTCCCATGAGGAGCTCAAACAGTTCATCCACTTCACCAACACCTTCCACCCCAACCTTAAGTTCACCTGGACCATCTCCAATACCTCTCCCTCCTTCCTGGACCTCTCTGTCTCCATCTCTGGCAACCACCTAGAAACCGAATTCCATTTCAAGCCCACCGACTCCCACAGCTACCTAGAATACACCTCCTCCCACCCACCTTCCTGCAAAAATGCCATCCCCTATTCCCAATTCCTTTGCCTCTGCCGCATCTGCTCCCAGGATGAGGCATTCCACTCCCGTACATCTCAGATGTCTTCACTTTTCAAGGACCGCAACTTCCCCCACTCAGTGGTTGAGAACGCCCTTGACTGTGTCTCCCGCATTTCCCGCAACTCATCCCTCACACCCCCTCCCCACAA
>NC_063365.1:11495297-11495583 GCF_021869965.1 Rhincodon typus
CCCGCAATAACAACCAAAACAGAATCCCCCTCGTCCTCACGTACCACCCCACCAACCTCCGGATCCAACGCATCATCCTCCGACACTTCCGCCATCTGCAATCTGACCCCACCACCAAAGACATTTTTCCCTCCCCACCCTTATCTGCTTTCTGGAGGGACCACTCTCTCCGTGAATCCCTTGTCCGCTCCACACTTCCCTCCAGCCCCACCACACCCGGCACTTTTTCCTGCAACCGCAGGAAGTGCTACACCTGCCCCTACACCTCCCCCCTCAGCCCCATCCC
>NC_063365.1:11500583-11525105 GCF_021869965.1 Rhincodon typus
GACAAAGGGGGTGGCCATGGGTACCCGCATGGGCCCAGGCTATGCCTGCCTCTTCGTAGGTTATGTGGAACAATCCTTCTTCCGTACCTACACTGGCCCTAAACCCCATCTCTTCCTCCGTTACATTGATGACTGTATCGGTGCCGCCTCGTGCTCCCATGAGGAGCTCAAACAGTTCATCCACTTCACCAACACCTTCCACCCCAACCTTAAGTTCACCTGGACCATCTCCAATACCTCTCCCTCCTTCCTGGACCTCTCTGTCTCCATCTCTGGCAACCACCTAGAAACCGAATTCCATTTCAAGCCCACCGACTCCCACAGCTACCTAGAATACACCTCCTCCCACCCACCTTCCTGCAAAAATGCCATCCCCTATTCCCAATTCCTTTGCCTCTGCCGCATCTGCTCCCAGGATGAGGCATTCCACTCCCGTACATCTCAGATGTCTTCACTTTTCAAGGACCGCAACTTCCCCCACTCAGTGGTTGAGAACGCCCTTGACTGTGTCTCCCGCATTTCCCGCAACTCATCCCTCACACCCCCTCCCCACAATAACAACCAAAACAGAATCCCCCTCGTCCTCACGTACCACCCCACCAACCTCCGGATCCAACGCATCATCCTCCGACACTTCCGCCATCTGCAATCTGACCCCACCACCAAAGACATTTTTCCCTCCCCACCCTTATCTGCTTTCTGGAGGGACCACTCTCTCCGTGAATCCCTTGTCCGCTCCACACTTCCCTCCAGCCCCACCACACCCGGCACTTTTTCCTGCAACCGCAGGAAGTGCTACACCTGCCCCTACACCTCCCCCCTCAGCCCCATCCCAGGCCCCAAGAAGACTTTCCACATCAAGCAGATGTTCACCTGCACATCTGCTAATGTGGTATACTGCATCCACTGTTCCCGTTGTGGCCTCCTCTACATCGGGGGAACCAAGCAGAGGCTTGGGGACTGCTTTGCAGAACACCTACGCTCGGTTCGCACTAAACAACTGCACCTCCCAGTCGCGAACCATTTCAACTGCCCCTCCCATTCCTCAGACGACATGTCCATCCTGGGCCTCCTGCAGTGCCACAACGATGCTACCCAAAGGTTGCAGGAACAGCAACTCATATTCCGCTTGGGAACCCTGCAGCCCAATGGTATCAATGTGGACATCACAAGCTTCAAAATCTCCCCTCCTCCTACCGCATCCCAAAACCAACCCAGCTCGTCCCCGCCTCCCTAACCTGTCCTTCCTCCCACCTATCCCCTCCTCCCACCCCAAGCCCCACCCCCATCTCCTACCTACTAACCTCATCCCGCCCCCTTGACCTGTCTGTCCTCCCTGGACTGACCTATCCCCTCCCTAACTCCCCACCTACACTCACCTCCACTGGTTCCATCCCCGCCTCTTTGACCTGTCTGTCTCCTCTCCATCTATCTTCTCCTCTATCCATCTTCTATCCGCCTCCCCCTCTCTCCCTATTTATTTCAGAAACCTCTTCCCCTCCCCCATTTCTGAAGAAGAGTCTAGGCCCGAAACGTCAGCCTTTCTGCTCCTCTGATGCTGCTTGGCCTGCTGTGTTCAACCAGCTCTGCACCTTGTTATGTCAGATTCTCCAGCATCTGCAGTTCCTGCTATCTCTGAAACTTATGCAATAATTGATTGCACACAATGGCATTTTGCACGTCAATAGTGGCTACATCATCTTGTTTTGTGACACATCAAATGAGTCATCCCTTTTGATGAAATACATGTGGAAGCTAATCTCTTGCAGCCTTAAAGTTGTATTTCCATTCTGCGCAGTAAGCAACAAAGAATCCTCGGGCCTATTTCAGAATGTTATCAATTGCAAACAGAAGGTTTTAGCAAATCAGGCAGCATCTGCAGATACAGATTTAATGTTTAAAATTGATGACTTTTTGTCAGAACTGGATAAAGGTGCAGTTATGACCAGATTTCAAACAACTACAAGAAGGGAAAGCAGGAGGAAAAAAACAAAAAGGAAACTCTGCAATCAGGTAGAAGGCAAAAGAGATCAAATAATAATAGAGATGATTGTGAACACAAAAGTGATTAGTAATAAGACAATTTATAAAAAGAGGCATTAACAGAATCTCTACAGTGTGGGAGCAGGCCATTTGGCCCATTGAGTTCACACCAACCCTCCAAAGAGCATCACAACCAGACCCTATCCCTGTAACCCTGCATTTCCCATGGCTAATCCACTTAGTCTGCACATTCCTGGATACTACAGGACAATTTAGCATGGCCAATCCACCTAACTTACACAGCTTTGGACTGTGGGAGAAAACTGGAATACCCAAAGGAAACCCACGGAGATACGGGAGAATGTGCAAACTCCACACAGACAAGTGCCCGAAGTGGAATTGAACACAGGTCCCTGGCGCTGTGAGCTCACCACTGAGCTACCATGCTGCCCCAAAATAGAACTGGGCATCACCAACCACTAAAAGCGGTTGAAATCAGAAATCACTGAGCCTCAATATTGAGTCTGAAAGGCTTTGAATGAGATTCAATTAAAAGATTGAGGTTTGTTCTCTGTAAAATTGACCCTTCATCTTTCATTCCCCTATAACCATTTGAAAAAAGTGCGTGTAAACTCGAGAACCAAGTTTGGAGAAGTTGGCATCTCAGGGTCTCCTGAACTCTGACCTGCCTGTCCAATGTGAGCTTGGATTTCAGGCAGGTTCTCCTGCAAAGAACCAGACAGAGAGATGCAGGCAGTTTTTGCAGCAAAATGATTGGGTCCTTGAAGCAGGTTGTCACCCTATCTTGATTTTGCCAGGTATTTGGCATGGGGTGATTTACTGGACGTTAAATGGAAATACCTGGGGAAAAAAGGAGCTGGTTTCATCTTGCCCCATGTGGTGCCGTGCCCATTAGGAACGGACCCAGATCTGATTGGAGCTGAGACATTGTGAGGGAAATAAGTGGCCTTGCACCCAAGGTTAGGCAGTCAGCCACAGCGCCTCCTCCTGATTGCTATCCATTAATGCCTGTATGAGTATGTGTGTATGTGTGTGTGTGCGTGTGCGTGTGCGTGTGTGTGTGTGTGTGTATACATGTGTGTGTGCATGTTAGGGCTCAAGCAACTTAAAGCATGACCACCAACAACTGAGAGATGGAAAACACAAAGTACAAGAGGCCAGAAATGGAGGAATGCAGGGCTCTTGCAGAGTTGGAGGGCTGGAGGAGGTGACAAAAATAAGCAGGGGTGAGGCCGAGTGTGCATTTGGACACATAAATGAAAATTGTAACATCAAGGCATTGCCAAAATGAGTGCCAATGTAAATCAACAGGGTAATTGGTGAACTGACCTGCTCCCATCTCTCCTCTTCTCAACCTCATTCATTCCCACCTCTTTGTTCAAGCTTTCAGTCACCAAATCCTGTTTTCTTTTGTGCGTGTATGTGTGTGTGTGTCTGTGTGTGTGTGTGTGTGTGTGTATGTGAGAGAGTGTGAGAGTGTGAGAGTGTGTGTCTGGTATTGGCTGTTGGGATGAGATAGACACCTAACAGCCACTATTTAGCCTGAAGCACACAAAGGAAAGATTTCAGGGGCTTTTGTACCCTGGATTTAAATCCCAACATGGCCTTGCCCCTCCATATCCCCATCTGTACCCCCACAACCCTCTAGGAACTTTGCATTCCTTCAATCCATCCTTCTCATGTATCCCCAATTTCCTTTGCTCCACTACTGGCAGCCAAGCCTTCAGTTGCCTGGGGCCTAAGCTCTGGAATTTAATTCTTTCGAAACCTACCCATTCTCTCTATCTCTGTCTCCAAGCTTTAGCTCTTTAAGCAAGCTTTTGATCACTTTATGTTTCTTTCCCATATTTGGTGTGGGAACACTCCTATGAAGCTCAGTTTAAGTTGTTAAAAGGTCCCAAAAGGTTACAGCAATTTCAGCCATCATGAATCAGCACCTTCAAAGGAAGAGGCAGGAACTGTGAAATGGAAACTTAAGAAAGAATTATAAGGATAAACATAGTGATGTTGTAATATTAAATATTGTGATTCATAATTAAGATAGGTCCTCTATGTTTTAAACATTAACCCATCGATTCTTAAATGTGATGCCAATTGGATTTTTTTTAAACATGCTGCCTTCTGGCACTGAGCAGCTCAGGGAGTGGTTGCAGAAGTTAAAAAGCCTGATGCAGTTCCATTGTAAGCCAGTCTTGTTACTGAGCCTGTCACTGTGACTCTCAGAGTGTGGGCGCGTCAGCTGTGTCCAAGACTAGGACAGAATCCTCAAACAACAAAGCTCCCTTTAATGGAAAACATGTTTCCATGCTTCCGGATCTAAAAGAGATACAGCAATCGGAAGTTTCAAATGTATTACACATAAGGATATCAAAAGAAAGTTAACACACACTCTCTGACAGTGCAAGGGAAAAATCGCAGATTGAGTTTCTTGGTAGGTTGTTTGGTATTTCTGTAGGTGCCTGGAGGGCTCGGATTAGTTATAGAAAAGGACACTGATCAAACCCTTCACTTTGCCACTGGTAAATCAAAGGGAAGTGAACCTCCCAACCCCCACTGACCTTCCAAACCCAGCACTACCACCAACCATCTTTGCTATTATCATCCAATGTAATAGAGCTGTCCCAGCTAATCCATCCAAAGATTGAAATTTGGATGGGGAGCAGGAAAATGCACTGCAATTGTAAGCACATTATTTCTTTATATAGAAAAAGTAGCTTGCCTTTATACAGCGCCTTTAAAGGAGCAAAATATCCCGAGTCATACAGCCATACAGCACGGAAACAGACCTTTTGGACCAACCATTATCCCAAACTAAAGTGGTCCCTCCTGCTTGTACTTGGCCCATATCTCTCCAAGCATTTCTAATTCATGCAAATGTCTTTAAACATTGCAACTGTACCCAGATCCATCACTTCCACGCATGAACCACTCCCTGCGTAAAAATATTGCCCCTCATGTCTTTGTTAAATCTTTCTCCTCTCACTTTAAAAATATACCTCCTAGTCTTGAAATCCTCCACCCTAGGGAAAAAGACACCTGCCACTCACCTTATCTATACCCCTTATGATTTTATAAACATCCATAAGGTCACCCTTCAACCTCTAATGCTGCAGTGAATAAAAGTCTCAGCCTATCCAGCCTCTCCTTATAACTCAAAACCCCCATTCCTAGCAACATCCTGGTAAATCTTTCCTGAACCTTCTCGAGCTTAATAGTATCCTTTTTTAATTGTTATTTGACTGGAGAATTTTCAAACAATGCTGAGCATCAGGAAAGTATGTTAGGACACATGACCAACGGCTTGGACTATCAGATAGGTTTTAAGGAGAATGAAGAGGCCAAAGGTGGAGGGATTTAGTGAGGGACCTCTGTTAGTTAGGGCTCAAGCAGCGTAAAGCATGACCATCAACAACTGAGATAGAGAAAGCACAAAGTACAAGAGGCCAGAATTGGAGGAATGCAGAGCTGGAGGGCTGGAGGAGGTGACAAAAATAAGCCGGTGTGAGGCCAAGTGGGCATTTGAACACATAAGTGAAAATTGTAGCATCAAGGCATTGCCAAAATGAGTGCCAATGTAAATCAACAAACCTCAGGGTGATTGGTGAACTGACCTGCCCCCATCTCACCTCTTCTCACCCTTATTCATTCCGACATCTTTGCTCAAGCTTTCGGTCACCAAATCCTATCGTTTTCTTTTGTTGGTTTGTGTCAAATTATGACTGGTAATACTCCAGAGGAGTGCCTTAAAATTATTTACTACATTTAAAGAGCTGTTATAAGTACCAGGTTTTGTTAATGGCAGTCATATGAAATGTGCTTACAACAAACTGGCAGCTAAATCTCAGGGGCTATTAGGGCTGGAGAAGCAATGTGGGCCTTGCCACTAATGCCCCCATCCCCTGGTGGAATAATATAAATTGACATGGCATAAAGTCCTCCAGTTTCCCTTCGCAGTCCAAATATGTGCAGGTAATTGGATTGGCCGTGTTAAATTACCCAGAGTGTCCAGGATGAACAGGCTAGGAGGATTAGTCATGGGAAATGCAAGATTACAGGGATAGGGTAGGGGGGTGAGCCTGCTCTTCAGAGCCTCAATGTGGACTTGATGGGCTGAATGGCCTGCTTCCCCACCGTCAGGATTCTATGATTCTAAGACAATGTGACTTGCCAATTCACTATGAATAGCCTTTCACTGTAAAACAGGTAGAGCTTTCTGTGCACTCCTGCAATAACCTCACCCTACACCATCAGAGGAAAAAAAACATGTTCTGTCTCTGATAACGTTCCAAGATCTGACTAGTGGTTAAATTATCAAGGAGGATTATCAAGCCCTGCTTTGAATCTTCCATGTAAAGATCTCATCAGGATTAATGTGATATCTATTGCCTCAGGTGACATATGGGCTTGTTAATTCCCCATTTCCTACTTTCTGATTGTGTGGATCAGCATACAAACATGACAGTGGATTAAATGTGAAGTCCAGGTAAATACCACATTTCCCAAATATGTTATCACCAATCATTACGAAGTAACCTCTCTATTTGCAAATTAAAAAACCTAAACAACTAATATTGAGGAGCAAATAAAAATAATTCCACTCTACATGTGTTTAGATAGTGATGTCATATATAGAATCATAGAGTCACAGAGTCATACAGCATGGAAACAGACCCTTCGGTCCAACCAGTCTGTGCTGAACATAATCCCAAACTAAACTAGTTCCACCTGTCTGCTCCTGGCCCATATCCCTCCAAACCTTTTCTATTCATGTACTTATCCAAGTATCTATTAAACATTGTAATTGTACTCACATCCACCATTTCACCTGGAGATTCATCCCACACAAGAATCACCCTCTGTGTAAATACTTTGCCCCTCTTGGCTTTTTAAAATCGCTCTCCTCTCACCTTAAAAATGTGCCTTCTAGTCTTGAAATTCCACATATTAGGGAAAGGAAAACTACCATCAACTCTATCCAAATCCCTCATTATTTTATAAACTTCTATCAGGTCACCCCTCAACCTCCTACACTCTAGTACAGCCTATCCAACCTTTCCTTATAACTCAAACCTTCCATACCCAGCAACATCCTGACAAATCTCTTCTGAACCCTCTCCAGCTTGATAACATCCTTCCTATAACTGGCGACTGGAACTGGACACAGTATTCCAGAAGAGGCCTCACCAATGTCTTGTACAACCTTAACATAATGCCCCAACTCCTATATATGATTCCCAGAATTTGCCTTAGATTTTGATATTCACTTGGGATTCCACATAGCATTTTGGTGAAATCTCCTGAAATGATTTAATTGACATTTGCTGAGGGAACCATACCAGGCTTCACCAATAGGCTCATTAATAACCCTTTATGTTTCTCTTTGCTCACAAATTAAGAAAGATCTTATGTACTTTCACTCCCACCATGGTGCTTCAGCTACTGCTGAGAATCAAACCTGCATGCTAGAAGAGGTCAATATATCTAGCTCCTTATTTTACCCAACTATGGTATTATGTTGGCACTGCATATTGCTCCAAATTCCATTACATTTGTAATGTATTTATATATAGTGCCAAATACTGACGCATCAATGGGATTTTATTATAAACTTGCATGGTTTTGAATGAATTGCCAGAGTTAAATTGGGGTTGCTCCGATTTATCTCAGTTCATCTAAAAAGCATAAGCTCTTTTAGAAGAGGATGTACATAGAGTCACAGATGTCCTTTATAAAGTGGAGGGATCTCCTATCACTGATAACAGCACCAATACTTTATCCCCACGGGGAAACGTAAGAATTTTAGATTTCCTATCTGCTTCTTGCTTCATTAGGTACTATGCCACCTTCAAATGTTGTCTAGCTAATTCGCCTACTCTGTTTAATCTTTCACTCACCTTAGATACATAATCCAACTGTGAGATCTCTGACTTTGGACCTATCAACTTTTTCTTAATTCATTTTAAAGGCCCTCTTACTTCATGTCTAAATATCAGTTCAAATGGAGTAAACTGTGTCAATTCATTTGGAGCATCTCTAGTAACAAATAACATAAATGGGATACTCTAATCCTAATCATTTGGGTAATCCTGGTAATAAGCTGTCAGCATGGTTTTTAGGGTCTGATGCCACCTTTCCAATGTTCCTTGGGATTCAGGATGGTACGCACTTAATTTAAAATGTTTGATTTCTAAACTATCCATAACCTCATTAAATAGTTTGGCAGTAAAATTGGACCCTTTGTTTGATTGAGTCTCTTTGTGTAGTCCATAACAGGTAAAGAAAGCAAACAACTCCTCCACAACCTATTTTGTCTTGAATTCCATAATGGAATTGCCTCCGGAAACCCAGTTGTGGAGATGTTGCTTGCTTATGATTAGCAAATACTGGGTCCCACTTTTGGTTTTAGGGAGGGGATCCAAACAATCAAACATAACCTGCATGAAAGTTTCTTGACATGCAAGAATTGGCATCAAAAGCACTGATTTTATTACTGCCTGTGGCTTTCTTATCATCTGACAGGTATGACAGATACAGCAAAATTCAACCACATCTTTATGCAATCCAGGCCAATCCAGGCCTTTATGTAATCCAGGCTTCTGTATCTTAGCCTGAGTCTTCCTCACTCCCAGATGACCTCCTACAGGTAATTCGCGCGCTACCCAGCAATACTTCCCCACAGGCAAACGTAGGAATTGTCTGTGTTGTCTGTATGCTACTGGCAACACAATCTGGTGAGTTTACGCCTATTTCTCCTCTGCACTAACCTGCCAAGGTCTCCATTTCCACCTAAAGATTTTATCCTTAAGGTAACAGCATTCTGGAATACATTATGATTCCTTTTCAGAATAGGCTTTATGATACAAAACATTTACCGACTCATCTTTTTGTTGTAACTCCATTAATCTTTCAGAACTGAACGCCTCTGTCTTATCCTCTACTTTCTTAGCTTTCTCTTTTACCATGTCATCAAACAGAATGTCAGCTGACTGCACCTCTACTCCTTCATCTTTCTGTTTTGTTTTCCCTAATTGTTTTAACTTATGGCTGCGGGATCCTGTCACCACACAGTCTGGAAAAATTCCAGGGTATTTTTCTTTTAACTCCTTAATTCCATAGTTTTCTTTTGACTTTTCCACTACAATGGGCAACACTCAGTAATCCAGCTATATCATTTCTTGGAATAGCCAATTTTTCCATCAATCCCACTATCACTTCCCCAATCTTGTTTGAACTTTCTAGCCTTGTCTTACACAGGGGAACACTAATTCTCTCTCCAGTCATTTCACAGATTATTAATCTCTCAGGCAACATTTTAGAAAGAGTACAAATATTTTCACCTCTTACTGACCAGCTCTCGTGTCTCTCAACATTTTAACTTCTTTACCTATTCCCCCTGTTCTACCTGAGTAAACCTTACCCACACAGGTGAAGTCTTTGAAAAGATGGGGCACTATCTTACAATACAGCTCGTGACTAGGCTGTGCACACTCCTGCAGCTCTTCAACTTCTCTTGGGATTTCCTTCACTACCTCAACTAATCCCACTGATTTAGCCTCTTTTACCACATCCTTTTTCCCAGTGCCTTTCTTAAACCACCAGCACTATGACTTTGTCTTTTCCGTCTTATTGCAGTGAAAACACCTGAGGTTTTTCACCTCTTTTCCACCCGCTTGGGTTGCTTTTTTCACATGTGGTAATCTGTTCCCAGTGTGATCTACTTTTTTTAACATTGAAGGATCTCCCTCTTTCCCAATTTCTGTTCTTCATGGAATGAAATTGCTGTCAGAAGCCAGATTTCAATTTATGCATTAATGCATATTCATCTGCCATCTCTGCAGCTCTCCTCACTGTTTTAACTTTCTGTTCCTCAAAGTGAGTTCTTATCACTTCTGGAAGTGAGTTTTTAAACTCCTGCAACAGAATAACATCTCTAAGATCCTCATATGTCTTTTGTATCTTTAATACTCTCATCCATCTATCAAAGTTGCTCTGTTTAATTCTTTCATACTCGATATAAGTCTGACCTGGCTCTTTTCTTGCATTTCTGAACCGTTAACTATATGCTTCTGGTACCAATTTGTAGGCACACAAAATAGCCTGTTTTACTTCCTCTTATTCTCCTGGCATCTCCTCTGACAGTGCCGAAACACCTCACTGGCACTACCTACCAACTTGGTTTGAATTAACATTAGCCTCATAGTCTCTGGTCAATTCATTTGTTTAGCCAATTTCTTAAAGGAAATGAAAAAGGCTTCTACATATTTTTCGTCGAATTTTGGTAACATTTTAACATATTTGTACATATCCCTACCAGGCCTTTGGCTACAATGGGTTTGCTCATCCTCACTGTCCTCCTCATTAAGTCTACCTTTTAATTCATCTCCATCCTTTTAAATTCACTTTCCTGTTTAACTGCCAACTTCTAAAGTTCAAACCCTCTCTCTTTTTCTTTTTCATGTTCATGCTTCTTCATCTTTTCCAACTGGAACATTCTTTCCCTTTCTCTCTCTTCTGCCATGGCTATCCTTTCTTTTTCTCTTTCTTTTTCTTCTGCTTTTAAATGTAATTCAAACTATTTCACTTCCCTTTCTTTCTCTAACTCCAGCCTTTTAAGTTCACTTTCTAACTCCAATTGTCTGACTTGCAATTTAATTTTTTTCTAACTCTACTGCACCTGTTTCTCTCATATACCTAAATGCTTGACCAATTCTGTCACAATTTCAGCTTTCTTATTATCCTTAATTAAGCCTGATTTTAACCTGTTTTCTAATTCGAAAAGTGTCTTTGTAAACTTTCTTGACAAATTTAGGAAGCATCTTTAGCCCCTAAAACCTCTTTCGCAATGTCAAGAGCCATTTCCCCACTTTTGATTTAACCAACAGTAAGTAACTGAAATTAGACAGATTGTCCACTTCTCACTTGAGTTATATTTAAAGATCTAGGATACTAGTTCCCAAGTCTTTTTAAATCTGCTGGGACATTTCATATCCTGAATCTGTTCAAATCTGTCCAAATCTGTTCAGATCCATTCAAATCCCATTCAGATTCATTCAGATCCATTCAAATCCCATCCAAACCTGAAGATGAGCCCCCAATCTGTTATAAAGTGGAGGTTGACCGCCCCCAAGAACTAAAACTGAAACACCCAAAGAGGAGTACCTCGCCCTATAATCTGTAAAAGGAGTGTGAAAAATGGTGTAACCTGCCTTTCAACAACTTCTTGTGGTTAAATAAAATAAACCCCTGACACTCACTTTACAATTAACAAGTAACAATTTATTTATCTAACTCTAACAGTGAACAATTTAACTAAACTATTAACAAACCAAATAAACCCCTTCTAACTACTAACTATTCCTGAATAAAATATGATTCCAGTGGTATGCTGTTCCAATAAATATAAATCCCACTTTCTTAAAATAAAATTAAAAAAAATTTAGTCTCTCGAAATCACAGCCAGGTTGCGTGTCTTCCAGAATGTTCTATGCCTTCTCTGCCAATTCTTCTGTCAGGAATATTCACTAGTTGTGCCATGGGTACCTTTGTTCTTTAGATGGTGCTTTCTCTCAGACTTAGAGGAGTCTATGAGAGCCAGCAATTCTCTCTTGAGAACTGAGGCCGTTAACTCTGGCAGATGGCATTTAGCTCTCCTGTCTTTGCTCAACTGCCCCTTCTTTTATGCCCTTGATGACATATCAATTTCTTACAATAGGATTGGTTGTAAGTTGTCAAAACTATCAGATTTAAATTTAATTGTTTTTTGGTATCTAAGTGTCTGGTTCAAATTGAATGACTAAATTCAAACCTTGTTGTCTTGGTGAAAACTGCTGCTTGGCCTGCTAACAGTGAAGACTTTTGATACAAATGTTTCAGTTCAGGTGCTCTCTGTGTATTTGCAAATTTTCAAGCTGCTGCTCACAGACATCTTTTTTGAATATCTAAGCATAGAAAAAGCACACAATCTTTTAAAGGGACCATGCAATGCTTTCCCCCTGGCATTTTACAAACACCAAATTCTCACTTACTGCCTCCCAATCCGCAAGTACTTTACCCAACTTCACAAGAGTCCACAGCACAGAAAAAAGGTCCTTTAGCCCATTGGGTCTGAACCAGTCAAAAATAACCACCTAACTATTTTAAGCCTATTTATCCATGTGCAGTTATTAAGTGCCACTTTTAGATGCCACTGTGCCATCTTAGCAACCTTAACCCTATCAGCAACAAATTTCAGAAATAATAGAACTATTATTTAGAGACTAAATGAAGAAGTTCGATTTGTATAGTGCCTTTCATGGTATCAAGGTGTCCAATCACTTTTATAGCCAAAGAAATACTTTTGAAACGTAGTTGCTTCTGTAAGGCAGGAACAATTAACTTCATGTCAGGTGTTGCTGTGTTTCTGTGTGATTCCATGATCCAACAAATCACAGAAATTCCTGTACTCTATCACATTTTATTCAAAAGTAACTGAGGTTAAAATGGAAATGAGTTTTCCTCACTTGAGGAGTAAATTATCTACAAAGACAGACCAACTTGATTGATCAGGGAATTAATTAGAATACCAAGTGTTTTAATTTTTAAACTCATTCATGGGATGAAGGTGTCACTGGCTAGGCCAAAGCCAAAATTTATTGCCCAGAGGGCAGTTAGAGTCAACCACATTGGTGTGGGTCTGGAGTCACATGTAGGCCAGACCGTGTAAGGGTAACCGTTTCCTTCCCTAAAAGGCATGACAGAACCAGATGGGTCTTTCCCAATAGACAATTCATGGTCATCATTAGACTCTTAATTGCAGATTTTTTTTATAGAATTCAAATTCCACCATCAGCCTGAGCAGGATTTGAAGCCAGGTTCCTGGCTTATTAACTGGGACTCTGGGTTAGCAGTTTAGCAATAACACCACTAGGCCATCCCCTTCCCAGTATCTAGGCTGTAACTGAATTGTAAATGGTAACAAGAGATAGAATTCGGATTACCAAGTGTCAAATGATAGGATACTGGAACACAAAAAGCTTTCACTTCCAAAGATACACATTACCTACCACACAAAACCTTCTTTCAACCAGCTCCTACAGTTAGATATTTTCCTAATCAACCTGTTTGGAGATATTATTACTCACCTCTAGAACAGGTGGGATTGGAACCCTGGTCTTTTGGCTCAGAGATAAGATTGGGGCTCTAGTGGTGTTGTAGCAGTGTTCCTACTGCTGGACTAATGGTCCCAATGTCAACTCCTATCTTGCTCTAGAGTTATGTAATAAAGTCTCTGAATAAGTTGACTAGAAAATATCTAGGACCTCTGCACCACAAAAGGCCATCTCCCATTTGTATTTCAAAACCCATTACTAAATTACTACAAACCCCACCTCTTCAGGCAGTGTAACAGTAACAAAAATAAACAAAAACTGGAGGAAGCAAAGGGAGGGTGTTGAATGTGGAGTTGGTGGGGACAGAACACATCTCTTTCATTTGAAGATCAACCACCAATCACCCAATTAAAAACAAATAAGAGTTAATAAGCACTGTCCACCAGGGGCATGGAACCCAGCTTGTTATTTTTAGAAGAACCTACTTCTTTTATTAAAAAAAGCATCCTATTTAGACATATTACAATAAACAATTGGGGCTTGAACCCCAGCTTTCTGGCCAAGAGGTAACGACACTACCAGAACACGTAATGACCCAGCAGAGTCAAGGGATTTTGTTTTAGAGAGAAAGCAGTTGGAAACTCAGTTTACAATTGCATTTGAAAGGTAAAGTCAGATGTCACATGATACCAGGTTCTAGTCCAACAGGTCTAACTGAAATCACAAGCTTTCGGAGCCTCGCTCCTTTGTCAGATGACTTTACCTGATGTATGAGCAGCGCTCCGAAAGCTTGTGATTTCAAATAAACCTGTTGGACTAGAACCTTGTGTCATGTGACTTTTGACTTTGTCCACTCCAGTCCAATACTGGCACCTCCACATCATCTGAAAGATAGTGCAACCCTCTCTCAGTACTGTACAGATGTTTCAATGCTTATGCTCAAGTCTGGCATTGGTCTTGAACCCATAACCTTCTGACTCTGAACATGTTACAGACTGAGTCGTAGTTAACACTATCCAACATGCCTGTAAGGCCTTAACATGGATTTACAAAAAAATAGGAACAAGAGTAGGCCATTCAACCCTTATAGCCTGTTCCATTATTCAATATGATCACAGCTGATTGCCCAACTAAATATTCTATTCCCACTTCTGCCTCATATCTTTTGATCCCTTTAGCCCTAAAAGCTACATTGATCCCTTTGAAATCATTCAATGTTTTAGTCTCAGCTGCTTTCTGTGGCAGAGAATTACACAGGCTCACCTCTCTCTGGGTGAAGAGACACACTCAGATGGTAATGAGTTCTTGGTTCTGCAGGTTCCAGGGACCATGGTTACTTTTCTGAAGCTTTCTCCAGTTTTCATTGTTAACAAGTGTCCAATAATTGTTTGTTCTATAACAGAGCCCTATCACCAAATGTATTACTTCAGTTCCATCAAGTAGATTTGATCCCTTATTTGTTGAAGCAACAGCCATTACATGGGAAAGCTCATCAAAGGGATAATATCACAGAATAAAGAAGGGGAGAAAAAGGAAGTTGTTAATACTTTATCTTCCAGTTTATGCCAGGGAAAATCAATCAGTGAAGGAAGATTCTTATTCACTAATGATTGATATCAGGGAGTCATTTCTTTATAAATGGCCGTCACTAGTAATCCTGACCCATTCTGCCCTCAAGATTTGCCATGGATACTGTGATAGGCTTTTTATCTTCAGTAGAATAGTCACACAACGAGCTGATACTATGTTAACTCCTCTAACATAAGATCTATACATAAGCCACATAGTGCTTAGGGGTTATAGACTTTTGTTATTGCTCCTATTACATACATATAGTATAATTACTGGCACTGCTGTGTGTGGGCTAAGAGTGAATAATTTAGTTGCAAGCTTTTGCATGTTCTCCTCAGCATGTCATGCTGCAAGTGACCTGGAGCAAGTATGATGGAGACTGAGGTCTTTATACCATCACTTGCTATGATACAGTGGTGATATCATGAGAATGTCTTTCAAAGGTATTTTGTACAGTAGTTGTGTGTCATGACACAACAAGGAAGATTTTAATCTAATGTTTGACAGCATGGCTGTACCTTCCAGGAACCTCTATATCACCGAGGGGCAGTTTTAATCATATTTTGTTGGTGGGCTGGAGGTGTCAGTTAAAGAATGTCCCCGTTATTCAGAATTAATCACCGTAAGTCTACACTGATAAATTACTATTTATGAAAGCCGTCAAGATTTTCTGGGGCTCGAGGATTTCCAAATAAACCTGAATAGAGATTCAGCATGAGGTGTTGACAACCGTAAGATGGGGAAGGCAAATCAGCCTATCATGTTATTCTGTCCCAAAACAACCCCAACAGCATGGAACGTCACAGTATCTAAGTTTCTTGAATCATTCCATTTTGTCTTTAGTTTTCCCTTTCCAGAAGCCCAATCCAAAAGTGTTTTTGATTTAATGACATCTCATCATCAATTCAGTTGTGAAGGAAAGTGATGTATTAGGTGTAGAAATACATATTAGCTGGATCTAAGGTGATTTGGATGGATTATATTAAACCTAGCAGACTACACCTGCGCTCACAGCTATGGAAAACATAGAGGTATATCTCAAAATGGAACCAAGACGTGACAATAAAATCTAAATCTAAGAAAGCAACCATACAGTTGAAACTTAAAGGTTTATTCTATCTGATATCAAACAGCATACATTGTGATCTATTTTAAGAACACATGGAAAATTAAATGCAGTTATGAAAGCAAGAAGTCATAGGTACAGCTAATCCATCCACCTGAGTTATGTTATGGGCTAACCAGCCAGAATATTGTGGTTTGTTATGACTGTACATAATAAAATCTTGTTTGTGTTTAAATATCAACATTTTGACAGTCTGTCCTAGGTAAAGATCCATGTGAGAGCATGTGATGCTGTCACAGTGTGAGTGGAATAAAATATTTGTAGAAACCCTCCAACATGGAAGCAGGCCATTTGGCCCATTGACTCTACATGGACCCTCTGAAGACCTCCCACCCAGGCCTGCACCCCCACCCTCTCTCTGTAACCCTACATTTCCCATGCCCAATCCACCTAACCTGCACTCTTCAGACTGCAGAAGGAAACCAGAGAGGAAACCCACATAGACATGGGGAGAACATGCAAACTCCACACAGACAGTCGCCCAGGGATGGAATCAAAGTCAGGGTCCTGGCACCATGAAGCAGCAGTGCTAACCACTGAGCCACCATGCTGCCCCTTGCTATGTGAGACCGGGTTGCATTTCTATACCTAGAGACAATATTCTTCAGCATTATAAGAGTTTATTTTGTGGGATAGTGGAATATACATTAATTACACAATAGCTAAATAGATCACTCACACAATTTTCAGATTGGTAATGTTTATTTGGTTTCTACAAGTGCTATGAGTGCTGAAAACATTCCGGCAATAATATTAAAAACATGTTCCAGAAATTGCTGTGCCCCTAACCAATATGTTCCCCGACTGCTACAACACTCACATCTACCCAGAGACATGGAAAATTATCCAGGTGTCTCTTGTCCTCAAAACACAGGATAAATCCAACCCAGCCAATTAAATCTCTATCAATCTACTCTCAATTGTCAGTAAAGTAATGGAAGGCGTTGTCGTCTGTGCTATCAAGCAGCACTAGCAAATGAATAACTTGTTCACTGATGTTGCATTTGGGTTCATCAGAGCTCCTGGCCTCATTTCAGCCTTGGTTCAAGCATGGATAAAAGAACATAATTCCAGAGCTGAGGTGAGAGTGACAGCCCTTGACATCAAGATCATATTTGACTGAGTGTGGCATCAAGGAGCCTGAGCAAAACTGGAATCAGGAACAAAGCTCTCTGCTGATTGGAGTCATACCTGGCACAAAGAAAGATGGTTATAATTGTTGGCGGTGAGTCATCTCAGCTCCAGGAACTCTCTACCAATTGACGTACCAACGTATTGGCTCGCGGTTCCAGACATGCACAGATCTCAGAGATTCGCACAGTGGCAGGAAAAGCTACAGGGTAAGGCAAGCAGTTATAGAGTCATAGAGTCCTGAAGCATGGAGACAGGCCCTTGGGCCCAAACTGGTCCATGACAGTTGGGATTAACTAACACTGACTTTGCGTTCACTTCTGGCTGTGCACAGTCCAAGCTGGCAGTGAGAATTGGAAGCAGTTATTCTTTCAGCCCGTGCTTTCCTTCCATCCTGCCCTGTCGCCCCCCACAATGGTTTCTAGGGGTGGGGAGAGGAAGGGGATGCTTGTGTCTATGGAGTGTGTATGTGTGCACGTGAGTGTGTGTGTCTTTATGGGGGGGGTGTGTGTGTGTGTGTCTGTGGGTGTGGATCTGTCTATCTGACTGTGTATGTGTACGTGTGCGTGTGAGTGTGTCTCTGTGAGTATGTGAGGGTGTGCCTGTGGGTGTGGGTGTGTCTGTGTGGATACGTGTGTATGTGGGTCTGTGGAATTGTGTGTGAGTGTGTGTGTGTGTGTGTGTGGAATTGTGCTTGTGTGCGTGTGTGTTTGTGTTTGTGTTTGTGTGTGTGTGTGTGGAATTGTTTGTGTGTGTGTGTGCACGCACCTAACTCTCAACCCTACCCCACACACACACACACTCCTATCACACACCACCACCGAGAGAAAGGAGACCAGATAAGGATGGGCTCAGCCCAGGGCCAAATACCATCAAGAGGCAATTTAGCTTTGGTTTTGGTTTTATTTTGGTTTGACTCCATATAGCATGTGACTGGTTCAAATATAAAAGTAATTTAGAAATGAGTTAGATAATTGAACCGTAAACATAGTAGTCAAGGGCATTCCATGTATCTCACAAGTAAAGATGCGATTACATGTGAGGGAAAGAAGAAAATTAAAATTCATAAGACTACCCCATCTTTGCCAAGCTCAAATGAAAACGTTTCAATGACCCATAGGAGACAGCATGCTGTAAGAAATAATGGGCCAGGGGCTGCAGGGATCATGGCCTCAGGCTGACTCCAACTACATCACCCAGACTGCACCTTGTCCATCAAAAAACAAAATGGCTGCACTGACTCGGGCACTCGCTCCATGGCAACAGGATATTCGGCACAGGAACATCGTCCTTGTGCGCACTGCAGGGATTCTGGTTTGTGATCAGTAATTTGCTGATTTGCAGGTGGTTTGAATCACCCGCAGATCCCTGGTTCTCACACTGGATGTATTTAGGAATGTGAAATGAAGAAGGCAGTAGACAGGAGTTTCAGGGGTAAAAGAACCTCTGTTTTTATTAAATACAAAAGGTAAGTTGCAAGAAATAAAGGCAAATACAACAAAACAGCGAAATTGACATTATCAGTTATACAGAGGACAGTAATTAAATACACTATCAAATTCGACGGAGGTTAAACACTTTTAGAACTAAACAACAGGATTTAACCTCCGAAACTTTAACCTATCCTTGGGGTCCCTGCACTGTCACCACCCACTTTCCCCTCCCCTCTAACTAGGTGGGAAACTTTGGGGCTTCGGGACTCAGCTCACCACTGAGGGAAACATGATTCTGAAGTACTGCTGGCTGTTCGCACTTGCCGTACCCAGTGCCTCGATGAAGACTTTGGATGGTGTAGGCCTTTGGTCTGGGTTGAGTCCGATGATGCGGTAGGATGCGTTTTGGATTTATTAGGTGAGTACTTGGCTTTCCTGACATTGTGGTGGTTTTTGCGAGCCAGTTTTCACCTCAGGATGTGTCTAAGGCCTTGTGGTGCCAATCAGGTCGGTGATTTCAGAGGTTGTTGGTTGTTGGTTGTCGGTTGTCAGGTCTGCTGATCGCGGTCGGTTGCCGTTTGTTCCCCTGGCACGGGACAGGCCTGTGTCGGTAGGTTTCGGGACAGCCGTCGGGATGCCTCTTCCGGAGATGGCTGTGTGGATAGTTCTCCGGGAGAATCATGCACCTTGGAATCCCTCTCCCGGGGCGAATCACTCTATTGGATCCCTCTTCCGGAAGTAATTGTGCCGATAGCTCTTGGGGTTGGCACTTTCGGATCCCTCTTCTGGAGATGCCTTTGGGGATCGTTCTTGGGGCAGTAGCTCTCTCAGGTGCGGTCAGGGCCTGCAATTTTACCAATTGCGGGTCTCTTATCTTTGCGCCAAATTGGTGCTTGCCATTGTGTTACTAATGTTCCCTTTGAGGCAATTGGCTTCCTGGTAGTTAAAAGTAAATGTATTTTGATTAAATGGAATGTCTGGTCTGTCTGTGCATAAATATTGATTGAAGTTGAATGCCTTGGTATCTGTATAGGCTCCATAATGTCTGGGTTGGCGTAGCCCGAAGGGTAGAAGTTAATTTCAGTCTCAAGTGTTAGGTCTGGTTAATTGTTCTTTTAGAGTCGAGGTGTGAATTGGATTTTTTGGGCTGAACAATAGTTCCAGGCAGCCATGCTTGTGTCTGTGTATTTTTCCCAGAGCATAGCCCAGCTGCCTTTTTTCACTTTTAAAGGTTTTTTTGATAAGTTCAGGGTTTTAGTATTTTAAAATATGGGAATTTTTGCTCAATCCTACAGCACTGTCCACTGTATCAGGCACAGGCAGCTACTTGAGAGGGGTTGAGGTTACTCAAGCCAGGCAAGGCGATGGCCTAGTGGCATTATTGCTGGACTGTTAATCCAGAGACCAGATAACATTCTGGGGACTTGGTTTGAATCCTGCCACAGCAGATGGTGGAATTTGAATTCAATAAATATCTGGAATTAAGAATCTAATGATGACCATGTGCAGATTGTCGGAAAAACCCATCTAGTTCACTAATGCCCTTTAGGGAAGGAAACTGCCATCGTTACCTGGTCTGGCCTACATGTGACTCCAGATCCACACCAATGTTGGTTGACGCTTAACTGCCATCTGCCTAGCCAGTGACACTCTCATCCCGTGAATGAATAAAGGGGGGAAGAAAACCCCATCAAAGGCACAGGCCCAGGTAATGAGCACTCTCATTTCCTGGGCCCTGTGTGTCACCAGCTACACTACAGAACCATGAGGAGGAAATAGGAAAATAGGTGGAAGAAGAAAAGAAGAGGCAATCAGTAGAGTTCCTTTCCAGCCAGGCTGTTGATGAAGAATTACTGAAGCGTTACACCAACGAACACAGCTCCAATGGCCCATTTACCAGCACATTCCAAACCTGGCCTTCTCTCAGTCACTGACCATTGCAGTGTCTGTATGACCACAACACTAATGTTAATGTCAGCTGCACAGCTGTCTGATCTATGCAATTGTCAGAAAGACTCCTGCCCCTATTGCAGATACAGTAGGATATCTCTTACACTTTTGACCTCCTCCATCAAGAACTCCAATGTATCATCAGAAAAACTTGGCACAAGTCAAAGATTTACTTGCAGTGACAAGTATGAAAGGCTAAACATTATACATTTTTCATAACGCCGATAAATAAGACATTGGAGCAGAAATTAGGCCATTCGGCCTATTGAGTTTGCTCCGCCATTTAACCATGGCTGATAAGTTTCTTTTTTTTCTATTCATCCACAGAATGAGAGCATTGCCGGCTGGGCCAACATTTATTGCCCATCCCTACTTACCCAGATGGCAGTTAAGAGTTAACCACATTGCTGTGGGTCTGGAGTCACATCTAGGTCAGACCGGGTAAGGATGGCAGGTTCCTTCCCTAAAGGACATTAATGAACCAGATAGGTTTTTCCAACAATTGACAACTGATTTGTGGTTGTCATTAGACCCTTAATTCCAGTTTTGTTAAATTGAATTCAAATTCCACCATCTGCCATGGTGGGATTTGAACCCAGGTCCCCAGAACATTACCTGGGTCTCCAAATTAAGAGTCCAGCAACAATACAACTAGGCCATCACTTCCCCCAAACACCATTGTCAACCCCATTCTCCTGCTTTCTCCCTGTAACCTTTGATCCCCTTGACACTCCAGGACCTATCTATCTCTGTCTTAAATAGACTCAATGACCTGGCCCCCACAGCCTTCTGTGGCAATGAATTCCATAGCTTCACGACTCTCTGGCTGAAGAAGTTTCTCCTTATCTCCGTTCTAATAGGTCTTCCCTTTACTGTAAGGTTGTGCCCTCATGTCCTAGTCTCTCCTGCCACGGAGGAAACGGAGAAACAACAGTGATAATTTATGTTTAATGAATGCCTTTAAAATTATAAAACATCAAAAGGTGCTACATAAGACCAATATAAGAGGGAAATATAACAATGAGCAACATATGGAGAGTGCAGATGACTAAGGGCTTGGTAGAAGGATTTGTTTGAGGGAGGAAAGCAAGGTGAAGATGCAGAGAGTTCATAGAATCCCTACAGTGTGGAAGGAGGCCATTCAGCCCACACTGACCCACCGAAGAGCATCTCACCCAGATCCACACCCCTCCCTATCCCTGCATTTTCCATGGCCAATGCACCCTAACCAGCACATCTTTGGACTGTGGGAAGAAACCAGAGGACCAGAGGGTACCCACACAGACATGGGGAGGACATGCTAACTCCACAAAGATAGCCACCCAAGGTTAGATTCAAGCCCAGGTCCTTGGCACCAAGAGGCAGCAGTACTGACCACTGAGCCACCTTACCACCCAAGTACTGCTCCAAGAGTTGGAAGGTAAGTATTCAGATCCTGGTGCCTCAGCAATTTAAGGCACAGCCACCAGAGGTGGGGCAGTTATAACTGGGAATGTACTAGAGCCCCAGAATTAGAAGAGCCCAGATATCTCAGAGGGTTGGAGGAGATTAGAGAGAAAAAGAGAATCAAGACTGTGGAAAGATGAGAATTTTAAGTCAAGGCTTTGCTTGAGCAGGAGCCAATCCAAGTCAGGCAACCCAGGGGTAGAAGGGGAATGAGAGTATAAGGGTGTATTCAATTCAGAGAAACCCAGCAACCATCAGTCAATCATAAAGAAACATTTGATAGAATCCTGTGAAAGCTCAAAGCGAATTCCAAGCAAGGCAGGCTTACCTTAACAAACACCTCCAATAAAACAATAGGTGAAAAGTTAGGGGCGTGGTAGGGGAGGGTAATAAAGATCATCAAAGAAGAATTATAATCCTTTATCTTGTAATATTGCTGCAGTCACCAATTTTCTTTCGAAAAAAGCCCTCTATTTTAAGTAGCTCAAAATATTCCCCTGGGAACCTGGAATTTCAGGGGATGTAAAATTCCACTTAAGAGCTGCACTAGGTTGCTCATTCTCCAAGGAATTAACAAAATGGTTTTCATAATAAGCTGGTATTTACGTCCATGGTAACTTGCTTTATAATTTAGGATCGAAAATGCAAAATGTTTCCAGGAAAAAATTTTTGGGACTGGTTCAACTCAGACACAGCTGGGAAGATTTTTCTTGGCATGGGCCTCAATGTGATTGCTTGAGACAGGTTGAAACATGGCGAAAGGTTACTTGGCAACCAGCATTGAAATGGGTATTGGAAGCTCATTGGATGCCTCATTTATATTAAGTAAATTCGTTTAGTCAAGACAGCTCTGTTTTAAACCCATTCAGAATGGCAACCAAAATAGTTTTGTTTCCTCAGTAAGCACGTTCATTTGAGTAGAATACATACATGGCACGTATATGTGCTAATTTTTTTTGAAATTATCATTTTTATCATTCTTCCTGATATTAATAAAGAATCTCCAGCTTCAACAGTCAAGAATCTGGTTCAAGTAAGAGAGTACTGTTTTGTTGCAAAAAATTCTTCATTGTTATTTGGGGTGGCATGGTAGCTCAGTGGTTAGCACTGCTGACTCAGAGCACCAGGTATCCAGGTTCAAGTTCCACCTTCAGGTGACTGTCTGTGTGTAGTTTGTATGTTCTCCCTATGTCTAGGTGGGTTTCCTCCAGGTGCTCTGGTTTCTTCCCACAGTCCAAAGACATGCAGGTTAGGTAGATTGGCAGTGGGAAATGCAGGGTGAGGTAGGTCTGGGTGGGATGCTGTTTGGAGGTTCAGTGTAGACTCAATGGGCCAAATGGACTGCATTCAGACTGTAGGGACGCTATGATTCTAGCAAAGCTGTGTTGAATTTAATGGAGCAAGCTACTTACAAGGGTTAAGTCTCTAAGTAATTTTTGATGAATACTGTTCATGTCTTTAGTACAGTGAAGTAAAAACCTTTAAGTAACTTAAGAGCCTCCTGATAGTTACGGAGAAAATAGATAGGAGTTATATGGAACTGGGGACTATAAAAATGAAACTTTTTCACTGTAGGCAAAAGGGTTAACAAGAGAATAGAGAATGTACCCAATAATTTTCATGATTTTATTTACAAAGCATGTTTTACCCAAGGCTCTTGAAGGGAAACTGGCACAGGAACATCTCATCAGAACATTGCCCACGGCCAGGGGCAGTAAGCTGTAAAATTCCTCTTGATCATACAGCACTTTAACCATCCAGCTAAAAATGTAATTAAAACAATACAAATCATTCTTTCAAATGCAGCTTCTAGGAAGAGAACAAGTTTGGAAATCTATGCTGCAGAATTACATAGTTGGGGGGGCACTGGTAGGGGGATGGAGAGGTCTAACAATGCAAAAACTGTATGATAGGTTGGATTAGGGTTTTAGACTCAAAGGTTCTGTTAATCTAAAATGAATTGGAAGCAGCTGTGAGTTCAAAACATATCAAGAGAGTGGCTCCAGAAAGCTATTATCACTCTGAACTTCCACTAGACTCAGATATCATCATTTGTTTTTTATGGAGAAATTTGCAAAAGGCCTGAGAGAAAAAATAAATTAATTCAGATTTCTTCAAGCCAAAATCAGCAGTAGGTACTGATGGGTGAATAGTTTCTTAAAGTAATCACTTGGTTAAAAAGGAGATTAATCTATTCCAATGTACAACTTCAAAGATGCAATGCTGATCAGCTCAGAGGCAAGACAAAACGTGACCTCTCTTACATATATAGAAGCTTCCTTCAACACAGGCATGCACACATGTACATAAAGGTCAGGAAACTATATTGGCAGTCATTTGAACAGTTTCTTCAAAACATGTTTTAGCTTCTATCGACTGATAGTTTATACCCAGTAACAAACTGTAGTTGATTTATCCTTTAGCATTCCATTACCAGCTCTTATTATAAGGTGGGGGTGGGTGCTGGCCTAGTGGTATTGTCAATGGGCTTTTAACACAGAGACCTAGATAATGTTCTGGGGACCTGAGTTCAAATGGTGCAATTTGAATTCAATAAACATTGGAATTAACAAATCTAATGATGGCCATACATCAATCACCCAGGAAGATTCATTTTGTTCACTACTGTCCTTTCAGGAAGGAAACTGCTATCCTTACCTGGTCTGGCCTACCTGTGACTCCAGACCCACAAAACTCTTAACTATCCTCTAGACAATTAGGGAAGGGCAATAAATGCTGCCTGGCCAGTGATGCCCTCATCCTGTGAATGAAT
>NC_063365.1:11525505-11563306 GCF_021869965.1 Rhincodon typus
GCCAAGCAGCATCATAGGAGCAGAGATGCTGCTTGGCCTGCTGTGTTCATCCAGCCCTGCACCTTGTTGTCTCGGATTCTCCAGCATCTGCAGTTCCTACTATCTCTGATATTATTACTGGACCAGTTAGATCAGACTGAAATCCAACTTGATAAATCATACCTTTTTTAAAATTTAATGAGGTGGTCTGTCACTTATACGCAAACATACAATGCTGCAGATTTGGTTTTAACAATAAGGTAGAAGTTAATTACACAAAAGAAAGAGGTTAAAATAGAATAAACTGAGCTTTTGCATATAACACAATTTGAAAGATTTTGAAACACACAGTGAAAATACCAAAATTTCATTTATCCCAACAGAATCCTCTTCACACTATTCAAACACCAGAAAGAATTCCCTTCCCTTTTACAGCTTAGCCTGTGACACCCACATCCCATGAATGAATTAAATAGGAACATCTAAACGATTGACTTAACAATTTCTTTCAATTTTTGGTCTTGAATGTTAGGTAGTTTCTACCTTGAGTATTGACATGATTGAGCTTTGACTTTATTAGCTTCAAATCACCCTTCAGGGTCTGATCAAAAATTGCAGGTCTGGAACTTCCAAGCTAAACTCCCTACATTGAGTTAACCTATTTTTTGTCTGTTCTAAACTATCCCCTTTCTTCAAAAGAAATGGTTTTACATGTCTAACTTCCACCAGGACTTCTGTGAACTGAAACCAAAATCTTATAGTGTTTTGATGAAGCAAAAAAAAATTCCTGAGCCTTCTAACTCAAAGCAACCTAATGCTCTTCGATGTTTACTCTGTTCTCTTGTAAAACTCACCAATGCAAACAAAATCCAGGGGCTATGTCTCTCATTCGGCATTTAAAAAAAAGGCTCTAGAAATACTGACAAGTTAATCATTAAAACTCTCACACACAGAGACCAAAATCCAATTTGCTTCCAGTTCAAAACTCAAACTCTAAAATAAATTATATTGAATATATAGATATATCACACACCTTACATCATACTGTGCTTCCACAAAAACAGTTTGTAGCTTTTTCAATTACTTTCCTCCAACTGATTTGAAGACATCAAGGTTTACCTTGATTTATGATCTGTTTAGATATTCAAGTTTAGCACAGTAACCAAACTGGAACTTGCAGAGATTTTGCTTGTTTTGTGTGTGTAAGGCTACGGACTAGTTGGTCAAATGATCTGTTTCTGTGTTATCATTTTTAAAGAAAGACAGGGGTCGATATCCTGGGATTCTCTTTCTAATGGGCAACGTGGGTATACAAAAGGCAGCTCACACCAAGCTTCTCAAGGACAATTAGTGATGAACAATAAATGCTGGCCTGGCCAGAGATGCCCACATCCCATGAATAAATAAAGATAAAACTTGGATTTGTACAGCACCTTTGACATTGGGGCATCCATTATTCTTTACTAACAATGTAATTCTACAGCATATCATTAAATTTCATTAAAATTATCACTCAATTATTACATATATTCCAAAATCTTAGTATTACTGAAATATGAATTTTTCTGAACTAAATTTTCTCCTGTTGGCCTGTTTCCAAACTATAGGTTATTGCTGTCATGGCAACAGCAAACATTCATATGTTGGTATCTCATGGACCTCATGCTCTCCAATGAATATTGGCAGATGAAATCTCAATGTATCTTTCCTGAAGTATGTTTCTTACAATTTACTTATATAATCAAGCGTTGTCCCAGTGTCAAAAACTGGAAGACATGAAAAAGCTGCTGTTTCTCCCAGGTAAATGACTCTCAAAAGTAATTTCTAAAGTTATTTATGGCTCGACCTTTGCAATACACAGTGCAATTAAAAAAGCAGACAATGGTCGGGCTCAGATTAAAGTTTATCCCCTATTTATCACTGCAAAGTGGCGTCAACAGTGTTCAATGTTCATCTATCTGGTGGCATTTAAACCATACAGAAGTAAAATAAGTAGTAGATGAGATAAGAGTCAAAATTGGGAGCACGTGTTGAATGGACAAGCCACAAAGCACAGTGTAAATAAAGTGAAAAGGATTGCAAAAGGCTGCTGAAACCATTGGTCCAAAGTATATCCATTGGAAAAGAGTTAGAATACAAATCAAAAGATGTAGTGATGTACTGTTTTTATCTCATGTATAGGAGAGTCTGCAATATTAGTCTGTCTTTTCCTTACAAAGTTCTTAAGCTGACAGTAGGCTGCAAAGGAAAGAGCTTTGACACAGTGGCTCAGTGGTTAGCACTGCAGCCTCATAGCACCAGGGACCTGGGCTCAGTTCCACCATCAGACAACTGCCTGTGTGAAGGTTGCACAGTCTCCCTGAGTCTGCACAGGTTTCATCCCACAGTCCAAGGATATGCCGTTTAGGTGGATTAGCTATGTTAAATTGTCCATAGTGTGCAGGCTAGGTGAATTAACCATGGGAAATGCAGGGATAGGGTAGGTCTGAGTGGGATGCTCTCCTTCTGAGGGTTGGTTTTGGACTTGATGGGCTGAATGGCCTGCCTCCACACTGGAGGGATTCCATGAAAAGCAATGATACCAGGTCTCAGGAACTCCAATTGTGAGATGAGACAAAAAGATGTTCAACTTACGTTTCGAACAATATGCTTAAAACAGCCAAACAGAAGAGGACATTTAAAAAGGGACACAACTATTGTCATTGATACAACTTTTAATTGGGATATTATTCAAATATACCTGGCGTTCCTCAGGGAACATTGTTCCATCCAGCTCACTACTCTGACAAAGTTGTCTTCTGTAATTAACAGTCACCAGATGTTATTTAAAATTTTTACAATGGGAATGGCAAGAAAAAGGTATTTGTCAAGTGGATACAGTGGAATCAAACAGCACAGTTCTAAGTTGCAGGCACTTGTTCTCAACTGTCTGTGAGGGACTTGGTGTCCTGTTCTAAGGCAACATCCAGCAGAGGATTAAGAATAGGCACATGGGATATGCCTGAATTAGTTTATTCTTTCATGGGATGTGGACATCACTGGAAAAGCCAGCATTTGTTCCCCATTATTAATTTCCCTTGGCTTGCTCAGAGAGCAGTTACATTCGATCACATTACCAAGTAAGGATGACAGATAGTGAACAAGATGAGCTTTTCCTTTACAATTGATGGGAGTTTTTTGGCAGACTAGCTTTACGTTCCTGATTTTATTAAAACTTAAACTTCAACAATTGCTGTGGAGAGATGTGGACCCGTGTCTGCAGAGTATTAGTCTAGGTCTAGCATTAGTAGTTGACAGACATTACCAACACTCCACCTCCGCCCCATCAAATCAGAATAGAACTGTTTCTGTCCAATAAAGAACAAATAAGCCCTGCTTTTAATGACTTGGCAACCTAGCAATGACGGTTGTTTTTACCCACTGCATCATTGGTAGTTGGGTGCTAACTCTTGCAAAATTGCAGTTATCAGCAGTTATAATTACGTCTTACATAAACTAATACATGAATAGATTACATTCTTCATGGTATTCACACAAACCTTATCTGATTCTCAACAGCCAGCCAAATTTTTCTGATAAAATCCAAGTTGGTTTATTGCTCCAGGTTAAGTTTAGGCTTTGCGGCTCAGTTGTTAGGTCCACAATCTGATTCATTGCTGCCTGGTACAGGGGTCCAGTCCAATGGAGGATGCAAAACAATGGGCAAAATATCAAATTTAAAGGAATTTATACATTTAGAGTTAATTTGCTGCATACAGAAACAGATATTATTTTAGTTTTTTTCATTAAGCTTTGAAAAGAACTAACTTTAAATATTTTGAGCACTCCAAATTGCTTTTTTTAAAAAAATAAATAGACTAGTGTGGAACATTTCTATTGACAGATTGAAAATGTACGTGATACACCAACAGATCACTTTACTTCATTTCAGAAAACATTTTTAAGGTAACTCAGTTTAAACATTTTTTTCAAGGCCAAAAACTGAAGATAAGCAATAAGTTTCTGAGTACTGATGTGAATTTAACTCCAACATGGTGTGTTTTATCTGATGGAGAAATGCTTACGTGATCTCCTGTAATATAAAAATTGGCACGGATATTGTGGTATTACAGCTAGCTATTAGATACGAATACTAATTTCCTGTGGCACATAAATATCTGGGTTAATATTAAGCTATACAACAGAACAGCATGCTGCTAATAGAGTGCCATGCTCCAAGTGATCTGAATAAGATGGAGTTTGTAACCTTTTTTGCCCTCGAGTCACAAGTTGAAATACAGTGCTATCATTATGAACTCTTCAAGGTGTACTCACATACTGACTGTGAGATGTAATATACATTCTCTTTTTCTCAAAGGTAAAAACGTAACTCAAACAGACATATGTCGTTGGACAAGGGTAAATACTGGTAATTAAAACAGTTAAATAAAGTTCACAGGACTAACATTTCAAACATCAATGTGTCCTGGCAAATCAAAATGACAAGGGCTGTGAGAGGGCTTTAATATAATTAGGGTTCAGGGCGGGGTATACGTAGGCATAAAAAACAAAGGATATGGTCACATTGCAAGGCAACTATTTGACAATGGTACCCAAAATGGAACAGAATGAGCATGTACAAGCATTGAAAAAAACAACAACTGGGTAAAAGGGGAAAAATGGCAAAAAGGAAAAATTAATGTCTTTTTTTACTTAAATGCACATAGTATTCTGATTAAAATGAATGAATTAATGGTGTACATAGAGGTTAATAGGTCTGATCATACAACTCATGGGCAGACATGACTAGAAGCTCAAAGCTGGGAACTAAATATTCAATGGTACGTGATTTTACAAAAGGACAGCAGGGATGGAAGGCTTGTGGGCTAGCTTTGTTAGTAAAAGACAGAATAACTGGAATAGAACAAAATGATCTATGACCAGATGATATTGAATCCATATGGAGGTTAGAAACAACAATGGCAAGAAGACACCGGTTCGAGTAGTCCATAAGTCCCCAAACAATAGATGCTCTGCAGAGCAGAGAATAAATCATTAGATAATGATGGCATGTAAAAAAGGCAGTACATTGATCATCGATGACTTTAATCTTCACGTAGATTGGGAAAATCAAATTAGCAAAGGAATAATTCATGGAGTGCTTTTGGGACAGTTTCTTTGAACAATATGTTGTGGGTCCAACCAGTGATCAGGTTATTTTGGATCTGATAATGTGCAATGGGACAGGATTAATAAATCACCTCAGAGTAAGACATCGCCTCAGGAATAGTGACCATAACATGGCAGAATTTTGCATTTAGTTTGATAGTAAGAAACTTGGGGCAGAATCAGCTGTGCTAAACTTAATTAAGGATACTTACATGAAAATTAGGACAGAGTTCGTTCTGGGAGATACATAAAGCAGAACAACTGACATGAGAGATAAAAGTACTTGGGAAAATGATATGGCTAAATGCCATTAGATCTCCTGGACCTGATGGTTTACATCCTAGTCTGTCACTTTTTAATGGGTTGTATTTCTCCTGGAATGAGAGACGGCTACAAAAGGACTTGCAAGTGATTGGTACAGCTGTTACTGTTGGTGCAGGTGGGGAGATGCCCTGAGCAAGTGAGTAGACAGCACAGAGGGTTAGTTGCTGTCAGGAGTTAGGGTGGGTGATGGCGAGAGAGAGAAGAGTTTGCAGAGCCTTAGTGAGAGTGACAGAAGGTAGAGCCTGAGCCTTGTTGGGATGTGGGGACAGCAGCAGAGATAGAAGTATCAGAGAAAGGATGATATACTTAATGCTGGTGGAATAGAGAGGGTCACTGAACTTCTTCTGAAATCGCTGGGCACTTTCTCCAGATCATGGACACCTCACTGACCCAGTACCATCCTCAGACCAGGATGGTACGGTCTTGTGTCGTGGCATCCACTACTGGTCCTAGTGAACAGGAAGTCACACCTCTGCACTGCCCCCTTCAAGTCACTGTCCCCAAAAAGGGGCACCAGCTGCTCCATGTGTCATATCTGAGGCAAATGTCAGAAACCATGAGAGGCAGCTTGGAATGAGAGCGCTTGTCCAGGTGCAGAGTGGATTTTTAAAGATGGCATGGGCACAAGGGATGCTACTGAATTCTAGTATATCCTCTGGGGTTGTGGGGGTTGTTCAGGAAATAACGCATGGTAAGATGTGCCAGAATCAGACTTAAGGGCGGGTAGGAAGGAGGCAAGTTTGGTAAGATAGAGCGAGAAACCTCATTAGGTTTCACAGCAGGAATTTCTCCAAAAAGCTTGACATAACTCGGACTTAGCCAAAATAAAATGTAAGTTTCAGCAGATAAGTTTACTTGGCAGGCATCACTATATCTGTAAGTCTTGATTCCCAACTTCGGGTGTGCAGATGCAAACAGTAAAAGCTGGTGTCTGATGTATTCTTTAATAAGAACAACTCAAACACTCCCTGTTATTTTTTCCCAGAAATATACTTTACTCTTAATATTTGTAAAGGCACATTGCAAAACATTTCAACTTAAAATTTATAGAATGTGCATGTCCCGACACAGCATATTCCAATGTTATATGCCTCAATATAGTTGCAAAATTCTAAATATTTATAATATACAATCCACGTCAGGCCTATTGTTGTTTCTATCATAAAGTGAAGGCCAACAATGTTGCAATTCATGTGAAATGATTAAAATATCTGGTAAGGGTTAGTCCTCCTTCCCCTCCTTTAAGATACTGCTTAAAACCTACCTCTGAAATCAATTGTTTCATCACCTGTAATGTTGCCTTCTTTGGCTCAATGTCTCATTATGTTCCTGTGAGATGCCTTGGGACATCCTATTGCATTAGATGTGATATGTTACTGTAAACTGTGGTTCTATTCGCATGTTTTTGTGATTTTTGATAAACTCTCACACTCAAGTGTAGAAACATAGAAAATAGATGCGGGGTAGGCCATTTGGCCCTTCGAGTCCGCACCACCATTCAATATGATCATGCCTGATTGTGTAATTTTAGTATCCCATTCCCGCTTTCTCTCCATATCCCCTTGATTCCTTTAGTCTCAAGGGCTACATGCAGCTCCCTCTTGAATACATCCAATTAACCGGCCCCCACAGTTTTCTGTGGGGCAGAATTCCACAGGTTCACAGCTCACTGAATAAATAAATTCTTCCTCATTTCAGTCATGAATAGCTTACCCCTTATTCTTAGACTGTGGCCCCTCGTTCTGGACTTCCCCAACTTCGGGAACATTCTTCCTGCATCTAGCCTGTCCAGTCCCATCAGGATTTTGTATGTTTCTATGTGATCCACCCTCATTCTTCTAAATTCCAGTGAGTACAAGCCCTGTCGATTCAGTCTTTCTTCGTATGTCAGTACAAGTTTCTGTAAGTAAAGCAGTATAGGTTTCCTGGGGAATCCAGCATTGTCCTGTGGTATATGCCTCGATATGTTAAAATTTTAAAAACTGTGCGGATTTCTTGTGGACTGGCATTCCCACAACACTCCAAATTCCTGCCTGCACTTTCCTGAGGTCCATTATATCTTTTTTTAAAATTTATTCACAGGATGAGGTCATTGCTGACCAGGGCAGCATATATTGCCCATCCCTAATTGCCCAGAGGGCAGGTAAGGGTCAATCATATGGCTGTGTGCCTGGAGTGACATGTCAGCCAGACCAGGTAAGGATGGCAGTTTCCTTCCCTAAGGGGATTAGTGAACCAGATGGGTTTACCCCGCAATAATTGTCAACAATTTCATGGTCATCATTAGACTCTATCATCCAGATATTTATTGAACTCAAATTCCACCATCTGTTATGGTAGGCCTTGGACCCCAGGTCCCCAGGATATTATCTGGGTCAACAGTCCAGTGATAATACCAATCGGTCATTACCTCCAGCATACAATACATACCTGCCTTAAGACATCACATAGGAACCCAGATGTTAAAGGGTTAAGTTAATAGACTCTGATGAAGAGTATATTTGCAGCCAGCAGCTGATGGCGTTTCATTCATAACTCCTCAGCAGCTGCTTTGATTTTCGTAAGAATGTACACTATATTTTCCTGACATTATAGTCAAAAAAGCACCTCATTAGAGTGATGCACTTTGAAACCTAATTGGCAGAAACATTTATTTTTGGTTAATAACCTCCCAAAAATAATGTCTCTCACTTTATAATTCTGTAATTCAAAACTAATCAGTATGCTTAATTAAAAACATTAGGAGGGTGTTTGAAGGATGATGGCTTTTAACTGTGAGTGGTTTACATGATGAGTGGAGGAGAGACTGTCTCTCGGCGGCCTTTGATCTCGATATTTGTCTGGCATTCTGTTTTCCTTAACAGTTTCCTGGTTTGTTTCAATAAGCACTGTCGCACTCCTGGGGATTGCATATAAATGCATCGTCCTAAAACAGCTATTCATGAATGCCCAGATAAATGCTACCAGCTGGGAATGTGCCTTGGCATCAAGTGTTTCTTTAGCAGGACACAATCAATTAAACACTTAGAGATAAAGCATTGAAGTTGATTTGGTAACAGTAAATAAAATGGTCTCTGCAATAATTATTTCCGATGTATCGTTTTCTCAACTGCTTATTCACTTCCGCTTAATATTTTCAAAGCAAAAATAGTTCAATTAACTTCAGTCAAGGTTAGTGAAGTTCGAAGGTTTCAGTTTTCCCCCGAAGGAAGATTGGTTTGCGATCATCTGAAGTCAGAAGAGGTATCAGTAAAATGGTCTAGCAGCCATAATCCTATTGGCCCCTGGTCCTTTATCACATCGAAGAGTTAGTGTTGGGTGAAATTGTGTGGGCAAGACTCTGTAAGCAGATTTGTGCCGTTCTCTGACTTTCTTCATCCACGTCACTCCTGAACATATCTAGTCACACGTCTGAAAAGAAAAAGCTTGCATTTTATTTACATACAAATTGATAAATTAAACACAGGTGTAGGCCACTTGGCCTTTGAGCCTACTCTATCACTCAGTGGCTGATCGAACTACTCCGTATTCCCACCTACCTCCATAATCTTTCATCCCATTGCTTAGCAAGAACCTATCTACCTCTGCCTTAAAAATAATCACGGACTTTTATTCCATCGCTTTTTAAGGAACTTCCAAAGACTCGCAAGCCTCTGTAAGAGAAAGAAATTCTCCTCATCTCTGTCTTAAATGACTGAACTTTGTTCTGTGTTCTCCCAAATAGGAAACATCCTCTCCACATCTACCCTGTAAAGTCCGCTCAGGGTTTTGTACATTTCAATCAAATTGACTCTTACTTTTCTTACTCCATGCCTCATAGGACAACCCACCCATTCAAGCCTTTGGTCTAGTAAACCATCTTAGAACCGTTTCTAACCCATTTATATCTTTCCTTAAATAAGGAGACCAATACTCTACATAGTATTATAAATGTGATCTCACCAGTGCTCCATATAATTGAAGTATAACCTCCCTACTCTGGTATTCTTAATACATTGTGGCATTCCATTAGCTTACTAAGAGACAGGATTTATTCACATTTGGAAGCGAATGGACTTGTTAGTGATAGGCAAGCATTGGGTTGTATGGGGAAGGTCATGTCTCACCAACTTTACTGAGCTTTTTGAGGAGGTGACAAGAATGATTGATAAGGGAAGGGCAGTGGATGCTGTCTACATGGACTTTAGTAAGGAATGTGATAAGGTACCTCATGGCAGGCTGGTACAAAAGATAGAGTCTCATGGTATCTGGGGTGTGCTGGCTAGATGGATACAGAACTGGCTTGGTCATAGAAGACAGAGAGTAATGGTGGAAGGATGCTTTTTGGATTAAAAATCAGAAACTTACTGGTGTTCTACAGGGATCAGTGCTGGAACCTTTGTGATATATCTAAATGATCTAGAGGAAAATGTAGATGGTCTGATTAGTATGTTTGCAGATGACACTAAAATTGGCAGAGTTGCAGACAGTGAGGAGCATTGTCAAAGGATACAGCGGGATATGTATAGATTGCAGATTTGGGCAAAGAAATCGCAGATGGGGTTTAACCCAGACATGCATTTTGGAAGATCAAATTCAGGTGCGAGTTATACAATAAATGGCAGAACCCTTAGGAGCGTTGACATACAGAGGGATCTGGGCATACAGGTCTGCGGATTCCCTGAAAGTGGCAACACAGGTGGATATGGTGGTCAAGAAGGAATACAGCAAGCTTGCCTTCAACGGCCAGGGCATCAAATGTAAATGTTGGCAAGTTACATTTCAGATATCTATAATTTTGGAATATTTTGTGCACTTCTGGTTGCCACATTACCTGAAGGACATGGATGCTTTGGAGAGGGTGGAGAGAAGGTTTACCAGGATGTTTGCCTGGTCTGGAGAGTTTTAGTTACGAGGAGAGTTTGGATAAACTGGGATTGTTTCACTGGAAAGACAGAGGCTGAGGGGTGACCTGATAGAGGTCTACAAAATTATGAGAGGTGTATACAAAATGGCTATTCAGACGCTTTTCTTCCCAGGGTGAAAAGGTCAACCACAAGAAGGCACAGGCTCAAGGCGGGGGTGGGGTGGGGGGTGTGGTGGTTGGGGGGGATGTTTAGGGGAGAATTGCAGGGAAAATCTTTCAACCAGAGGGTGGTAGGTACCTGAAACACACTGCCAGTGAAGGTGATGGACGCAGGCACATCAGCAATGTTTAAGGTGTAACTTGATAGATACATGAATGGGAGGTGAACAGAGGGATAGAAACTATGTATGGACATTAAGTAGCATGTCTAAATAAGGGCTAGGAATCAGCACAGTCTTGGTGGGCTGAAGGGCCTGTTCCTGTGCTGTATTATTCTTTGCTCTTTTCTATTTACCTGCTGTGTCTGCTGTGATGAAGTAGACAAAATGTTATACTTCGAGGTTTAATTTTCAAAATAAAGGCAGATGGATGTGGGTCAGTTCTGTGAGGGCTACTTTTTTTTAATCAGAAAGTTAATTTGTAACAATGGCCTCAAAGCATCAGATTCAAGGAAGCATCTGATTGCAGTTGTGTGCCTGGAAGAACTCATGTGTTAAGGTATTTTTAACTGTATTCAATATATGTGCTGCTTTATTTGTTTTTATTTCTTTTGTGTAATAAACTTAGTTCTGTTGTTAAAGAATATCTGCAGAACCCTTGCTTCACAGCCAAACCTTCATTTTAATGAATTACAAAAATTAAACACATGATCTATCAAGCCACTTTCATTCTGGGATCTTACTTGTCCAGTATTACCATCAACTGGAATCACATCAGAGTGTGGACTGCTCTAGAATTGGAATTCATTGATTTTAATATGTACTTATGTTTCCTTTAAAGAAGCAAGTATGTGGAGATACCAAAGATAAAGCTGGAATATTATGTCAAGTTTATTACATAGATTGGTCTTTTAAAATGGCTTTGAACGTTGCTAAAAGTTTTCTTGGGGGTACAAGACAAAATTGGATTATTTTAAGCCTGACTAAGGCTAAAATGAGAGAGTTAGCAGATACATTGAATGTAGAAATAAAAATTGGCATGGGCTTCAAAGATGCTGTTTTAATTAGATGTTGAAGTTTTTGTGCTATCTGACATGTATAAAATGTTTAACAGAACAGTACTACATCTTTCTAAAGACTTAGTCGTGTAAAATATCTATTTATTGAAGCTTGTATTTTCCATAATGCTCAATGCCCTGCAATATGAATTTCATGTGTTACTCACAATATCTCTTTGTGATATCTGATCAGTACCACTGTTTGATGAACAACCATCCCTTCTTCCTCTACAGGTCTATGAGGTCATCTCCAAATCCTCAGCAGAATTCCATTTCAAATATAGGAGCACTCTACAACTCTTTCAGTGTGAGCTGTTTGTGCCAACTTAGTCTATATCTATTCCCTGAGCCCTCAGTTTATGAAGACATGCCAAATACTTATTTTTAATTAACCTCATTCGTAGCACCCACTTACTGTGGTGTTGGACTTCATTTAGCCATTGCTGTGGTTACCTACAAATAATGGAAAAATACCCAGAACCTATTCTTGCAATTGTTCTACCTTTTAACCTCAACTGGACTTTCCATGATTCTATGAAGCTTTGACTTTCACTACTGCTAAATCATTCCCCAGGAGTAAAGCAATTCCATCCACAGGTAATTTCTCACCTCCCCTATTACTCATTGAGACAACAAGTCATACACCAATTGGACTTTGTATAATGGGACCTGTCCTGTTTAGCTTTCTCTAGAACCAACACTCACTTTGTTAACTCTTTGCTATTACAACTCTTTGTAGAAACACTGACAGTCTGTTTTTATATTTCTAGCTAGCTTTTGATCAAGCTTTATTTGCTTGCCTCCTTATTAATCTTTTAGTCATTCTTTGCTACTTTTAGTACTCTGTTTAATCTTCTAACTTGCCATCCACCTTTGTGGAATTACATGTTTTTTTCTTAACTTTGATACTATATTTAACTTTTCTTTAAATTAACTATGGATAATAGGTCCCTCCACTTTGGAATTTTTGTCTCATTGGAATGTATTTATTCCAGTAATCTGGAATATTTAGTCTGCAATTCTATTTCTACTGACCAACCCCGCAAGCTAATTTGCCAATGCACTTCAGACAGCTCTGTTCTCATGTCTTCACAATTGCCCTTATTACTTAAGATTAAAATATTGGTCTTGAGCCCTCCCTACTCTCTCTCAAACTGAATGCAAAATTCAAAAATATTTTGTTTACTGTCACTTAGGGACATTTTCACTATGGTGTCATTTTTAATCCATTCTCATTGCATAACCACTGCACTTTCTAGACAACAAAGGTATGTGTTAAGGTGGAGTCACTGTTATAAAGTAAATACTGCAGCCAGTTTACACACAGCTAGGTCCCAAATGCAGCAATATGCTAATGGTCAGATAATCTGTTTTAATGATATTGGTTGACAGATTAACTGGGAGACCAGGGAGAGTGTGTTTGGAAACAAAACAGAAATTGCTGAAAAAGCTCAGCGGGTCTGGCAGCATCTGTGAAGGAAAAAACAGAGTTAACGTTTCGGGTCCAGTGACCCTTCCTCTGCAAAGTGGTGCCATGAGGCAGCAGACAGTGCATTGGGGTTAGCTTCTCATCCAAAAGGTGATAAACCTGACAGTGTGGTGACCCCTCAGTGTTGTACTGGAGTAAGTAGCCAGAATGTATACGGATTAAAGGACACAACTTTCTTTTAAACTTAAAATTAAAAGTTTACCAAGCCTAGGAATTTTGGTAAAAATCCCTATTTAGTGTCAACTTTGCTTCAGTAATTGCCATAAATCAGGAAATTGTGTAATCAAGCTCCAATCCAGTGATTTGTGCATTAATCCAGGCTAACACATTTGGGTAGGACTGAAGGAATGCTACACTGTTTATTGTGCAATCTCAGACATGTGGACATAAAAAAATCACAAGATGCTAGTTGAAGAGGAGCAGGGGAGTATAAAAATAAGAATGGCTGGGACTTTTTTCACTGGAGTATCGGAGGTTGAGGGGTGACCCTACAGAGGCTCATAAAATCATGAGGGGTATAGATAAATGAATAACAAGGGTCTCTTCCCTAGGGTGGGGGAGTTCAAAACTAGGGGGCATATTTTTAAGGTGAGAGGAGAAAGGTTTTAAAAGGACATGAGGAGCAACTTTTTTACACAGAAAGTGGTTCGTGTGTGGAATCAACTGCCAGGGAAAGTGATGGATGTGGTACAGTTGCAACGTTTAAAAGACATTTGGATAAGTTCATGAATAGGAAATATTTCGAGGGATATAGACCAAGCGCAGGCACATGGGACTAGTTCAGTTTGGGAACATGGTTGGCGTGGGCTGGTTGAACCAAAGGGTCTGTTTCCATGCTGCATGATTCTATCACTGTATGACTCTGTCCCTGCTACTCCTAATACCACAAAAACCGAATATCCGCTCAATTATTTGAAATATCAGTCGTTATACAGATTACATTTCAATGACAATAAGAAAATTTACTCCGTTCAGTTTTCATTTCAATCCTCTCAATGATTTTTATTTCAAATTTTCCTGACAAAATTAAGCACCTCAACAAGATGACTGATCATTGATCCAGTATTTTGACCTTTTCCAAGTCATCATTTTTTGATAAATACATGCAAGTAGTGTATGCACCAACACACAAAACTTTAAACAAATATCTCAAGATAACTATCACAGATTCCTGGAGGGAAAACCAGCTTTACAAATTTTCAAACTGTCTCGATGTGATGCACAGATGAAGTCGATGAGAAAGATAGTACTTAGAAAGTGGCCATCACAGCCTCAGGACATTGCAAAGTGCTTTAGAGCCAATAAAATATCTTTTGTTGCAATATAATGTTCCTAGAGGCCATTTTCGTAAAGCAAACTCCCACAAACAGCAACATGATGTTAATCAAATCAACTTTGAGATGCTGAGGTGGAAATTGTATAGACAAGAGGAGAATACAAACACAATTTTAAACTCAATATCTCTAAAGAAACATTTCCTTCGAACGTAAAATTGGGATGTCAATGTTAGTTCACTTAAGCTAGGAATCAGGGAGCCAGAGATCTTCAGTTAATTCCCACGATCCTGTACACTGTCCTTCACTATTCTCCATCCTGTTCAATCTCCTTCTCCATCCCCATCCTGTACCCTCTCCCTCTCCATCCCCATCCTGTACCCTCTCCCTCTCCATCCCCATCCTGTACACTCTCCCTCTCCATTCCCCATCCTGTACACTCTCCCTCTCCATTCCCCATCCTGTACACTATCCCTCTCCATTCCTCATCCTGTACACTATCCCTCTCTATTCCTCATCCTGTACACTCTGCCTCTCTATTCCCCATCCTGTACACTGCCCCTCTCTATTCCCCATCCTACACATCGTGTCTCTCCATTCCCCATCCTGTTCATTCTCCCTCTCCAATACCATCCTGTACACTCTCCCTCTCCGTTCCCCATCCCGTACACTCTCTCTCCCCATTCTGCATCCTGCACATTGTCCCTTCTCTCTATCCCCTGTGTCTTGCTTCCTGATATCAGTTACCAAAGGTCAGGCCATTTGTCGCTTCTTCCTCTCTTGTGAATGAGATGGAAATATTGTATTTGTCCTTTACTATTATCGTACTGGCCATTAGTGAACTTACTTAAGAAATACCATTAAAACAACAGTTAGTGGTTGTTATAAAGATTGGGAAATAGATAGGTTTGGTTGGAGAGCAGTGAAATGCACAAACTGACCAAAGGCATAGAGCATGGGTTTAATGGGCTGGAGAATTGAGCAAAAGCACTGGGCATGAGTTTGATGGCATATCGGTTGGCATTGCCCTCAACAACAGAATTCTGCTTGTTAAGTCCTTTCATTGACTTGGTTACAAATAGGATTTATAGCTAAACGAATCAGAGTGCAGATAGCCTGATCAGTTTAGGAATTCAGGAAACTTGCAAAGGAACAGGATTTGCATATAAATCACTTTATTATTAAAACACCAGAGGGGGGTTTCTGTTAGTAACGGTGAGATGTTACAGGAGTCTCTAGGTTATGATTGCATACACTCATTATTGCACACGACAGTGGGATTGCCCTCCTGACATGAATCTACTTTGTACAAGCAGCATTCTTCCTTCTGGCATTGTGTAATCTGATCAAAACTGTGCACATGTGGCCATGAGACTGGAAATTCCTATCTTCATGGAGCCCTTTGTGTTCAGCCCAGCAAGAGTTAATTGGACTGTACATAGTGGTGTTGCTATGGTGTTGGATTGGCTCTTACAGAGAAAACAAAATCGTAGCCCAGTTGCAAAGGACTTGAACAGAAACAGAAAATGCTGCTATCACCACAGCAGGTCACTCAGGATCTGTGGAGAGAGCAAGCAAGTTTTATATTGGGATGTAGACACTGTATGGAACCTCTTTCCAATCTTATTGTATCTTTCCACAATGTCTGATTTGAGTTCCTACGGCCGCAGCATTGCACTTTTAACACGTAACGTAAACCTTCCCCCTCCTGAGTAACTGTTAAAGTAATGCTGCACTCGATTCAAGTTGTACAAGCGCAGCTATCAAATCACTGCCTGGCTGTGCACTCAATTCATGTTCAAGATTAAACATAGAAACTAGGAGCAGGAGTAGGCCATTCGCCCCTTCGAGCCTGATCCGCCATTCAATATGATCTCAGTGGTCTTCTACATCAACACCATATTCCCACTTTCTCTGCATTCCCCTTGATGCCTCTATTATCTAAAAAATTATCAATCCCTTCCTTGAACATATATTGTGCGTCCCTGCCTGCACAGCCTTCTGTGGTACAGAATTCCCCAGGCTGACCACCTTATGAGTGAAGAAAGGTCTCCTCATCTCAGTCCTAAATGGCTTACCCCATAACCTAAGACTGTGTCCCCCAATTCAAGACTCACCAACCCCAGGGGCCGACATCCTCCCTGCATCTAGTCCTTCCAGCCCTGTTAGGATTTTAGATCCTAATATAACCAATGGGGATTCAGGAAAAACTTATTTTACTCAGAGAGTTTGAGATATGGAGCCTGCTACCATATGGAATGGCTGAGGTGAGTATCCGAGAAGCCTTTAAGGAGAATTGAGATGAGCACATGAGGGAGAGGGAAGTAGGATAATGCCAACAGAGCAAGGCAAAGTAGGGTGTCACATCGACAAACACTGGCTCAGCCCTGGAGAGCGGAATGGCCTGTGCTATAAATTCTCTGGAGTTCTACATAATTTTTCTGTGGGGCATATATTGTGCAGTTGGATGTTGGTGCAGGGGTACATTCATTCTGAGACAGAAAGTCATGGATTCAACACCCATTCCAGGGACCTGAACCCATAATCTAGACTGACACTCCAGTGTAACACTGAGGGAGTGCTGCACTGCCAGATGTACCTTCTTTCGGATGCGATATTAAATCCTCACCCTTTGAGGTGGACCTAAAAGCTCCTATAGCACTATTCAACAAAGAACTGGTCATTTATCCCACCAGCAGCTTAGAATTTCTGGTTATCTATTAGATTTCTGGGATCTTTGTGTACACAAACTGGAAGCTACTTTTCTTTCATGACAACAGTGACTATACTCATTAACCATGTGATAACAAGCTGGGATATAGAATCGAGCACACTAAGGAAGACAGCTGCTTTATCATTCACCAGCATTTTTTCCTTAAGGAAGATTCTGAAGCCAAATCTGCCAATGATGTCCATCTTTGTAGGAAGGGTTTGAGTCTTAACTTCCCGCCCTTTATATTCAATCCAAAAGGCTCAAGGAAGATTATCTTCATGACTTCCTGTTCAGAGTATGCATCTCGCATGTCCTGGTGATCTTCCTTTTGAATGAACTGGCAGCATGAAGCACTGTCTGCTGAAATGGTTGGAGTTAGATGATGCAGCGAGTTTCAACAATACTGTCCTGGCACTGTCACTTAACCTCATCTGCTTACAATGCTAAATGACTTACAACTCAATTCTTCAACACAAGTTAGTAATTTTTAAGGGGGTGCTGTCATCATGCAAAAATACATGGGCATTTTTCCTTTCTTGCAGATACAAAACAGTTGGGTTAATTCTCCCAGAAGGGAACTTCCAAACAGCAGACTTCTCATTTTCCCATTACATGCTTCAACCTATTACAAAATCATCTGAAAACGACATTGTGAAAGATCATTGACCCAGCATTTGCACAAGCTGGAGTTTTTGAAAACAACATACACCACAATTTTACACCACAAGCTTATTTGATGCAACATCAAGAATCCTGCAAGTGACCTATTAAGGCGACACAAACCCAATATCATCCAAAATGATTAAGCCTTAACATAAAGAGCTTTGTTAATTCTCACTATTGTATCATTTCTATTTCCCTGGCTAATCTCCCTTCCGGATTGTTTCCAGGCCATTGAAAGGGTGCCAATTGGATCAGAGGTTGTGAACAGTTTGTGTCAGACAGCCATATCTGTTCAAAGTGAGATGGGAGAGACTATCTGAAAAAAGACAGCCATAAGTGTTGGATCAAGTAAGCACTGCCTTTATCTCCCCATTTGTGACAGCCACGTTCTTCTTTATGTCACTGTTAAAACCTTTATTCCACTCTTTTGAAGAGGAACAGGTCATCCCGCTGATCCCACAATTAACAATACACCAAAACACAATAAACAATGGAATGGCTCATGACACCTTGATGTGTGCAAATTGGTGCACCAAAATAGCAGCTATATAATGGTTGTGAAACAATTGGTCCAGGGACATCAAATGTGTTTTGTAAGTGGAAAATTTCCCTTCATTCTTTTGCCAGCATCAGGGTCAGCAAAAAATTCGGGTCAGTAGCTTCTTCAACTCTGCTCCAATAATTAATGGAATGGAATAGAAATTTATTGCCACGTGTACTTTTACATCAAAAATACAGTGAAAAGTTTTATAAGTCACCCCACCACAATGCCTACATCAATGACAGAAGTCATACATAATAACAAAAAAAAGTAAAATTAAGACAGAGTTCATCACGGTTCAGTTAATGGTTCCTGGGCTCGGGGAAAGCCGATTTAAGAACGATGGAATACCCTGAAGACGCAACTGGGACGAGACTGCCATGCTGGGCCACTGGATACCAGGCCAGAAGCCTCCACCAAGGAAAACCGCCATGTTAGGCCAAAACTGCACTCCTGGAACAGACCACCTGCTGTGCCACTGGAATACCTGAACCCTGAAGGGGAAGAAGACTTCCACACAGGGATGAGACTTCCACACCAGGCCAAGACCTCCACGCTGGGCCAGGATCACCTTCTTTCCTCCTTCAGGCGCAGAGGCCTAGCTGTAGATCTGGAGCCTTGGCCTAGCCTGCGAGTCCAGGTCAGGGGGGTCAGACTGGGACCTGTTCCTTGCTTGCCGGGAGACCCCAGGCTGTGGTGGAGCCATGTCCACCCCATCCTGGTATTGCTGCAACTTTATGCCTTATTCTCACTGATATGGAAAGTTTCATGTGTTTCTCTGCACCAGAAAAGCTGCCAACTCGGCTTGTGCCGCAGACACAATCCCAGGGGCTGAACTCTCTCTGAGTGGAGGCTTAATGGTAATGTCACTGGACGAGTAACCCATTGGGCCAGAGTAATCTGGGGACAACCCTGAAGTGTTTTCTGAAGAAGAGTCACACTGGACTCAAAATATTAACTCTGCTTCTCTCTCTTCACAGATACTGCCAGACCTACTGTGTTTCTCCAGCATTCTCTAAACTTGCTTCTGTTTTCCAGCGTTTACAGTATTTTGGCCTAATATTCTGGGGACAGTGGTTCAAACCTCTCAAATATCACCTGCAATGGTCTGCTCACACTGCTCTTTCCAGTGACAGACACATTCCAAGGAAGAATTAAACAAAAACGTGACAGCTGACAGAGTACACAACCTCAATTGACCAGATGGAGCTGGAATTGAACTCTAATGCTCAAGGAAAGGACGCTGACCTAGAGGTAGCTTCACTAGTATGCGTAGGCTGTGCTGAACCCCATTTGTCACTAACTAGTCAGCACTGATGTTCCGGGGCCAGCAACTTGTATGTCAAGAATGAACCATCTCAGGTGAATATAAAAGATCTCACAATGTGAGTTTGAAGAGTCACAGAGTCATATAGCACGGAAACAGACCCTGCGGTCCAACCAGTCCATGCTGACCATAATCCCAAACTAAACTAGTCCCACCTGCCTGCACTTGGCCCATATACCTCCAAACCTTTCTTATTCATGTACTTGTCTAAATGTCTTGCAACTGTACCCACATCTATCACTTCCTCTGGAAGTTCATTTCACACACAAACCATTCTCTCCATTAAAAAGTTGCCCCTCATGTCTTTTTTTAAATCTTTCTCCTCTCACCTTAAAAGATATGCCCCTCTTCTTGAAATCCCCCACCCTAGGGAAAAGACACCTGCCATTCACCTTATCTATACCCCTCATGATTTTATAAGCCTCTATCAGGTCACCCCCTTAACCTCGTACTCTCCAGTAAATAAAGTCCCTTCCTATTCAGCTTCTTCTTATAACTCTAATCCTCCATTCCAGGCAACATCCTGGCAAATCTCTTCTAAACCATCTCCAGCTTAATAATATCCTCCTTATAATAGAGCAACCAGAACTGGACATAGTACTCCAGAAAAGGCCTCGTCAACATCCTGTACAACCTCAACATGATGTCCCAATGCCAATATTAAAAGGTCTGAGCAATGAACTCAAGTGAAGCAGGGAAATTGCTATTGCTGACCTGGTCAATGTTTGTCTCTGAACAAACATCACTGAAGTAATCCATTATCACATTGTTGTCTGTGAGGGTTTGCTCCTACACGTTCACTTCATTGGCTGTGAGGTTGTGAAAGATTTTGTAAAAGTGCAAATCTTTCTCCATTTGGAACTGTGAGTAATGTAACCTTTTCCTTTTTTTACTTTATTTCTCTATTTTGTATCCAAGTTCTGTACCTAGGCACTTTGTACCTAAGATGGCCCCATGTGGGGCAAAATTGTAAACTTTTCACTGTACTCCTGTACTTCTGTACTTGAGTAGAATAAAGGATATTCTAAGTTTTACCATTTCATTTTATCATGGGGCATAATTCCAGATTTTACCTTGACTCATCTGGTCATTTGTATTATTTTACAAATTTTCTCTCATTTTTAAAACTATTCAGATTTGAACAACAATCATCTGGAAGTTAATGTCCCTTGCCAAGTTATGTGCCTTCCTGGAATCTTTGAACTTTTGCACATATCTTATATTCTGCCGGGTTCTTTCAGTCACACACAGAGCATGTACATAATTGAAAGGTAAATCAGAGAAGTGGTAATTCACTTTAAAAAAAATTAGATTTCAAAACATTGCAAACTACTGCTTATTAACAATGAAGAGTAGCACATTTCCTCCAGAAAAGGGAAGTGACTCAAATGTGTCTCTGAAATTATGAAAGACTTCAAAAGACTAGATTTATATTGAGAGAGGAGACCAAAACCAGGGGCCTGTAAAAAGTAGCCACCAATCAGGAATTCAAGGAAAATATCTTTAGCCAAAGAATGGTGAGAATGTGAATCTTAATTCCAAATGGAATGGTTTAGCCAAAAAGCAAAGGGAAGCTGAGTGTGAGGAAATAGGAGATTTTTTTTATCTTTAGTTCATGGGATGTGGGCGTCACTGGCCAGGTATTGCCCATCCCTAGTTTCCCTTGAGAAAATGGTGGTGAGCTGCCTTCTTGAACTGCTGCAGTCCACATGCTGCAGGTAGACCCATAATGTTGTTTGGGAAGGAGTTCCAGGATTTTGAGCCTCAAGAAACAGCAATATATTCCCAATTCAGAATGAAGAGTGGTTTGGAGCAGAACTTGCATGAGGTTCCCACATATTCGCCGACCTTGTCTTTCAAGATGGTAGTGGTTGTAGATTTGGAAAACGCTGTCTAATGAGACTTGGCGAATTTCTGCAATGCATCTTGTAGATGGGAAAAACTGCTGCAACTGAGCATCAGCAGTGGAGAAACTGGATATTTGTGACAGGGTGTCAATCAAGTCATAGAGTCATACAGCACAGAAACAGACCCTTCCGAACCAACCGGTCCAGGCCAAACATCATCCCAAACTAAACTAGTCCCACATGCCTGCTCCTGGCCCATATCCCTCCAAAGCTCTCCTATTCATATATCCATCCAAACATCTTTTAAACATTGTAATTGTATCCGCATCTACCGCTTCATCAGGAAGTTCATTCCACATGCGAACCACCCTCTGTATAAAAAATTTGCCTCTTATGTCTTATTTAAATCTCTCTCCTCTCACCTTAAAAATATGTCCCCTGGTCTTGAAATTTCCCATCCGAGGGAAAAAACAACTACCATCAACTCTATCTATACTCTCATTATTTTATTAACTTCTATCAGGTCACCTCTCAACCTCCTACACTGCAATGAAAAAAATCCCAGCCTATCTAGCCTTTCCTTATAACTCAAACCTTCCATACCCAGAAACATCCTGGTAAAACTCATCTGGACCTTCTCCAGCTTGATAAAATCCATCCTATAACTGGGTGACCAGAACTGGATGCAGTATTCCAGAAGAGGTCTCCCCAATGTCCTGTACAACCTCAACATAACGTCCCAACGCCTATACTCAAATGACTGAGCAATGAAGGTAAGTGTGCCAAATGCCTTTTTAACCATCCTATCTATATGTGACGCAAACTTTGAAGATTTATGTACTTGTACCCCTAGGTCTCACTGTTCTACAACACTACCCAAGACCCTACCATTAATTGTATAAGCCCTACCTTTGTTTGTTATACCAAAATGCAATACCTCGCATTTATCCAGACTAAACACCATTTGTCATTTCTCAGTCCATTGTCTGATTTAATCAAGATCGTTTTATAATCTTAGAAAACCTTCTTCACTATCTACTATGCCACCAATTTTGGTGTCATCCACAAACTTACTAACTATGCCTTCTATATTCTCATCCAAATAATTTATATAAATGACAAACAAAAGAGGACCCAGAACTGATCTCTGTGGAACACCGCTGGTCACAGGCCTCCAGTCCTAACAGCAACCCTCCACCATAACTCTCTGTCTCCTACCATTAAATGGGTTGTTTTGTCCTGCATGGAGCCAGTTCTTGAGTTTTGCTGGATCTAGACTCATTCAGGCAAGTGAGAAGTATTCCATCACAATTCTAATTTGTGATTTGTGGATGGTGGGCAGGCTTTGGGGATTCAGAGGCTGAGTTTGTTACCAACAGTATTACTAGCCTTTGACCTGCTCTTGTCACCATTGTATTTATGTGGCAAATCCAGCTCAGTTTCAGCTAAATGGTAACACATAGGATGTTGATAATGGGACATTCAGTAACTGAATTTCTTTTGAATCTCAAGGGCTGATGGTTAGATTCCCTCTTGTCAGAGTGGCCATTGCCTAACACTTGTGTGCCATAAATACTGCTTGCCAGTTGTCAACCCAAACATGAATATTGCTTATGTCTTGCAGTATTTGAACATGGACTGCTTCAGTATCTGAAGTGTCATGAAGCATGCTGAACATTGTGCAATCATCAGCAAACATCCTGATTTCTGACTTTATGATGGGGGTGGGGGAAGGTCATTCTTGAAGCAACTGATGTTGGGCCTAGGACACCACCCTGAGGAACGCCTGTAAAGATATCCTGCAGCTGAGATGGCTGACCATCAACAACAATAACCATCCTCCTTTGTGCTAAGATGACTCCAACCAGCAGAGAGTTTTCCCGCTAATTCCCATTGACTCCAGTTTTGCTAGAGCTCCTTGATGTCACACTTGGTCAAATGCAGCTTTGCTGTCAAGGGCTGTCACTCTCACACTCTCACCAGAAAGGGGATGTTTGTTGAACCTCTGCACACCTTCCCCCCGACCCCCCCCCGCCGCATCTACAGTGAATTTCATAATTGTCCACCACCAATCACAACTGGATATGTAAGGGCCAAAGGGTACAGATCACAGATCACAGATCTGCTCCATTGGTTGTGGAATCACTTAGCTCCATCTATTATTTGCTGTTTATGCTGTTTGGCATGCAAGTGGTCCTGCTTGGTAGCTTCACCAGATTGACACCTCAGTTTGGGTATGCCTGGTGCTGCTCCTGGCATGCCCTCATGCACTGTCCATTGAACCAGCATTCGCCTCTTGGCTTGATGGTAATAGTACTGTGGGGGTATGCCAGGCCATGAGGTTGCAGATTCAGCTGGAGTGCGAGTCTGTTGCTGATGGTCCATAGGACCTCTTGGATGTCTAGTCTTCTGTTGCTAGATCTGTTCAAATTCTATCTCATTTAACAGTGTGGTAGCGCCACACAACACAATAGAGGTTATTTTCACTGTGGTGACAATTTGAGGCAGGCAGATTAGTGAGGATGAGGTCCTCACTAGTGAGGATGATGTTGGTTCCCTCACCAGCTGCCGCAGACCCAGCCCAACAGCTATGTTCTTTGGAATCAACCAGATTGGTCAGGTGCTGCTAAACCATTCATGGTGATGGACATTGAAGTTAGTCACCCAGTGTATGTTATTCACAATCGTCACCCTCAGTGCTTCTTCCAGTGATATGTACTGGTTCATCAGCTGAAGGGATGGAATACATGGTAACCAGCAGGAAGTTTCCATGCCCACATTTAATCTGATGCTATGGGTTTTCATGGGGATGAGGGAGTTGACACTGGACCTACAGCTGGACTGATGAGCTATAGGGAGAGGCCGAATAGGCTGGGGCTATTTTTCCTGGAGTGTCGGAAGCTGAGGGGTGATCTTATAGAGGTTCATAAAATCATGAAGGGCATGGATAGGGTGAAAAGCCAAGGTCTTTTCCTCAGGGTAGGGGAGTCCAAAAGTTGAGGGAATAGGTTTAAGGTGAGAGGGGAAAGATTTAAAAAGGACCTAAGGGGCAACATTTCACGCAGAGGGTGATGCATTAATGGAATGAGCTGCCAGAAGAAGTGGTGGAGGCTGGTACAATTGCAACATTTAAAAGGCATCAGAATGGGTAGATGAATAGGAAGGGTTAATTAATATTAATTTAGGATATCTGCTTGGCATGGAGGAGTTGGACCAAAGGGCCTGTTTCCGTGCTGTACAGCTCTATAACTCTATGTCTGTATGAGTCCCAGGATAATTCCCTCCTGACTGTATACCGTGTGCCACCACTTACCGTTGGGACATACCCAGGGATGATGGTGGTGGTGCCTGAGATGTTATTCATGCAGTTTCATTACTTCCAGCTTTGCAGCAGTTGATACAATGGAGTGGTTTGCTAGGCCCTTTCATGGGGCAGTTGAGAGTCAACCTCATTGCTGTGGCATTAGGTCAGACCAGATAAGGATGATACATTTCCTTCCCTTTGGGCATTTACAACAATGGGCAATGGTTTCACAGTCCTTATTAGATTTTTAATTCTATATTCTTACTAAATTCAAATTCCACCATCTGCCATTGTAAGATTCAAACCCCAAACACATTACCTGGGTCTCTCAATGACTAATCCAGCCACAACACCACTAGGTCATCATACCATCACCCCACCCCTCCCCCACCAAAGGTAAGCATGCAATAATAATTGTGGCACAGTGATAGTGCCCCTACCTCTGGACCAAAAGACCTGCGTTCAAGTCTCAGCTGCTCCAAAGGCATAAAATAACATCTTGAAATTAATCAATCAAAACTATCTACTTTGGGGGAAAAAAAGGGAGAAAATCAGCCCCTGCCTATCAATATTGGTCATTCTGTCTGCAAGCATCCACTTATACATGTTAGATGAGGAGAGAAGGGAATTTGGCTGTGAAGCCCTGTTTAGTGTCCTGCCTAAACCTTGCAGAATGGCCCCAGAGGTGAGGAACAAAGGGGAACTGGTGTCCTGAGGAGTTGAACACAAATATGAGCCTATGCTTTGCAGGGGTGGGTGAAGGGGCAAACAATCAGGGGAGAGGCAACAACAAATTTGCAAATGCTCCTGGGAAATTACAATGTTTTTGAATCCTTTCTTGGAGTGATAAGCAATTTGGAATTGTACTTTAATTAATTACAGATCATTACTGAACCAGCTAAATTGGCTTTGAATGGCATTTAACATTTGCTATCTGAGGTACAGTTCCTCATGTGAACCCCACTGTGTAAGGACTTAAAATGTTCCTGCCTATCTGCCTGGCTCCTTCATGTAGTTCCACAGATAGTCAAATCTCCTCATTGTGCTGTGGAATGTTTCCAAACTAAAAACACGTTTTCTTTTCTTCCAGGTGCTGAACTTTACAAAACCAGTTTAGGAACGGAAATGTAATAAATGGGACATGGGCCCAAGGCTTTTCTCAAAGAAACACGTCAAGGTTTCTTTAGCAGGAAAGGCTGATCTTGGCCAGTTGCTGTCGACATTTGCAGCAGCTGGAAAGGGTAGTTGAGCTGGAGAGCCTGCAAAAGGGATCAAACAATGATCATCAAGGCCATTCAGCAGCAGATGGAACATGAGATGTTCTCTCGGGGAAACCGGCAAGGAGTGAAGACAGAGCCACCAGTAACTATTGAAACCTCCTGAGAACATACATAAAGATGGAGCAGACCAACTCTAGCCTCAGATCTATCCTTTGCATTTTCAATTTTCAATTATTTGATTGACCCAATTTTATAACATTTGTTAAGCATCCCAAGATGTTCTGTAATCTGTCCAAAGATGCATTTAATTATTCAGCTATGACAGAATTATTACAATGGAGAATGATTGGGCCCATCATGTCCTTCCAAACTCTCCAAAATGAGCATTTCACTTAGCACCACAGTCCTCTGAAGTAGGGATGAGGAGGCTAATGTTAGTAGAGTCAAAATTAACATGTATGATAGTTTTGAAATAAATGCTGCAGTTATGCTCAACTTATTCCACGTTGTAACAAAAACAGTCTGTGTAAGTACTATTTGTTGCTTCATGGAGCCATGAGGTAAGTGAATTGAAGGCCAGGCAGGATGGTCCAGTTACCATGGAAACGGGCAGATCTAAGGCTGAAGGCTGAGATAACTGGAGCCTGCACAAGGTTGAGAATTATAAATGTGTGCTGATCTGATAATCCACAACTCCACTCTCCTGCCTTTTCCCCATAACCATCAATTGCCCCTTACTGATTTCAAATCTTGTCTATATCAGCCTTGAATATACTTGACCCAACCTCTACAGCCATCTGCAGCAAAGACTTACGTGGATTGACTCCCCTCTGAGAGAAGAAAATCTTCCTCATTTCTTTGTTTTCAAAAGGCTCTTTGGGCGACCAAGATGAGCTAGAATAAAATCCCTTGCACAACCTAGAATAAAATCTTTATTTCCTCGACCCACACAGAATCGACCATGATCATTTCTCAGCAAACCAACCTGTAACCCTGCACGTTCATCCTTGTGAAACAACAGTGTCATTCCTATTACAATGCCTCAATTCAATCTGCCTCTACCTCACAGTCAAGCATTGCATTCCAGACTAAACCATTTTTCTCTTGTCACTTTGCTTCTTTTGTCAATTACTTTATATCTGCACCCTCTTGTTCTCATCTACTCTGTCCAAATCCTTCATGATATGATCTATCAGATCTCATCACAGCTGTCTGTTCTCTGGAGAAAACAGTCCTAATCTGTCAAATTGATCTTCATAAATGAAGTTTCTCATCCCTGAAACCATTCTCATAAATCTGTTCTGCACCTTCTCCAGGGCCCTTACATTCTTCCAAAGGTGCTATGCTCTGACCTGGATGTAATACACCAGCTGAGGCCAAGTATAAGTGTCTTACACTCAAAGATTTTTGTGTATTGCGTGATGAGTGAGTTTGTTGAAAACATCTGACAGTCTTTGGCATAGGGTTTTAGAATTGGAATTATTCAAAACGCAAGAATTTTTTGCTTTTTCTTTTGAGAACTGTTGTCAAGTTAAAAGTTTTGCAAATTCCCTCTACCAGCTGTTAAACCTGCCTGAAATTTGTATCAGGCACCCAGGCAAATACACACCCCACTTCCTGTCAATCTCAATTGTCCAGAGCAAGCAACTGAATTCCCGATAGAAACAATTTAATTCTTGGAATGTGAGAATTGTTGACAAGGCGCACACTTCTTACTCAGCGATAATCACTCTGATCAACTGGTGATGAGCCACCTTCTTGAGATGTTACAGTCCCCCATGTAATGAGCATACATCCACAGAGCTGTGAAAGAAGGAGATCCAGGATACTGGCCAAGTGACAGTGGGTAACCCCACAGTAGGAAAACCATAAAGCCATAAAATGTAGGAGTAGAAGTAGGCCATTCAGCCCATTAAGTCTGCTCCACCATTCAATGAGATCATGGCTGATCCGATCATCCTCAACTCCACTCCCCTGCCTTTTCCCCACAACCGTCAATTCCCCCTTACTGATTTAAAATCTTGTCTACCTCACCTTGAATATACTTAACCCAACCTCTACAGCTGTCTGTAGCAAAGAATTACGTGGATTGACTCCCCTCTGAGAGATGAAAATCTGCCTAATCTCTGCCTTAAATGGATAACCCCTTCTTTTCAGAGTATACTGCCCGGTCCTGCACTCCTATGAGGGATAACAAACTCTCTGTCAAGCCTTCATAAGAATCTTATTCTGTTTCAATAAGATTCTCTCTCAATCTTCTAAACTCCAGGCCCAACCTACTCAACTTCTCTTCAGAATGCAATCATCCATAGTGAACCTTCTCTGTACTGCCTCCAATGCCAGTATATCTTTCCTGAGATAATGGGAGCAAGTCTGTTCAGAGTATTCCAGGTTTAGTCTAACTAGTGCTTTATACAGTTTTAGCAAGCCTTCTCTATTTTAAAACTCCATTCACTTTGGTATAAAGGACAACATTCAATTTACCTTCCCTATGACCCACTGAACTTGGATGCAACTTTTTTTGAAATTCACACATGAGAATTCCCAAATCCCTCTGTGCTGCAGCTTTCTGCAGTCAGCTATTAAAATAATATTGAGCTTCTCTATTCTTCTTGCCAAAATGCATAGCCTTATATTTTCCCACATTGTATTTCATCTGCCTCATTTTTTGCCCAATCACTTAATCTGTAGACTTTTTGTCTCGTCCTAACTGTTTGCTTTTCTACCTATTTTTGGAGCGAGTCATGAACTATTTTCTTAAGAATCTCCCATTGTTTGTCAACGATTTTTTGCCACTAAACCTCTTTCACAGTCCACCTCAGCCAACTCTGCCCTTATTCCTTTGCACTTTTGCCACAAACCTGGTGATACTACATTCATTTCCTATATGCAGGTCATTAATATACATTATAAATAATTGTGGCTCCAGCACTGATCCAAGTGGCAGTCCACTAGTTCCACTCAAAATGTCCCTATCCCAATTCTGTCTTCTATTAGTTGGCAATTGTTCTATCTATGCTAATATACTGCTCCCAATATCTACATCTCTAATCTAATAAAGTAGCCTAATAGGTGATACCTGATCGACTGCCTTTTGATAATCCAAATAGATTACATCTACTGCTTCCCTTTAACTATCCTGCTTATTGCCACCTCAAAGAATTCTAGTGACTTTGGCAGGCATGATTTCCCCTTCACGAAGATATGCTGAATCTGTTCGATTATGTTATGCACTTCTAAATGATTTTTCTTAAAAAGCTCTGTCTGTTTTCGTATTAGTTGTTGGTTTACCATCAATATTCATTTTCTCCCTTTATTTGATCAACTATTGCTAGTTTTTAAAGCTTTCCCAAACCTCTTGCTTTGCTACTAATCTCAGCCACATTTTCTGTCTTTTTTCCCTTTCAGTCTGATTTTATCTTTAACTTCTTGGTTAATCTTCTCCTAGGATTCTTCTTCCTAACTGGTATATATCTTTGATGCAAGCCATGAACTATTTCATTAAAGGTCTACCCTTGTTCATCAACCATCTTTTCTGCTGGACTCTTTTCCCATACCATCTCAGCCAACTCTACCCTCATTCCTTTGCAATTGCACTCATTTAACTGCCAACAAGTGCTGGCCTTGCAAATGATTCTAATGTCTCATGAAAGAATGAAGAAAATATAAACTTTAGTCAAGTGGCAGAGTTGGCATATGTCCAATAAATAATATAGTGTCAGCTGGGTTCAGCTGAACCAGAGTGTTGTGGATCATAAGAACCACTTAAGGACCACAGCAAGTTCTTTAGATTGGAACTTCAATATATTATAGAGCCACTGCACTATAGGAGATGCAATTTTTCACAAAGGATCCTCTGGCCCTATTTCAGGAATGGTGTACAACACTCCTGGTCTTCCTTATTTCATACAACAACGCCAACAGCTGGTCATTCATTCATTTATTGTTTGGGGATGTTGCTGTGCACAATATTCCAGATATCAGTTCACAGGCAACTCTTTACCATGTGGTTTCCCACACTACGGACTTTTTACAGACTGATCAAGAAGAAGGTAAAGTCAACATCTATCTTCAGGCTTGAGAGTTATACTATTTATTTTCCAATAATATTAGATATTGTTGTGCGTGGTAATTATTGATGTACCAAACTCTGACTCATAATTACACTAGGTGAGGACTAGACTATACTTTGGTCTGGTGCAGATTTCCAGATTCTAGAGTGTGACTTCCATGGGGTTCCTTATAGAAATCTCTAACTCCACCCCACTCTCTATTTCCACAGGTGTAGCTCTGTGACACCATTGCAAAATTGTTCCAGGTCAGAGATCCTTTTCACAACAGTGATAAACTGCAAAGGCAACTCTGTGGCCCTGGAACAACCTGAGAACACAACAACACCTATCCAAATGCAAGTTCCTTTTTATATACCTGAATGACATGTCCTTGTCAGTGCTTGAGGTGGGTAGTTGTGGCAGTGAGGGGAGACAGCTTCAGGGTGATATGTAGAAGTTCAACATTAAAGCTGTGAAACGATAATTACGTGTTGCAAGATTTTAAATTGAGTTGAGCAATTCAGTGCTACAATCCGTGTGCACAAATCAACCTTTCTACAACACTATCCTGTGGACACGTGTGCAGGCAAAATTGCCTGTAAGAGTGTGATAGAAATGATATGATTTCACATAGATTGCTTTATACTTTGCATGGCGTATTTAATATTCATTCCACAGAGTATTCATGCGGATCTTGTGATTGATTAAAACTTGAAACAGCAGTCACGCTAATCTTACGGAAACTAAAATGTCCATTAACATAGGTCACAGGATGAATTGAGCAGTGAACAAGAGAGAGTAGAGGACTACTTGTGTTTTATTCTTTGACACATCACAAAGAAGTTCAAAATGTACGTCAATGGACCTCATTATTTCAGACAGTGAATGACACGCTACTGGATGTTAAATATCAGACGCATTGGCTAATCTTTTTTACTAAATGGACGGTGATAATGGAATGATAGATAAAAACTTGCAATATAATTGACTTGCAATTATATTTGATCTTTTAAAACCTTATTTCAAAGCACTTTAAAGCCATGATGTGGAGATGCCGGTATTGGACTGGAGTGAACAAGGTCAGAAATCAGAAGGCACCAGGTTATAGTCCAACAGGTTTATTTGAAATCACAAGCTCCTGGAATGTTGCCCCCTTCCTGAAGAATAATAACCTGGCGTCATCTGACTTCTCAGTTTAAAGCCAATTAAGTACTTCTGAAATGTAGTCATGGAGGAAAGACAGCAGCAAATTTGCACAGACAAAGCTCCCCCAAAGGATAATGTGATAACCACCAGGTCATCTGTGTGTTTTTTTAAAAGTGTGGGTGATAAAAATTGGCCGGGACATGTTGGATAACTCTCCTGCTCTTATTTCAGATGGCATCATTGAAACTTTCTTTGAATCTTGGAGAGGAGACAGGGTCCTAGTTTAGAAAAATTTTGAAAAGACAGCACCGTGAACAATGCAGCCCTCCTTCAATGCTGCACTGGAACATTAGTCCAGATTCATGGCCATAAGACACTGGAATTGGACTTGAGCCCAAAACTCGCTCAATCAGAAACAATATGTGATTTATTAATGGAATGACTGTTGATATGTAACATTCCTTCTCTGATCTCCATTTCATCTCTATACATTCTGGAACTCCCTCCTAACTTCCTCATCTCTTGTCCGTTACTGAGGGCCTAAGGATACCCCAAGGAATTATAAAGCACTCAGCTGGGTATTACTGCCTGCAAAGTAACAGGTACCATAAATTATGGGGAATAAGTGAGCCTGGCAAATAAAATTACCCTATTTCTCCAGTCTAACATATAAGATGACCCTCCCAACCACACCTGCCCCCTTTCAGCTGCTCCATGCTATACACATATTATAGTCAGCCTTAGTGATTTACTGCAAATGCATGTTTTACTTACAACTGGGTATAAGGTATCAGGAAGATGATATGGGCTACATACTTTGCAAAAATGTGCAGGAGTTTAAGGCATGCCTGCTCTCTGCATGGGATGCTGATGGCATTTCAAATGATGACCACCCAGTTTCACACAGGCTGTTCATTTTTCTACATGACACAGAAGCAAACCTCCACTTGTGGTGGGCTCTTTGAGGCTTCATATGTACACTTATATGCTGATACACTAGGGGATTTCTAAAAGAATTGAGAGGCATCAGGAGAAATATAAAATGATAAGATACATGTCTTACTTGACAATTATAAACAGTAGTGGGTTATTCTGTTCCTCCAGCCTGCAATCCAATTACATCTTAGCAGATCTGTATCTCAGCCCCAATTATATGCTTTATTCTGTATTCTCCACTCTCTCTCTCTCTGTCAGTTATAAATCACAAGTTAACCAAAACTTAAACAATGATTTCCTCAGGTGGCTTGCTGGTCTTATAGCTTTGTTTATAGGGATGGCTAGAGCTCAACATGCACACATTATGGGAAGGCATGTTTTGATGGGGTTTACTTCATTTTGTGGTGTATTTGTAAAACCACCAGAAAGGAGTTGTCAAACAACTTTGTTTTTCACAGAGAGTATCACTCTCGCAGTTATTTTTTTAATCTGTACTGACATTGGAGTAAAGAGGAAGTGAGTATGAATAGTAACGTGAGGTTAGAGGTGAGGAAAGGGGAGGAGAGAATGCGGATTACAAGCATACCTCTAGAATGGACTCACTTGGAATTTAATTCCATGCCCCTAGCGAGTCTATGTCAGGCAGCATGCTGTGACAATAATTACTTTTAAGGAAGTTGATGCGAAATGACCTGGAGTGGGTCTACATTCTAAATTGGCCAGCTAATCTGCCTTCAGTTTTAACAGTCTTTATAACAAGGCACCTGGATCATGTCTCCTTGTTCTTTGTTGCTCTGTCATCTATTCTGTAATATGTGACTTGCTATAATATGTAAGATGCTGAGCCCTTGAGGATTACATCATAATAATGGTGGAATATGTTTGGTAATTGATACAAGAAAGAGTTTGCTCAATGCTCATCTGGTGGGAAATCTTGTGAATAGGATCTGCTGAAATATTAGTGTGTAAATCCATCTTCAAGGGCCTATATCCCTCTACGTCTATGTCTCTCTATGTTCAACATGTGATGATCATTAATTTGATAGAGTACCTCCAAGACACTGGGAAAATCTACTCTTCGTCCATTCTTGACATTAAAATCCTGATACTGAAAATCAGAATGAGAGCTCGATTGCTTGATGGGAAAATAAGTATCTTTCCTCAGGTTCCTGAGTTCTCAGTCCCCACTGTTAAAACTATCAAATGATCAGAGGTTGAATCCCAGCTTGGTGACTGTGATTGACAAACCAAAACACAAAGAAGCAGGAGGACCACAATTCTCAAGGCAAACTCCGCAGTACAGCTGCATTTCCTACCTTACAACAAACTATACCTATTCACTGATGGGATTTGAAGGTCGCTAGCTGGGCCAACATTTACTTCGCACTTCTGGTCACCCTTGAGAAAGTGGTGGTGAGCTGCCTTTCTGAACCACTGCAGTCTGTTTTGTGTAGGTATATGGGCAATTCTGTGAGGGAGCGAATTGCAAGATTTTGACACAGTGACACTGAAGGAGTAGCGATACATTTCCAGATGAAGATGATAATTGCCTTGGAGGGGAACTTGCAGGTGGTGGTCTTCCTATATATCCACAATCCTCATTCTTCCAGATGGCATCGCTTGATGGTCTGGAAGGTGCTGTCTAAGGAGTTTTGGTGACTACACTTTAAGAAGTACCTGGCTGGCTGTAAAGCAGTGGTTATGAAAAGTTACCTCAATGCAAGTTTGTCTTGCATATCCTTGCTGCTTAAGAAATGGAACTTATTTAGATGCACGTCATTCTGAGAAGTAAACAGAATTCCGTGTAATTAAAAGCCTCCAAAATGCGTCATCCTTTCTAAATCATAAATATCATTCCTAACATATCCCTGATGTTGGCTGCTCTGGCTCACATGTTATTTGCCAGATGTCATCCCTTTACCACCCCACTTGCTGATTGTGGGAATCTGCACTGAGTTAATTCTCTGGTCTCGGCTTTGTTTCTCTTGACACATATGTGTCATCGTGTGGCAGCAATGAGAAGCTCCAGTTTTTGTTGATTGAAATGATCTTTCCATATTGCTGGAATTGTGCATTTTCATCATGTTATATTCTGAGAGCATGCTGCCATATCAGGCCTCAGTTATTGCTCAACACTTATTCATTATGATAAGTTCACTAATAACATGCACATGTTTTCCTGGCATTCATGGGCATCAGTGTTACGCATGATAATACAGGCAATTGCAAGCCAAATTCTGGCATACAGTCCAACCGCACTGGCACATTTATCTCTAGGGTTGCAAGAAGTCCAGGAATTAATGACAATCTTTTGGACACAACTACAGGTTAACCAGGAATGCAAATTTAAAACAGCTCACTTTTATTGTTTTTATTCAAAGATGGGCTCAAAAGATTATGTTTTGGTTGTGTAGGGCAGTTAAAAGCAGGAAGTCACATGATTTCAATATCCAGGAACCCACCCAGTCTGAGGTGGGGCTCTGAGAGCAGTAGGTAGAGGAGATAGTGAGATTATTTCTGGTGGAGGGGTTCAAAACAAAGGACCAGAACTTTAAAATCGGAGCCAGAATGTCAGGAGCGCGATGTCAAAAGGAATGGGCTGAATTTTAACTTTGAAAGTGGGGAGCAGGAGTCAGGTACTGAAACCGGGGTGTGAGGTAACACTCACTGAGTTGGAACTTTGACTGGAGCACCTCAAAATCAGCACAGAGAGAGGATCCTTGTGGCAACTGAAGGGAGAATCAGTGGCCTTCTGAATTCAGAGGACCACCGAGCTACTGTTAAATGTGAGCAACTGGGACAGCACTTCCATGAGATCATAGAATCCCTACAGTGCAGAAAGAGGCCATTTGGCCCATCAAGTTTGCACTGATCCTTGCACCCAGACACATACCCCCATCCCTGTAACCCCACACGAGGCTAACCCACCCAACGTGCACACTACAGGGGCAATATTTAGCTTGGCCAGTACACCTAAACTGCACATTTATGGACTTTGGGAGGAAACCAGAGCATCTGGAGGAAACCCACCCAGAATCAGGGAGATTGTGCAAACTCCAAACAGACAGTAACTCAAGGGTGGAATCAAACCTGGGTCCCTGGCGCTGTGAGGCAGCAGTGCTAACCACTGAGCCACCATGCCGCCCTCTTGAATATTTCTTTTAAAAATTAAACCAAATGTACAGACATCATTTGGGCCACCACTTCATAGGGGGTGCATAACCAGGGGCACAGTCTTAAGGTAAGGAGCAGGAGGGCATTTGCAGGAATGTTTTTTCACCCAGAGGATGTTGACTATCTGGAACTCAGTGCCTAAAAGATTAGTAAGAGTCAGGAATCCTTAAGACATTTAAGAACTATTCAGATGAACACTTGAAACGCTAGAGTATACAAGCCTATTTGCCAAGGCTGGAAATGGGGCTAGAATAGATAGAATCCCTACAGTGTGGAAGCAGTGTTAACTACTGAGCCACCATTTGCTGAACAATGCAGACATGATGGGCCAAAAGGCTTCTTTTCGTGTTGTAAAATCTCTAGGTATGATTATGTGGCAAGGCTCAATGTATCTTTCAAAGATGGCATTTTCATGGGCATAGAACTTGTTTCTATCAACCCTAATGATGCCCGCACACCTTGAAAAAGACTTTCAAAGCTCACATCGCATAGATCTTTATCCTGAAAATTCTAAAAACTGAACAGAGTTCGCTCCATTATTAGTAGGATATTCCATGAGATGTCGTCTCCGCTGTGTAGCAAATGGATTCTCAGGCCCTTTGTTTTCAGAATGAATGAACCTTCATTTTTCATGTAGTGTGTATTGGACCTTCACTCCTGAGTTGACGTGCAGTTCAGGTCTGAATGAGGGGCTATTATACCAGTCCAGCAACCTTCACTAATCACCTTTTACCAACAGGAAAAATGTACATTGGAAAATGGGTGGAAAATAGGAGACTTATTCAATCAAGATGAGTGGTCTTATAAAATATCAGCTAAAAATTCTTTCTTGGCAATTTGTATAGGAAAAACATCACGCATATTATCTGATATTAGATTGCGAGGCGGTAAATAATAAGCTGGCATAGAAAGCAGGCCTGGATTTCCAATTAATACAGAATTGTGCAATGTTTCCATTTAGCATATTTAAGAATCAGCAGGATATTTATCAAGGATTAGATCATGCATTAGAGAACTTGGATAAAAGGACTGGGAGCTATTGATTAATAGGCTGCAGTAGGGAGCTGATAGCTGAGAATCCCTCCCACCCTAACAGTGTGTAAGGTCATCCCATTCTGTCACATCAGGTTGATACTGCATGTTTTGTAACACAGGAAAGATTACAGTGATTCAGAAAGTGAACTTTGCAAACGGCTGTTCAGAAGAAAATCAAGGAAAATAAATGACGAATTATCAATTTTCAGTCTTCTAAAACTGTGTCTGGATTAAGGAGAAATTAAATTGTCTTTTGTGTTTTCTAATAATTGGGTTATAATTTCCTCTGGAGGCTGATTAGAACAAAATGTAGATGTGGGCAAACAAGGATGGCAGTCATCAAATGTACTTCCATTTTTAGAACAATTCTGCATTTTGCCAGCTAAAACATGTGAAGGAAAATTTGCAATGTAATTTGCTTTTTAAGGACAATTATGGTCAACACATATTCAGAACTTGTTCAATTGAAAATTAAGCAAATGTATCAAGCTTCAAGACCTAAATTGTAAAATTGCAACCTGATATCTGCAGTTATGTTGCTGGTTGTGATACAAGAAAGTTTTGAGTTTGTCTCAATGTAAAAGTTTAGGTGAAAATATAGATTGTTCTGAAGTGACAGCTAAGTAGCAAATTACCAGATGGTCATTCATGGGATGAGGGCATCACTGGCCAGGCCAGCATTTAGTGCCCAGCCCGAATTACCCAGAGTCAACAACATTGTAGTGTGTCTGCACATTCCACCATCTGCCATGGCAGGATTTGAACTCAGATTCCCAGACCATTCTGTGGGTCTCTGGATTAACAGTCCAGCAATGGTACTAGTAGACCATTGACTCCTTTGACAGGGATTCACAACACAGGTTGTATATCTCTAAACCTGGTACAAAGCCACATCAGCCAGAAGTTCACTAAATCTCCTTAAAAATTTAGAAATTGTTAGATTCTGGAGAAGTCCCAGAGAATTGGAAAATTGTCAGTGAAACACCTTTACTTAGAAACAGATGGAGACAATGACATGACTGTAGGCCATTTAGCTTAACATCTGTTATTGGGAAAATGTTAGAATAATTATCAATAACATAAGAGCAGAGCATTTAGAAATATGTAATGTGATCTGGCAGATTCAGCATGATATCATAAAGGAGAATTCTTTGAGGAAGTAACAATCAAGATAGATAAAGGGGAAGCAGTGGATGGAATATAGTTGATTTTCCAGAAGGCATTTTATAAGGTGCCACATGTCACAATATTTCATTTGATAAGAGCCCATGTGTTGAAGATAGTCATTAGCCCAGATAGAGTTTTGACTGATCGAGCACAGAGTTGGGATAAGGGGCATTTTCAGAAACAGAAACCTTTAACTCATGAAGTGGCACAGGGAACAGTACTGGGGGCCACAATTATTTGCAATATAGATTCATGTCTTGGATGAGGAAAGTGAATGTGCTATTGCCAAGTTTGGGAAATATACAGTACTAGGTGGGAAGGCAAGTAGTGAGGATGACACAAAGAGACTGCAGTGGGATATAGAGATAACAAGGTGTAGAGCTGGATGAACACAGCAGGC
>NC_063365.1:11563706-11607644 GCF_021869965.1 Rhincodon typus
CAGCCTTCCTGCTCCTCTGATGCTGCTTGGCCTGCTGTGTTCATCCAGCTCTACACCTTGTTATCTCAGATTCTCCAGCATCTGCAGTTCCGACTATCTCTGCAGTGGGATATAGACAGATTACATAAGTGGACATAGATTTGGCAATTAGAATACAATGTGGGGAAATGTGAGATTATGCATTTTGGCAGGAAGAGTAAAGGAACCAGATATTATTTAAATGGACAATGCAGAAAGTTGCAGCACAGAGGGGTTTGGGGTGCTCGTGCATAAATCACAAAATGCTACGATACAAGTTTCAGCAGGTAACAGGGAAGACAAATGGAATGCTAGCCTTTATGTCAAAGGGAATGGAATATAAAAATAGGGCAATATTTTTAAAGCTATACAAGGCACTGGTCACCCTACACCTGGAATACTGTGAACAGTTTTAGTGCCTTTATCTTAGGAAAGATATACTGGCTTTGGAGGCAGTCAAGAGAAGGTTCACTCAGTTGTGCATGGACATGGACGGACTGTCTTATGAGGAAAGATTGAGTAGTTTGGGCCTGCACTCATTGGAGTTTAGAAGAATGTGAGGTGACCCTAATGGAACATATAGGGTATTTAAGGGGTTTAACAGGGTAGACACAGAAAGGTTGTTTCCCCTTGTGGGAGAGTGTAGGACCACAGTGTATAATTTCAGAGTAAGGGGTTGCCCATTTAAGAGATGAAGAGGAATTTCTTCTGTCTGATGAGGAGCACTTTACCACAAAGGGCTGTCAGGGTCATTATGCATGTTGAAGATTGAGATAGACTGATTTTTAGTCAGTAAGAGAATCAAGAGTTATAGGAAAAAGCAGGAAAACTGAGTTGAGTATTACCAGATCAGCCACAGCCTAATTGAATGGTGGAGCAGACTAGATGGGCTGAATGACCTGCTTCTGCTCCTTTTTCTGGCCTTATAGTCTAAGCACCACCCTCTGTGATGATATCATGCGTATTTGGTGGGAAGCTGTGAAGGATCTCATTAGAGATAGACTGGAGACTAGGTTCTCACAACAGTCATTGCAGTAAATAGTTGTAGAGATGCAGTAAACTACATCTTCATTACTCTACAAGACTCCTCATTAGATCAGATTGGCCAATGAGCCAAGGAGTGACAGGTGGAGTTTGATCTAGATGACTCTGAGGTGGTACATTTTGGCAGAGGAAATCAGGGCAGAACATATACATTTAATGGCAAGGTCCTGGGGAGTATTCCCGAACGAACAGGCCTTGGAGGGCAGGTTCACAGTTCCATGAAAGTAGAGTTGCAGGTAGACAGTGTGGTTAAGAAGGCATATCAGACTCTTGCCTTTATTGGTCAATGCATTGAGTAAAGAAGTTGGGAGTTCATGTTGCGGTTGTACAGGACATTGGTTAGGCCATTATTGGAATATCGCTTTCAGGTCTGGTCTCCTTGCTATAGGAAAGATGTTGTTAAACTCAAAAGGGTTCAAAAAAGATTTACAAGGATGTTGCCAGGGTTGAAGGGTTTGAGGTATAGGAAGAGGCTGAATAGGCTGGGGCTATTTTCCCTGGAACATCATAGGCTGAGAGTTGACCTTATAGAGGTTTATAAAATCATGAGAGGCATGGATAGGGTTAATGGACAAGGTCTTTTCCATGGGGTGGGGGAGTCCACAACAAGAGGCCATAGGTTTAAGGTGAGAGGGGAAAAGATTTAAAAGGGACCTAAGGAGTAACATTTTTACACAAGAGGGTGTTACATGCATGGAATGAGCTGCCAGAGGAGGTAGTGGAGGCTGGTACAATTGCAACATTTAAAAGGCATCTGGATGGGTATATGAATAGGAAGGGTTTAGAGGAATATGAGCCAAATGCTGACAAATGGGTCTAGATTTATTTAGGATATCTGGTTGGCATGAACAAGTTTGACTGAAGGGTCTGTTTCTGTGCTGTACAACTCTATGACTCTATGACTCTATTAGAAGGTAGCTGTCCTCACTTGCACTGGACCATGTAAGCCCTAAAGAACCCACACTTTAAAAGATACAGATTATATCACACACAACACTCAACTCCCAGCATTCCAAATTGGGGTGCTCCTTGTCTTCGTCGCTCAAATCCAAAAAGCAACCTAACAGCTAAAGCCTTGGAGATGCAATGACACCCAGAGTTAATCAGAGTCAGAAACAAGTAAAACTGGAAGCCCTAGTAGAGGGATTACTTTAATACACATGCTATGGAATTACTGCGTAGTTTATTTTGCCAGTATGCGTTTTTTATTTCCAAAAACAGATGTTGAAATGAATGCTGAGACAACTTCAAACATCTTATAACTTTCAAAAGAGATATTGCCACAGAAATTCATCTCGGGCAGCCACTGAGGGATCATTGATATTGTACTTGATAGTAAACCTTGCCCAAAATATTCACCTTCACTGGCTTCCAGAGGTTTGAATAACAATCTGGGTGTACAATGGATGGTTGCGAACATAATGTGGTTTTACACTACCATTCAAGGTGAATTTCTGCACCAATGTGTTTCAGTGAAACAATTGACTGGATTTTTTATGACTTTTAGTCTGGAATATCAAAGTGGAATAGTTCCATGTTACAGTGGCTCCCCTTCCAAACAACATAACAATCGCAAAAGTCGCAATATGTCAGCTTTGGGTTGGTTTCATTCTCTGACATACACATTTATCCATTAGGCAGTAAAATTGAAGGAAGATGAAAGAAGCCAAAGCAGGGAGCAGTCGTCTGCTCTTAAGCTGCTTAATTAGCTGAGAAAAGCCAGCCCGATAGCCATTGCCCATTCAGCGAAGATGCCAGTGCTGATAGCAGCCACATGGATCCCATCAGGTTAATTGAAGCCGTCTGGATTGTGAAAAGCCCAACGTTGAAAAATATGACAGAAAGAATGAAGTGGTTTCAGGAAATAAGAAAGGCATTTGGAGGATGAAACGTCCCTGGCTGCTCAATACAAAGCAGCGGGATGTCATAGCTTTGGGTTTCCCTTTCAATCTCTCGATGCAAACAGTCACCTCCAAGTACACATGTGAATGGTTAAACCCTCTCTCGGAATCACTTGCATCCCCAATAATGATGAAACCAAAATGTAATGAAAAAAGCCACAGCAGTTAAGACAATACTTTTAGCTGCGTGGCTAAAGAGTAACTGTATTAGACACAGCCAGCTGCCCAATGAAGGCAGAGCATTACTGGGAGAATGGATGTAACCCCCAGCAAAAGTATTGCCTCCCGTTTTGTTGTTTCATTAACTCGGTTAAAGAAACATTCCTACATGCAGAGCCACATAGGTTTAGAATTCGATTCTCCCACCAGCCCATATGTAAATCACTATTTTAGATATTTGGGACCTACAGAATGGCATTGGCCACAGTCTCCCAATATATAATCATCTGGAAATAGTGTCATGGATATCTGCCTGAATTTGTTAATGTTTAAAAATGCAATGCTTTTCCATATACATTGAAACATAGAGAATAGGAGCAGGAGCAGGCCATTCAGCCCTTTCAGTCCACTCTGCCATTTAATATGATCATGGCTGATTCTCCATCTCAAAGCCATATTCCTGCTTTCTCTGCATACCCCTTGATGCCTTTAACATCTCAAAAATGATCAATCTCTTTTCTTGAATATACTCAGTGCCCTGACCTCCATAGTCTTCTTGGTAGGGAACTCCCCCCAGGCTGATTATCCAACACAACATCCTGTTCTCACCTTCTCCCAATGCCCTTTGATCCCGCTAACCCTAAGAACTATATCTAAATCCTTCTTGACAACAATCAATTTTTTTGGCCTCAACCACTTTGTGAGACAGAGAATTCCATGGGCTCACCACTCTCAACTCAGTCCTAAATGGCCTACCTTCAATGCCTAGATTATGACTTCTGGTTCTGGACCCTCCAGTCATTGGGAACATCCTTCCTGCATTTCCCCTGTCTAATCCTGTCAGAATTTTGTAGGTTTCTATGAGATGCCTCTTCATTCTTCTAAACTCCAGTCAATACAGTCTTATGTGCTCATGTAATGGGTAACTGAGCTATTAATGGGACTGTAAGATCCCATGTGTGCCCCTCAGTCAATGCCAGGCTAGCTGGTGTCACCTGACATTTGGTACAGGCATGAGGCCCCTCACTTTTCATGGGACTACCCACTACCCAGTGCCAGTCTGCTGCATGACACCATAAAGGAGGACTAGATTGGGTTTAAACCCCTTACCCCCAGAGTGAATTATTTTCCAAAATTCATGGAAAATGACAGGACATGCTGCCAATTCTTTGCCTTGACATCCCAAGCCTGTAACCTCCCCCATAAAGAAGGATAGGGGCAGCGGGCACATAGGAATGCCAACACCTTCAAACACCCTCCAAGTAATTGATGTCCTGAATAAAAATGTATATCGCCCACTCCTTCACTACTGCTAGGTCAAAATTCTGAAATTCCTAACCAAACTGCATTGTCAAAGTACTACAACAAAACGACTGTAGTAATCCAACACTACTTTCGCAAGGCCAGTTTGTTACAGAGAATAAACTTGATCTTTGCTAGCAACATGCTTCAAAAATATATTTTTAAAGTTTGGGCCATTGTATGAAGGTGACTGGAACCTTGAGAAGCGAGGAATCAACATTGTCTGCAGCAGAAGTGAGCAGGTACCTGGGGAGTGGAGCTAGGGTTCATTTTCATTATAATTAAGGTGTGTGGGTACTTGGCACATGCACTACCCCTACATTTAACAGGGTAGATTGGGGAGTGGGATGTGGCAGGAGGAAATGCCAATAGACTTCCCAAATGCAAGGCCCTTTTAGCTCCTAGAACATCATCATTTGGTTCTGCAGAACCTGAGTATCACTGAAAAAGACAGAATTTGTCATTTGCATCATCAGGACAATTCACAAGAATACTTAATTAAGAGGAAAAATGCTGCATGAGCAAAGAGTGCTGATTGGTTGGCAAAGGGATTCCAATTGAGGTGTTGCCATGGAGAATGTTAATAATATTGCTTTGATAAAATGTATCTTTTTTCAGCAATTTCCTTGAGCAATCATTCATATAGTCAGATCCTGCCTGAAACCATTGTGGTTAGCCAATCAAAAGAAATTGATTGCTCAGAGGAAGGCAGACCAAGTGATTTCATTCAGAGAAGTCCTGCAAGTTCTCCTGCTCCTGCTCCTGTTACACTCCAATCCCTTTGTTAGAAAAGCTATTGTCAGATTTGCCACTGCACAGGTCTCCTACCATTCAAAGTGAAAAAGTTGTCACGGTTTTGAAGATGTCATTGGAACATTTTGATGAGGACCCCACCTGCCTGGTACAGGAGTCTGCTCTGTGCCTGTAAAACATGTTGTTAAAACACCAGTAGGTGAAAATACATCAGGAACACAACTGGAAGTTTCAACAGCATCATTTTAACTTCCCAACTGCAGCATTGGCATCAGGTTTGCTGGGATTAAAGCTGGACTGAATACATTTCAAGGATTCATCCACTGCAAACATCAACACTTTGATGTCTGGCCAAGATGAAGGAGTCTGCCTCAACATTACTAACTCCCTTAAATATGAAACAACACCTGCTAACTACAGTTTGTATTTAACCTGTGAATGCTGTTGACATCCAGACAGTTACTGGGTGGGGTAGAATGACAGGTATATACATATTTGAAGTAGCATAATGACTAGTGTAGTACAGCACAGGAAATAATCGGGGGAAGTGAGGAGTGGTTTTAAAAGACTGACAAATTATGAGAAAAATTCAGAATAGACATTTCCTTAGAGGATGGAGTGGCACTTGGAGTCATAGAGTCATAGAGCTGTACAGCATGGAAACAGTCCCTTTGGATCAATTCATCCATGCCGATCAGATATCCTTAATAAATCTAGTCCCATTTGCCAGCATTTGGCCCACATCCCTCTACACCCTTCCTACTCATATACCCATCCAGATGCCTTTTAGATGTTGGGAATTGTACCAACCTTCACCACATCCTGTGACAGCTCATTCCATACACGCACCATCCTCTGCGTGAAAAAGTTACCCCTTGGGTCTCTTTTAAATCTTTCCCCTCTCACCTTAAACCTTTGTCTTCTAGTTTTGGACTGCCCCACCAGGTCACCCCTCAGCCTCCGACGCCCCAGCCTATTCAGCCTCTCCCTCTAGCTCAAACTCTCCAACTCTGGCAACATCCTTATAAATCTTGTCTGAACCCTTTCAAGTTTCACAACATCCTTCCTATCGCAGGGAGACCAGAATTGCACATGATATTTCAAAAGTGGCCTAAGCAATGTCCTGTACATCAGCAACATGACCTCCCAACTCCTACACTCAATGCACTGACCAATAAAGACAAGCGTGCCAAATGCCTTCTTCACTATCCTGTCTACTTGTGACTCCACTCTGTCAGCTTCTGTACATCTTACCATTTTTATGGTACTTCTGGATAAGTTGCCCCTTTAGGCAGTAATTGGTTAAGGTTCCTCATTTTTGAAGTTTCTCATTTTGCTTTCAGAGACACTTGGGTAGGCATCCTTCTGTTCTTTCCTGGGAGTATTTTCAGCTCCCAGTTCATTTGATGGGCTGTTCCCTCCTCACTTCTGTATGCCTGGCTCATTCTGGCAGCCTCTAGGCTTGATGCCAGGCAGCAAAAGGGCAACTGTACAGTCTGTTTCCATGCGCTCAGTCAGTCCATACTAGAGATTGCCTTGGCATGGTTGATCCGTCTGATATTTTCTACCCCCGCTGGGAGATGGCAGAGTCCCCACCTGAACCAGAGATGGGAGGAGGGGGCTGGACTTCAAACCACTCAGTTGCACTAGGATTCAGGGCACCAACACCTCAACAATGCCCATTGCATAGACTGGATGTTGGCAGACAATTAAAAATAGCATTGTTTTGCTCAATACTTGCCAAAGGGGAATCAACACTTACAGGCATTCTCTTTGAGCAGCACTGATATAAGATTGAAAAGTATAATCAAATCAAACTCTAAAGTACGCAACATAAGCACAGGTTAAATCCCAACAAGAGTAGTCCTGCCAACTAAATCAGCACATGGTTGCCAATGTCTGTAAGATACTTGATACCCAGTCACAAAAGATTTCAAATGTCTTAACATATGCTGCATGTTTCCTCTCCATGGCCAACAGAAGAGAGACAGAATTGTCCATCATTAATTGAAAGCAGTTAAAACAATTAAAATCCAGAGAAATATACCCCAATTCTATCTCAGAGTTACTATATTGATGTCAGGGCTAAGTCCAAACTGAGTCCAACTGATGTTTTCACCAGTGGAGCCACACCAATTGATGAGAAATAACATTTTTGTAACATATGATGAACCAATGTCATTTAGTGGTTATTTATTTTACCCTTTGAATAACAATACTTTTCTTCCCTTTGTTGCAGTAAAGGTGATTTCAATCCATCAGAACTCCGTTATTTAACTTGTTCAAACAAGCTGAGAACTACATTATTCCTGGAAAACAAGTTTTTGCAGAGTATGTTATCTAAAATTGTAATTAACAATATAATTGATGGGAGTTATATATATATATATCTTGGACTATCTTTCAGAAGACACATTACAAAACAAAGACTAGTTGCAGCAAGAGACAAATGTTGCATTTGCAAAGAATATAAACTGTTTGACTGAGCTACTGAGTCTAGAATACTTTTAGAGAGGTCACATGACCCTTTTTGGGGGTGTAAGATAGCTATTGGATTTAGAACACAGAGAGATGTAATCTGGCTGAAGCAATTGTCTTTGTCCTCTGTCTATTTTCTCTTAAACTCCTCTCATCAGTTTGTGAATTATAAACCCACTGGAATATGTCATCACCACAAGTGGTGGGTTCTTACAAAAGAAAGCCTCATTGCTGCAACCTGAGAGCTCCTAAAGAAGGATTCTGAATCTACCACTGTCTCTAGATAAAAACAACTCAGCCAATCATACATGATCCAGGAATAAGTCCTAACTGCTTATAAGCAAAGCAATTTCAGCTACAGACTAACATTCTGGTTCACAACAACCTATTGGATTGAAAAAAATCTCTCCACATCTTCACCTCAACTGCGGAATTAATAAAAACAAACAAAAAGTTTGCATTTATGTAGCACTCTTCATGACCGCCAGAACCTTTACAGCCAATGAAGTATTGATGAAGTGTAGTCATTGCTGCAATGTAGAAAACAAAGCAGCCGATCTGCAAGCAAGCTCCCACAAACTACAAAGTGATATTGATCATATAATCCATTCTTGTGAGGTTGATCAAAAGATAAATGTCCATCAGGACAATGGGAATAACTCATCCCCTACCCTTCTTCAAAACAGTATCGTGGGATTTTCTATGTTCTCTTAATCAGAAGGTGAGGCTTTGATTTAATGTCTCAGCTGAAAACCAGCATCTCCAACTGCTGGCACTCCCTTGGTTTTTGTACTCAGTCCTTGGATAGGGACTTGGATCTGGAAGTTTGAGACCCAGAGGCTGAACTGCTTGCAACTGCCACCTAAAAGATTGTAATTTCAATAATTTTTTTTTGCTTGGGAATCTGGAGTGAGATGTAACTCATTACCTTTAAATTTGGAAGTACAGGTGTGACAAATAAGCCATAACTCATATCTGCATCTTTCACCAATTGCCATGTCCCCTCATTAAGAACCTGCCGTAGTTATTTTTTGTTGATTTCATTTCTCCCTGTAAATATTTCATTTGATATATAACTATGAGCTCAAGGTACTATTGAAACAGAAAGGAAATGATTGCAACATGAAAGGTATTCGCTGGTTATAAGATGGGCTTTGCCATTTTAAACCAATGTTGATGTCATTGATGTGCCCAGTGTGAGAAAGCAGCAATGAATGAAAGGTCGATAAATCCTGTTATACTGGCTTTCAAGTATCTATGTTCTGAAGCAGGCTCATTAGACTTGAAATATTAACTCTGCGGTATAGACCAGGTCAACTGCTTTCGTGGATTTGATTGAGGGGTGAATGTTGGTCAACACGTTCAGGTGAACAGTTCTGTTTTTCCTTAAAATAATGCCATTGGAATTTTTCATCCACCTCAGTGAACAGATAGAGCATTTGTTTAAAGTCTCACATAAATGACAGCAATTCTAACAGGGGCAATACTCCGCCAGGGACTCACTGGAAAGTCACCTAGATATTGAGCTTGTGTCTCTGGAATGCGTTCATGAAATCTTGAGCTTCTGATTCAGAGATAAGAGTGCTATCATTGTATCAATTCTGTCAATGGTTCAGTATATTCATTGGGAATGCCCTCAATCAACATCTAAACCGGTATATCCATGGTTATCGCTGCAGTCCATTTGTATGTGAGTTCATGCACAGGAATGGCAATATATTTCAAATTCATGATGGTGAGGGGAACTTGATGGGGAACTTGCACATGGTGGTGTTCCCATCTATCAGCTGCACTTGTCCTTCTAGATAGAAGTAGCCTTGTGTTTGTTTTGAAGGTGCTGTCTAAGGACAGATGGTACACATAACTGCCACTGAATGACAATCATGGAGAGAGTGAAATGTTTGCAGATGTGCAGTCAATCGAGTAGGCTGCTTTGCCCTGATAGTGTCAAACTTCTTAAGCATTGCTGGTCATGCACTCATTCAGGCACGTGTGGGTTGTTCCATCACACTCTTGACTTGTGTCTTGTAGATGGTGGACAGGCTTTAGGAAGCCAAGAGGTGAGTTATTTATCTCTGAACTCCTCTTTTAGCTATTGTATTCATATGGCTAGTTCAAAACATTTCTGGCCAATGGCAACCCCTAGAACGTGGAAATGGAGGTATTCAGCATGGTAATACCATTGAATGTCAAGAGTCCAGAGTTAGATTCTTCTTTTTGGAGATGGTCATTGCCTAGCTCTTGTGCGTCACAAATGTTACTTGCCACTTGTCAACCCAAGATTGGATGATGTTTGGGTCTTTCCACATATGGACAAAGACTGCTTCAGTTTCTGAGGAGTTACAAATGGTGCTGAACATAGCATAATCCACACTTCCTGCATTGTTTCTCCTAGTTACAACCACAGAAATTTCTATCAGCTATGATTTCGCTTTAGAAAATAAAATTTTCCTTACTCAAATTCCCATAATGCTACCTGGGATCCCTTTTAAAGTTGATTCTGTAGGGAGGAATCAGTTCAAGAATTCATGTTGTTTTGACCCAAGGTGATTCTAAATGAACTATTGCACTGAACTGGTAAAACTGGAATGTCAAGTAATGCTGAGATTCTCATTCAGCAAACATTCCTTTCGTTGTTTTAACCCTCACCAACAGTGCAATTAATAACGCATGAGCTATAAAGCTAGCAGCTCTTAGGCTGAGAAACTACTCTCCTGTGATGGTCCATAGATTTGATTTGATTTGACTTATTATTGTCATGTGTACTGAGATACAGTGAAAAGAATTGTTTTACATGCTGTACTGGCAGATCGTACCATACAAAGAGCATCAGGATAATAGAACAGAATATCAGGCAGCATCAGAGGAGCAGGAAAGTTGACGTTTCGGGTCGGGACGTTGCTTCAGAAATGGCATTTCTGAAGAAGGGTCCTGACCCGAAACGTCAACTTTCCTGCTCCTCTGATGCTGCCTGGCCTGCTGTGTTCCTCCGGTTCCACACTGTGTTATCTCTGACTCCAGCATCTGCAGTTCTTACTATCTCTAATAGAACAGAATGCACTGTTACAGCTACAGAGAAGGTGCAGAAGGAGGTCAACATTAACATGTGAGAGGCCCATTCAAAAATCTGATAACAGCAGGGAGGAAGCTGTTCTTGAATCAGTTGGTATGTGTATTCAAACTTTTGTACAGTCGGCCTGACAGAGGAGGGTGGAGAGAGTATAACCATGGTGGGAGAGGTCTTTGATTATGTTGGCTGCTTTCGCAAGGCAGGGGGAAGTATAGATAGAGTCAGTAGATTGAAAACTGGTTTGCGTGATGGACTGGGCTGTGTTCACAATTCTCTGTAGTTTTTTGCAATGTTGGGAAGAGCAGTTGCCATACCAAGTTGTGATGAATACTTTCTACAGTGAATCTATAAAAATTGGTCAGAGCCTTTAGGGACATGCTGAATTTCCTTAGCCTTCTGAGGAAGGCTTCTTGACAGTAGCGTCAACGTTGATGGACCAGGACAGATTTTTGGCTATCATCCCTTCTAGGAGTTTGACACTGTTGGCCATCTCCACCTCAGCACCACTGATACAAACAGGGGCATGTCTTCTGCGCTGCTTCCTGAAGTCAATGGCCAGCTCTTTCATTTTGCTGATATTTATGGAGAGATTGTTGTCTTCACACCAAGTTATTAAGCACTAAATCTCTTTTCTGTACTCATCTGCTTCACCACATCAAATCTCACTGGCAAATCGTGTTGTGATGTAGGGTGGCTTTATATATATATATATATATATATATATATATATATATATAGTTAATATCATTTATTTTTGAGTTTGGATGTTTGATTTTGAGCTGGTGGCATGTGGGTTGTCTGTTTATCTGAGGATATTTAGTAACCAGGTTGTAAGTATTTCTGTAGTCAAGGTGATGCCTTTTTAAAAGACACTGTCTTAGAGAGATAGGTTTGGAGACTAATGGAAATCTGTTACATTCAGAGAGTTTATGAACAAAGTAAACAGTGTAGTGCATTTAACTTTCAGATTGGAGATTCTGGAATTCTTGGGGAGGTTAGGGTAAACACTAATATCTTGGCAAACAGCTTTTTAGTTTCAGTTCAGTGCAGCTTTGCAGAGTGCTTAGCTGCCATTGTGTAAAGCAGTTACTCCTGAGAAAGGGTGAAGATTGTTTAGAATTGTTAAAAATATGCTACCTCCATGTAAGAGTTTAGTTTAAAAGGTCCAGATCAGGGGTGGTTGATTAAAACTCTGAAGAGGTTATTTGAAGCTGAGAAAATTTAAGCTTGATTATATGATGAAGCAAGGAAGAGACTATTAGATTTTCATGAGTGGGAATTGAAGTCAACTCTATGTGGAATAGAGAAGGGCATTGTCTTTAGTATTTTAGTGTTGTAATGCAATGCTCTTCAGACTAACGGGATTGCATTTTCACTGCATATTTCAAATCTTTAGATGTAAGTGTTTCATGTAAAAAGTTTTATCTTCATTTCTTTTGCATGATAAATATGTTTTCTGGTTAAACCCAAATCTGCAGTATTGCGTGTTTATTTTTCAGTGAAAGACTACCTCATTAAAACCAAAAAAATTGCAAAATATATTATATCAAGCCAGATTTCAATGGGATCTGACTTGTCCAGTATAACATCTGTTGAGACCAAAATGGTGTTGCTATTTTAAAGAGTTCAAGTAGAAAACTTTGCTCCAGCGTCTGGGATCAAGTTTCACATATTTGCTGTGGTTCTGCAGTAGTTCCTACTATCTCTAAATGCAACAGCTAATCATTTGTCATCTCCTATAGCAAAATTATGGAAAATATCAAAGGACCTGGGAAAAAAAATGGCATTCCAATATTGAAAAATGCAAACATGTTAGAGGAGTTTGGTCTCCTCTTTACAAAGCTTAAGATACAAGCAATTTTTATTCTTAAAGATTTTTTTTTAGTTATTTACATTATATCAAATAAATCCTGTCTGAGCCTGCTATATTTTTAAGATGTTCATATGATATATAATTGTTTATTCCTCTCTGCCTACAACCTTCCTTTTTTCTCTGAATTATTTACATACTATAAAAAAACTTCCCCTCATTTCCTTCCTACATTGGATTTTATGAAACTGTTGTTGTTGTGACAGCACTGCCTTATAATTTGCTTCGCAGTGTTGGGGTTTGCCACATTCTAAGCCTTGCTGTTTGATTGACTGACTGTGTCCCAAGTCTATGTCTGTCATTAAAGTTCATTCTCGGGTTGCAGGCACAGCTGGTATGGGTAACATTTGCCATCCCTAGTTGCCCTTCAGAAAAGCATTTGTTCTTAGAGTCCTCATTCGTGAGCCCATTCCAGTCAATCATGTTAGGGTGGAGCTGGAGTTATGTCTGAACCAGAGAGGGTAATGTTAGCAGACTTTCTCCCATAAAGGACATTAGCATGTTTTTATGAACGTTCAACAGCTTTCTGCTTTACTAATCCCATTGTTTCAGGAGTATCTTGGCTTCACTAAACACCAGTTCTACTCACTGATACCAAAATACCTCATTCTGAAGAACAATGCAATACCAACTGGTTAATAATCACATGGATTCAGGACTCAATAATTGTCAGGACATCAAGGATAACTCCCCTGTTCTGGGATTTTTAATTGAGTAGAAGGGTCTTGTAGCAAAAAAATTCAAAAAATTCCCACCAGTTGGTGGACACCTCTCAGAAGAACTTTGTCCAAAATGCTTTATTTGGCATACAGGTGATGATTAACACCATTAGCGTCCGTGAGATTTCTTTCTCAGAGAGATTAACCTCATGCCCTTTGCTGTGGCATCTTCTGACAAACTGTTCAATCAGCTCTTGCTGTTGCTGTCAGTGTGACATGAATTAGAGCCTGTTCATGCCGCTGTTAATTCTCACCTTGAGCTGGTCTTCAAGTACCTTTCTGGATCTTTTCTGATTGTCCGCGGAAAGACCGGATGTGTTAATTTCTGCTAAGTCTCTCCCCTGAGTGATGGCATTGGTGGAGGTGAGATGGCATCAGAGAGTGGCAACTCTTTGTTCCAGCAGTGGTGCGGTGAAGTGCTGTCGCAACATTGTCAGTTTGGCAACATGGACTTGAGGCATTAGAATGGAGGAGCCTGGATCCAGGCCCTTGGCTGAGCTAGAACCAGCAGCTGTTCCACAGGGCCCCCTAACTTTATTGAAATAAGACTACATGATAAACTTTAATGTTTCATTTTTCTGGCTTTATATTCTGTGTTTTTGTTTGTTTATTCTCTGTGTTTTAAGATGGCACTGGAGAGTGGCAACACTAAACAACACTTTTCACTCTATTCATAATAAATACACGCGACAACAAATAAATCAAAAATTGCTGATGGCAGGCAAGGTTTTCCGAGCTTTCATCTTGGAATTATCTATCATTTCTTCTATGAAATAAAATTATATATGTTACATGAATTGCTATAATTCAGTGAAGGTATCATTGTCTCCCCAGTCCAAATTTAAGTGTTTGGATTTTGGAGTTGTTTCTTTATAGACAGGCACCACTGCTGGCCACCAGTGGTTTTGCCTCCAGCAAATATGTTTACCTGATGTAGCATTGCTTATGTTAATCTGCATAAAAAAGAAACTAGGTCATGGATAGCAAGGTATTGAAAGATCCAACAGACATTTATTACAAGCGTATACAATAATTGCATCCACAGTCACATCCATGTCTAGGCTTGTATTACTGGCTAATCACAATGTGATCTCCTTCATATTGGTGACACCAAAACAAATACTGGGTGATCACTTTGCAGAACACCTCCAGCCTACCCGAGGAATGGCCTCCATATTCCAGTTGCTTTCTATTTAAATAAACCCCTCGTTCCCATGTTAACATTTCAATCCTGGCCCTGCTACCGTGTTCCAATGAAGCTCAACACAAGATGGAAGAACAACGCCTCATTTTCTGCTTATGGCATGCAAGACTCATTACTGAGTTCCACAACTTCAGAGTATGACACCTATACTCTTGTTCTTGTATTCCACGTCCTCCCCCAGCTACGTCTGGTTTCTGCCCTCTTGGCTTTACTCTCAGCAGAGCAGATTAATTTTCTCCTTTTCACACCCAACATTTACACCCATTTCACATCTCCATCTTTCCTTTATCACCATTATAACTGCCTTTTCAGTTTGCTCTTGGCACGTTCGCAATCTGTTCCATTTTCTCCTCCTCCCCCTCAGTCACTAGCATAAAAATCATATTATTCCAGCTCCTTCCAGTTCCAAAGGAGAGTCTTATTGGGTTCAAAACATTAACAGTTTCTCTCTCCATTGATGCTATCAGACCTGCTGACTTTCTCCAGCATTTTTTGTATTTATTTAACATTGAACTAAAAATAGCATGCATTCATCGGTGTGTTGCGGTTCAAGTGGTTTAAATTAATATAGTCTCTGAGACCTATCTATCTTCAGTCATATGCTATGATACAGTGAGCATATCTCTTAAAGGTATACTGACACCCTAATGTGAGACATAATGAAGACTCCTCTTTATTCCTTGAAGATTCCCCTCTAAACCCACCTCTGTGATCACCTGTCTTTATATGCTAAATTTTTATTTGCTCTTATAAAGCATGTTAAAGGTGCTGTTTAAAAATATAAGCTTTTTTTGTTTGACCCTGGAAGAAAATCCAGCTTATTCGTGCCCTCATCTAAGAATTGTGTGTAGGACAGTGAGCAAGAGCAAAGTCCAATGCAGATCCTTTTGGCTCTGCAGCCCAAAGATGTAGAGAACGATAATATTTTTCACACTGTATCACTGCCTAATCAAGGTCCTACAAAGACTTGTTATTCAACCTGTCAACACTCCACTCACACGATTTGTACTTATCTTTTGACACTCTTAATTATCTGGAATTTTCTTGCCATTATCTCTCCACCTATAAATTCTGTGCCTCAACTTCACCGGACAAAGGAGCAGCGCTCCGAAAGTTTGTGATTTCAAATATACCTGCTGGACTATACCTTTCTGACTTACTTGACGTTCAGTAGTTCAACTGAGTCAGAGATTAAATCTAAGACGTCACTGGATTAGTGAGTCATTAAAAGAAGCAACCTGTGGAAAATTCAATAAAGTGTGTTTCGGGCTACATCAATAAAGTACCTCAGTCCCTCTCAGATGTAATGTGCAGTTTTAAATCAACTCACCTGTATACAAGTTGGCAAGACCATTCACAGGTAGCAGTGTCAGTGACTTAATCAAGCACTTTCATTCCCAGCATGATATGAAATTTTTCTGTGATATGTGTAATTGGCAGCCTGGCAGGTTTATTATTTAAAAAGAAGCGATTTAATTTAGCTCATGGCTTATACCTAATCAGGACTGGCACCATTTGGACTATTTTCTTCCAGTATTTTTCACTTTGCTGAAGAGAATAACTGAAAGCACTTTCTCTTCATTTAACTCCCTGTCAGAGTTCTTATTCTAATTTTAAACGAAGTGCCAGGTTGGCAGAGAATCCGAAGTAAATGAATAAAATGAAATGTAAAACATTTTGTGGACAACAAATGTAGAAATATTGCCTGTTGTCTATATCAAACTTTATTCCACGCAACCTTTTTCAGCTGTTTTGAAAATTCGGACAGAATAAGACTGCTTGTGGTGGGATTTATCCATGTTTGCCCCATGATACGGATTTGCGTAAGTGTGATGTGGCAATGAGATATTTGACGAGGTCAAATTGTGTTTTGGAAAATATAAAACATTTCTGGTTGGCGTGCAGCAGGGTTTGCTGAAGAAGATTAGACTGTGCATGCGGATTGAGCTTCAGAGGAAAGGGCATTAATGAAAGAGACCCTACATCATAAGCAATAAGCGACTCTGAGCAGGAGACAAAACAGAGTTGACAGTGACTGCTGATGTAGGGAGAGTCTGAAGTTGTTAGTGCTGCACTTCTTTGTCATACGCACTATCACATAATTTAAAAATTAAGAAACAAACTTATTTTTGCTTGATTAAAACATTGCATCCTGCTTTAGAAAATTAAAGGCTTATCCAATTAATATTTACAGGTATCTTATACCTGTATTTTGTCAATCAATTGTTTCTCTCTTTCTGTCTCCTGTATCATACTGTGAACTTTTGTTAAAACGCTGACTGGGTGATCTGCGATATACCCAGGTCACTGATTAAAAAAAACTGACCAATCCAAAACCAGCTGAAATCTGCTCAGCACCTCCCTCTAGTGTCAGAGCTGGAGTCACACAGCTTGAACCATCCCCAGGATCAACCACTGTCTCCTGCACATTGTTTAACTTCGTTCCTTCCCGTCATTCCTTCACCTTCACTGTTTTATTTTGATTTTCCAACTGTTCTGGAAACCTCTGCTAACAACAGTAATTCTTTTGTTAGTCTTTCCCCCGGAAAGTGTTGGCTATTGATGAGACAAGATTTCACTAGTGCCTGACACTCTCTGGCCCATTGCTGAGGTCATTATCGTTTACGTACGAGCCTCGTTAATGATCGCTGGCTATCTGCAGACCCAAGCCAACTCTTAGCCTGCCTTTACATTGATCCATTTAATTTTTTTAATTAGAGTCATAGAGTCATACAGCATGGAAACAGATCCTTCGATCTAATCAGTCCATGCCAACCATAATTCTAAACTGAACTAGTCCTACCTGCCTGCCCTGGTCCATATCTCTCCAAACCTTTCCTATTCATGTACTTACCTAAGTGTCTTTTAAACCTTGTAACAGTGCCTGCATCTACCACTTCCTCTGGCAGTTCATTCCACACATGAACCACTCTCCGTGTAAAAAAAAAATTGCCCCCATGTCTTTTTTAAATCTCTCTCCTCCCACCTTAAAAAAAGCCACCTAGTCTTGAAATCCCCCATCCTAGGGAATAGACACCTACCATTAACTCTATCTAAAACCCTTATGATTTTATAAACTTCTTTAAAGTCACCTCTCAACCTCATACTCTCCAGTGAAAAATGTGCTAGCCTATCCAGCCTCCCTTTCTAACTCAAACTTTCCATACCTGGCAACATCCTGGTAAATCTCTTCTGAATCCTCTCCTGCTTAACAATATCCTTCCTATAACTGGGCAACCAGAACTGGACACAGTATTCCAGAAGATGTCTCGCCAATGTCCTGTACAACCTCAACATGACATCCCAACTCCTATACTCAAAGGACTGAGCAATGAAGGCAAGCATGCCAAATGCCTTCTTAAACACCCTGTCTATGTATGCCGCAAACTTCAAAAAATTATGTACCTGAACCCTTAGGTCTCTCTGTTCTACAACACTACCCAACGCCCTACCATTAATTGTATTATTAAACCTATTTTCCAAATCAACCTGTTCAGAGATGTTATGACACACTTCTGGAGCAGGTGGGGCCTGAACCCAGGCCTCCTGGTCCAGGGGTAGGGACACTACCACTGCACTACAAGTGGGCCTTGCTTAACAGCCATAAACTAATGAGCTGCTAGGTACAGGTGGGGATCATTCCCCGATTTCTAGCTTATGTGACCAGTGCCTTCCCATTTGGCCACTGCACGGTTGTACATTGATCCATTTATCACAAAATTGCAAGTTGATTACAAATGTGGAATTCCAATTCACTCACTTAATTCACCCTGAGAAATCTTAACAGGTCAAGCTTCCTGTTGTAGAATCCAATTGTTTATCCAAAGATTCCAGCATTTTAATCTCCATTATCTGCAAGTTTCTTCCACACGCTGATCTCTTTACTTCTTATCTTATCTGCAATTTAGTTTAAAATAATATTCCAAGTCAATTTTTTCTATACCCTTAACAATCTTACCTCTTTCCATTCATTTACTAACTCTGCTTGCAGACAGAATACCCTTCCTCATAAATCCACCTTCTAACATCACAAATCTTAGCTCTCCTCAGCATTGCATCTTGCATTTGAATGTCTCTCTTATTTGTTGGCAACAAGATCAGGACACATGTTCAACATCTAGTATAACCAGCTTATCCTAAACTTTTATTATTAACTGCTGTGTAATATGATTTTGACCAAGTTAATAACTGCAATGGCTGGACGACTAGGTTTATTACAGCTTTACCCTTTAGAAGTTCATTCATGAAACACTTGTGTTGAATACTCTTCTTAGGCAAGTACTGTACAATTTTCTGCATTGTATTTTATCTAGCCTTCTCTCTGAGTCCACCTCCTTTCTTCATATGACCTTATCTGCAAATTCAACACTCGGCATTGAGCTTCTGAAATAACAATGGCTCCAGTGCCTGAGGCAGTCCATTCAGTCCCCTTCCCTACCCCAAACAAATAGAAAACTCAAACTAGAACTTATTGCTTTTTACCAAGCAACTGTTGCTCTGCTGAAGTTGTGGGGGGCCTAGTGAAAATCTTACAGAAATTCATCTCATATTCTGGACCTAGGGGAACTTGATGCTAAATAACTTACAATGGGGTGTCCAGTGGAACCTGTAAAATGAAAAATAATCCCTTCAATGAATGGGAAGGAAGGGGGAGGATGGGTGTAGTGATTGTAACAAGGTCAGCCAGTGGACCTCATAGAATATGAGTTCCTTGATTGGGGCTGTTAACCTGGTCCAATCAGGGACCCCTGGCTAACAGATAAGAATAGGAGTGTCAGAGGTTCTGAGACAACAAGGTGCATAGCTGGATGAACACAGCAGGCTAAGCAGCATCACAGGAGCAGGAAGGCTGACGTTTCGGGCCTAGACCCTTCATCAGAAATGGGGGAGGGGAAGGGGGTTCTGAAATAAATAGGAAGAGAGGGGGAGGCGGATAGAAGATGGATAGAGGAGAAGATAGGTGGGGAGGAAACAGACAGGTCGAAGAGGCGGGGATGGAGCCAGTAAAGGTGAGTGTAGGTGGGGAGTTAGGGAGGGGATAGGTCAGTCCAGGGAGGACGGACAGGTCAAGGGGGCTGGATGAGGTTAGTAGGTAGGAGATGGGGGTGCGGCTTGAGGTGGGAGGAGGGGATAGGTGGGAGGAAGAACAGGTTAGGGAGGCGGAGATGAGCTGGGCTGGTTTTGGGATGCGGTAGGGGGAGGGGAGATTTTGAAGCTTGTGAAATCCACATTGATACCATTGGGCTGCAGGGTTCCCAAGCGGAATATGAGTTGCTGTTCCTGCAACCTTCAGGTGACATCGTTATGGCACTGCAGGAGGCCCAGGATGGACATGTCATCTGAGGAATGGGAGGGGGAGTTGAAATGGTTCGCGACTGGGAGGTGCAGTTGTTTATTGCGAACCGAGTGTAGGTGTTCTGCAAAGCGGTGCCCGAGCCTCCGCTTGGTTTCCCCGATGTAGAGGAGGCCACAACAGGTACAGCGGATGCAGTATACCACATTGACAGATGTGCAGGTGAACATCTGCTTGATGTGGAAAGTCTTCTTGGGGCCTGGGTTGGGGGTGAGGGAGGAGGTATGGGGGCAGGTGTAGCACTTCCTGCGGTTGCAGGGAAAAGTGCCGGGTGTGGTGGGGCTGGAGGGGAGTGTGGAGCGGACAAGGGAGTCACAGAGAGAGTGGTCCCTCCAGAAAGCAGATAAGGTTGCAGGAACAGCAACTCATATTCTGCTTGGGAACCCTGCAGCCCAGTGGTATCAATGTGGATTTCACAAGCTTCAAAATCTCCCCTCCCCCTACCGCGTCCCAAAACCAGCCCAGCTCGTCCCCGCCTCCCTAACCTGTTCTTCCTCCCACCTATCCCTTCCTCCCACCTCAAGCTGCACCCCCATCTCCTACCTACTAACCTCATCCAGCCCCCTTGACCTATCTGTCCTCCCTGGACTGATCTATCCCCTCCCTAACTCCCCACCTACACTCACCTTTACTGGCTCCATCCCTGCCTCTTCGACCTGTCTGTTTCCTCTCCACCTATCTTCTCCTCTATCCATCTTCTATCCGCCTCCCCCTCTCTCCCTATTTATTTCAGAACCCCCTTCCCCTCCCCCATTTCTGATGAAGGGTCTAGGCCGGAAACGTCAGCCTTCCTGCTCCTGTGATGCTGCTTGGCCTGCTGTGTTCATCCAGCTCTGCACCTTGTTGTATTGGATTCTCCAGCATCTGCAGTTCCTACTATCTCTGTGTCAGAGGTTCTGTTCACTCTGTGAGTTGGCTCTGAAGGATCTGGGTCAGTGTCAAGGACTCTCCACATGTAAATGAAGGATGACTTGATGATGAGATACTGGCCTTCATTAAGTTATTTAAAAAGGGAAAAAATGGGCAATGCAATGGTGACCTTGATCATTCTTGCATCTCTTGTCTCTCGATGTTCATGTACTAGACTGTATTCCCATTGAGTGAATAATCTACTCTCTGTCTACAATGCGAAATAATCAATAGTTGTGACTTATTTTCTGAAGTTATCTCCGCCATTTGGTACATTCCCTCTCGTGGCATAAAATTAAATTTCATCGTGTAAGAATCATAGACTGTCACGTTACCAGACTGATGCACTCATAGAATCTTAGAGTAGTTACAGCACAAAAAAAGACCATTCAACTCATCATGTCCATGCTGGCTCTCCCATGGAGCAATGCCCATATGCCCACTCTATTGCCCTGTCCCCACATCCTGCACATTCCACTGCCTTAGTATCTTTGTGACAACTGTCGTAATTTGGTGGAATACTGAAAATCTGCTAAAGATATTGTGAAAGATTGGTTGAAGTCTCATGGAATGTGCCACAAAGAAATCTTACCACCCCAATGAGCACATTCAGAATCTAATTATGTACGAACCTGCCATTATTTTGTACCAGTTCATTAAGTTTTAAGAAGCAATGGTTCATGTCCTGCATCATTGGACCTCTGATACCACATTGTTTACCATACTCAAATATCTTTGTCCTCAAGACTAGATTCCCAAACTTATGTTATTTAAGATCTTTGTAGCTATCTAAAAGGAGAAACTTTTATTGTGTCACTTGGGACCAAATTCAAACAGAGCAGCCCAGTGTCCTGCCAACTCTTTGGTTAACAATTCCATCATGTTTACTCACTGCAGATTATTTTTAGAAATTGCAGTTCTTGAGAAGGCCAAATAACTATTTAGGTGGAAACAATTCCTCACAAACCTTTCTGTCAGTGAATTCACACAGAATTTGATCTACCTTCATTGATTTGGGGCAAATCTATCTTCTGAACTTTGTTTAATCATAGAATAAAATCCCCACAGTGTGGAATCAGGCCCTTCGGCCCAACAAGTCCACACCAACCCTCAGAGGGCCCCTGAACCCATCTCCCTATAACCCACCTAATCTACACATGCCTGAACACTACAGGCAATTCAGCATGGCCAATCCATCTAACCTGCACATCTTTGGATTGTGGGAGGAAACCGGAGCACCCAGAGGAAACCCACACAGACATGGGGAGAACACGCAAACTCCACACAGACAGTTGCCCAAGGGTGGAATTGAACCTGGGTCCCTGGTGCTGTGAGGTAGCAATGCTAACCATTGTGCTACCATGCTGCTCTGCAATATTGTGAAAGTTCAGCAAGAAACACCATTACAACAGAAACGAATACAATTCCCACACAGGCGTTACTTGTTGTTTAGGTACAATTTATTGTCCTGAAATATTGGACTACAAAGAGATTGGATGATAATACTTTTGATTTGAGTCTGTAGAAGCATCATAAATGCAGTTAATTAAAACTTCTCAGCTGGATTAAGGTCAAACTCAAGCATTGGGTCCCAGGTCATTTAGATTTCAGTCCAAGTCTAACCTTATATGTAACGAGGTTTTAGGATGGTTTGCCTCAATGCAATCCATGGGCCAGTAAATGAACCTAGGCAGAGCCTACAGCCTTATAAGTAACGATTGAATGTTCTGTAGATAATGGCTGATAGAGAGCCAATCTTTCATGTTAAAGTCTACAAAGGCTTTAACCATTGTAGAAACTCATTGTTACCAATTCTGTTATTACATACTTTTTATAACAAACCACTACTCTGGTCTTAGCAGAATTCTCATTGTAGTCATTAAAAGAGCTTAAGCAATAATAAAGCAAATTTCTGGTGGAAGAATTGTTCTAGTCTCCACAGTGGCTCTATTTTCTCATGGACCTCCAGCATAGCAATTAAGAATCCAGCATCATTTTCTGATTGTGCGTTGTTGTGAGCTGATACAAATATAGTAAGGGGAATCAGGCATCTGGGACATGACTGAATTGGTCAAGCAATTGGTTATCCCTTAAACAATTAGATTGATGAATTAGGAATTGGTGAAATTCACAAATCTGGGGACTTAGCACGTAGTGTAAATGACAGTGGTGAATTCAGTGTCAATTCAGGATCAGAAAGGAAAACAAACAGGGAGAAAATAAATAAAAGATTGAGACTGAAAACCGGATAGAGTTTGCTAAAAAAACATCTTTTAACATCATTGGCACAAGCAGGCCATGGGCGAGGTTCCCCAGTTATCAAGGTTCCAGGTAGGATGTCCCCCAGTTCTTAAACTGCTGCATGAGGAGGGATGAACTAGATCCCCTTCTTCACCTACCCACTGCTGAGTTTGTAACAAGGTTAATTTACAAAGGATCTCCTCCCCGTGGATATTTTCCATCCAGAACTATAATGATTGTAGTGAGGTCTGCCAGGTGGACCTCATAGACTATGAGTTCCCTGATTGTGGCTGTTAACCTGGTCCGATCAGGGAGTCCTGGCTCACAGATATAAATGGAAATTCAGAGGTTCTGCTGACTCTGAGGGCTGGCTCTGAGGAAGCCGGACCAGTGTCAAGTACTATGCATGTGTAAATAAAGTGTGACTTGGTGATGGGATACCAACCTCTGTGGAGTTGTTTCAAGACCTAAATGATCTTATGTTTTAAAAGGAGTTAATTTAACCAGGCTTTCCTTAATTAACAAAGAGTGAGTTTATTAATCAATAAACATAGGGGCAGCACGGTGGCTCAGCGGTTAGCACTGCTGCCTCACAGTGCCAGGGACCTGGGTTCGATTCCACCCTCAGGCGACTGTCTGTATGGAGTTTGCACATTCTCCCCATGTTTGTGTGGGTTTCCACCGGGTGCTCCAGTATCCTCCAAAGATGTGCAGGCTAGATGGATTAGCCATGCTAAATTCCTCATAGTGTTCAGGGATGTGTAGATAAGGTGGGTTTTGGGGAATGGGTCTGGGTGGGTTGCTCTGAGGGTCAGTGTGGTCTTGTTGGGCCAAAAGGCCTGTTTCCACACTGTAGGGATTCTATGAAATAATAATACAACACACAAATTCCTACTTTAATGGCATTGTCAGTCTACCTGCAGTATATGGACTGCAGTGGTTCAAGGCAGCTCGTCACCACCTCCTCAAGGGCAACTAGGGATGGACAAGAAATGCTGGCCAGCCAGCAACATCCACATCCCACAAGTGAATAGAAAACAAACATGAATTAGAAGTGACTCCAAAAACATAAAAGTGGTAAGATATATGGATTGGTTTCCGTGCTTTGTCCCTGGAAAAGTCAGAGGAGCTGAATAAATACTTTGCATCCTTTATATGGAGCATAAAAATTAGGAGCTCTTGCTAAAACTATACAAGGCACTGGTCAGACCATACCTGGAATACTATGAACATTTTGGTGTCTTTAAATATATTCAAGGCTGAGTTAGACAGATTTTTAATCAGTAAGGGAATCAAGCATCAAAAATTGCTCAAAAATATTCTGTGAAATCCAAGACTATTGCTGCCAATCTGATTTTTCCAGCTTTTACATGGATTAAAATCACCCATGATTATTGGCTTCCCTACATCATGTGACTTGCATATTAAGTTAGATGGCAGTATGCTCTAGTTGAATGCTTATCATGCAGTTTGTCCCTCTATCAAACAAAAACCCAAGTGTATTATTTGTAGTAAAACCCAGAAAGCTTTGGAAGTGCGAAACAGGTCCAATCTATATTGAAGAATAAATAAGTTAGAATCTTGGGTCTCCAGAATATTCTGTAGATTATGAGAAATATGTAATATGTAATGCAGAAATATCACCCTTAGACCAAGGGTGGAATTTTCACCCTGCTGATGTGGAATGAGCATTGGCAAAAATAAAAGGCGGGAAGATGTTGTAAGAATGAAAAAAGTCAAATTCGCAATGTCGAGAAGAATTTTCCTGATTTTCCCTCAGATGGTGATTTCAGAGTCTCACAAATGATCAGCAATAGCTTTAATTCCATGCCTGCGTATCTCTGGAACTCTAACTTGCTTTATTTACACACTCCTTCCAATTTGTCTCTCCTTCCCCGAGAAGCAACATGGTGCAAATTCCCAACAGGAGCGGGTACATACCAACCGCATCTCGCTGAAGGCTTGTCCCTGCTGGGATCCAACAATACGCCTGCATGCTTCATGGCCACCAACCTCCTCCACCTTTCATTCGCACAGGCAGGAGCAAGCTCGAACTCCACTTCAGCTCCGCTTTACTTTCGAGTTCCGAGACACACAGGATTTGTATGCTTCCCAGTCGCTTTGTGCGCAGGGACAAACAGGAATCTACACAGAATGCATTTCATGGCTCTTAACTTGCTTTCTTAACACTCCCTCCGAGGCTGCCAGTCTCTGTCTACTTTACATTGCTTTCTTTGCACACACTCAGATTTCAGGACTGAAATAAAGACTGCCAGCCTCTGGACAGGTCGCATTGTTTCCTTAGTGGCGGCTCAGTGGTTCGCACTGCAGCCTCACAGCGCCAGGGGCCTGGGTTCGATTCTACCCTCTGATGACTCTGCCTGTGTGGAGTTTTCACATTCTGCCCACATCTGCGCGGTTTTCCCCGGATGCTCCAGTTTCTGCCCACAGTCCAAAGGTGTGCAATTTAGGTGAATTGCCCATAGTGTCCAGGGATGTGCAGGTTAGCTGGATTGACCATGGTTAAAACCCCATGTGGGGTTCGGCAGGATGCTCTTCATCGGGTCAGTGCAGGCCCGAAGGGCTGAATAGCCTCTTACCACACTGTAGGTGATTCTAGGAACCGAATTGATCCCGTTGTGGTGCACAGCCCAAATTGCCCTTACCCAGATCCACAGCACAGGCCTGACACCGGGATAGCTAAAGCTGTTGCTAATAAAGTTACGAGGAGGAGGATGAAAAGGAGCAACCTGACAACATTATCTCAGCTCGGCATTGGAGCTGCAGTTTCCGAGGTGCTGGCAGTGTGAGCTGAAGGGCTGATGAAGCATTACAGCCTGAGGACAGAGCAAATTATTTGGTACTCTCAGGCTTCAAAGAGAGCAATTATACTTAAGCAAAGCAATGACCTAATATTACAGCCTGCCACAGGGCTTTGAAGACAGAGAAGCTCTTTTTTTCGCTGCTGAGCACCACACCTTTGACTAACACATCCTAGCACACACAATCATTGAACACTGGCCTGCCCCAAACGACAGAAACTCACGCCGACCATCAGCTTTCATAATAGACTCGAACGCAGAATGGCTCCACTCAGTATGATCTGCATATTTAGTGAGAGAAGGCATTGTTGAAGGGATTGTGAGCAATACCACAAAACAAAGTCAGATTCCCTGTGAAGTTCTGAAAGAGGCTTTGATTGGAAATTGCTTTGGCAGGAGGGTTCACCTGCCGAGAGGACTCTAAAGCCTTTCAGTACTGAGCAGCTGCCACGGCTGTAAGTCTGGGCACCAAGTGGGATGAAGAATAGGAGATGCGGAGTTGTTGAATATGAGGCCACTTAGTAACAGAAGGCATGTGCCAAGCTTGCGAGAGAATGAGCGAGAGAAAAGAAACGTCTTTGCAATTTTCCTAAATATTTGCAGGAGACCCCTTTCTCCCATTGTGCTGCTGATGCGCGTGGCATAACACAGAACTGCATGAGTGTAAAATATGTGAGCCTGTTAGTGTGTCAGGGGGAACTGGGTAAACGGACAAGAGTGAAAATGTTGCATTACATAGATACCTCCGTGCTTTTGAGAAGTTACGGCTACGAGCCCTGGTCATATGTTGCTGAAGTAAGTGTGTTATATCAAATTGCTAGAAAGAGGGTAACAGTGCACGCCTTTATATTCGCTTCACACTCCCATGTTCAATGTATTTTTAGCCAAGTTGCCCAGTCAGAAATGGGGCCAGCTCCTATTGAAATGGCCCGGCTTTTGATCCTTCAGAACTTGCTCAGTGCGCCTGCGAGAGGATGTGCCTGAACACAGGCCCTGCACAGAGAACACAAAAGCAAATCAATTTAAGTATCTCACAGCAGCTAATTTATGATGCCCTCAAAGCAACTTTCACAGCCAGGAAAGTGCAATTGTATTTTCCAGCTCATTAAGCAGGGGTACAACAAAGCAGTCCCTAAAAAAAACCTCAGCTGAAACAGACTCAGCCACAGAATTAAATAAACTGAGTGGACAACACTGATCTTTTCCTCTCATGGAAATCTGTCTGCTACTTAACCATGTATATTCCTCAAATCCCACTTCTTTTGAGAGTCGGGCAGCTCATTGTCAAAGGAAAATTTAAAGCTTGTTTATTCAGGATGCTTTTAACATTCCTCCCACTCATTGTTCTCGTGGATGGGAAGAATTCTAAACTGTAATCTGGGGACAATTGGGCCAGTTTATTTGTTCTGACCTTTCTCTCTGGTAATCGAAGTCAACCCATAATCACATAAACATCTGTCACAGTAGTAAAAGAAAAAGGATTTTATGACCCTTTTTTGAGACTCCTACAGTGTAATTATAACATTAAATGGCAGGAATAACTCTGTCGAACGCTTTTATTTAAACAGAGGTCATGAAGCTACTGTGAAATGAATAACAAGAGTAACAAAAACTGGATCACAATGTGCAGCAAGAAAAATATAGAAAGTACAAAAAAATCTATTTTTGAAATTGTGCTGAGGTTCCTTTCGTCCTGTCCATTGCTAGATTCCAGAAGTATTAAAACAGGCAATTGATTTTTGAAAAAAATGTTTCTAAATAAAATGAACCTACCAAATTGACATTACCTCTGTTGAACTTGTAATCAAATACCAAGGGGCAAAGGGCTAGGGTTAAAAGTGTATTGGCAAAAGAACTTGTGAAAATATTCCTAAGAAGCGACACAGTGCCCATCACTGTTTTGAATCTCCTCCATTTTCCCTTGAGTTTGCCAGCACACCTAAAGGTACCTGGCTCCACAAGTGATAGGAGGAATTTTTAATTGCAACAGCCTATTGTCATTCATACATAGGTTAGCTCTAACCTATGTTCCCTCGATCTGCTACGGGAAGCTTCCAGTCATCCAGCCCTACACCTTGTTATCTAATATTACAACTGAGCTAGTTTCTGTTTGAAATAAGTGCCAACTGGATGGTTTCAAATGGACCTTCAATATCAAACGGGGAACTAAAGTAAAACAAGAGATGCCTAGAATGAGTTTGGCAAGAATCAAATTAAAAGAATTCACATGTTATTAGTAATATTTCTCCTGTGTAGTCATTGGCAGTATGAAAAATCCCTTATGTCAAATCTCATTTGTCACAAGAGCAGCTGCCCTCTAAGGAAGATCGGTAGTCTATACATTAGATGGTGCATGGAAAAAGCCAGTGATACAAATGCACTTGCATTAGTAAACCATGTGACTGCTATCTATACGCTTTGCTTTCTTCCCCCTACAAATAGCATCCTGCAAGATGTGATTATAGGCATGCTCTCTGTGTCCCTCTTCTGGTAACAGTCCCACTACCACAAATTAATGCCTCATAATGTGGGCCATCTTACTATTCAAAGGGTCTGGCAGAGGGAACTGCAGAACGCCTGATGTCAGGGCAAGGAAATTTCTGCTCATTCACCTTTGATGGTGGCCTGGTTTCCAGTAATACACTTGAGGAAATTAGATCAGATTAATACCCACTTAATTGGCACTTGTTATGACCAGATCTTAGATGAGCTTCCCCAGTTTATTACTGTTACATACAGAACACCCCAGTTGCAAGCTCCCTGGTGAGGAGAAATAAACTGGCTCCCCTTTTTTATTCACCCACAACCTGGGATTGGTCACAACAAAGTTAATTTAAAAGTTGACACCCATCATGTGTGATATTCCAGGGTCTCATTTGGGTCCTATCTAAAAATAAGTTCCAATTAAAAGTCCAATATAATTGAGATAAATGAGTCTTTTTTGAGTTGGAAAGCCATAACTTGTGGTGTGCAAGAAGGATAAGTTCGTGGATCTCAATTATTTACTATCTATTTTAATTACTTGGAGGAGGAGGCAGAGTGTAATATGTCCAAGTTTGCCGATGATAAAAAAGTGGATGGGAGGGCATTTATGATGAGGAGATAAGGAATCTACAAGTAGATATAGATAGGTTGAGTGAGAGGGTAAAAAATTGGCAGGTGGAATTTAATGTAGGACAGTGTGAGGTCATGTGCTTTGGTTGGGAAAATCAAAGGACAGACTATTTTTTAATGGAGAGAGATTCCAAAGGAGTGCAACACAGAGGAATCAGAGTGTTCTTGTCCATGAAGTACAAAAATATTGGCAATCAGCTGCAGCAAGTAATTAAGAAAGCAAATGGAATTTGGCTAATATTGCTAAGGTGTTGGATTGTAAAAATAGGGAAGGTTCATTACTTTTATACAAGGTGTTGGTGAAGTGACACCTGGAGGACTGTGTATAGTTTTGGCCCCCATATTTAAAAAAGATTATACTCGCATTGGAGTCAGTTCAAAAGAGATTCAGTTGATTGATTCCTGGGATGAATGGTGTCGACATATCAAGAATACTGAAATAAGTTAGGTCTTTATTCATGAGGTTTTATTAGAATGAGTAGTGATCACATTGAAATGTATAAGCATCTGAGGGGGCTTGACAGGGTAGATGTTGAGGAAATGTTTCCACTCGTAGGATAATCTCAAACTATGAGATATAGTTCCAAAATAAGAGGTCACTCATTTAAAGTTGAAATATGAAGGAATTTCTTCTCCCAGAGGGTAATGAGTGACTGAAGTTCCCTAGCCCTTGGAATTGTGAACCTAGATCACTGAAAGTATTTGAAGATTTTTAAAATATTGGGGCGTGAAGGACCATGATGTTTGTTTGTCAGTTATAGAAATGATTTGGATGAGAATATAGAAGGCATGGTTAGTACGTTTATGGATGACACCAAAATTGGTGGCATTGTAGACAGTGAAAAGGATTTTCTAAGATTATAAAGGGATCTTGATCAAATGGGTCAATGGGCTGAAAAATGCCAGATAGAGTTCAATCTGGATAAATATGAGGTATTGCATGTTGGTACAACAAACAAGGGTAGGGCTCATACAATTAATAGTAGTGTTGTAGGAGAGAGGGACCTGGGGGTTCAGGCATATAATTCTTTGAAGTTTGTGTCACGTATAGATAGAGTGGTTAAAAAGGGGTTTGGCACACTTACTTTCATTGTTCAGTCTTTTGAGTACAGGAGTTAGGAAATCATGTTGAGATTGTACAGGACATTGGTGAGGCCTCTCCTGGAATACTGTGACCAGTTCTGGATGCCAAGTGATAGGAAGGACATTATTAAGCTGGAGAGGGTTCAGAAGAGATTTACCAGGATGCTGCTGGGTGTGGAAGGTTTGAGTTATAAGGAAAGTCTGGATATGCTGGAACATTTTTCACTGGAGTGTAGAAGGTTGAAAGATAACCTTAGAGAAGTTTATAAAATCATAAGGAGTATAGACAAGCTTAATGGTTGATGTGTTTTCCTAAAAAAGGGGATTTTAAGACTAGGTGGAACATTTTTAAGGTGAGAGGAGAGAGATTTAAAAAAGAAATGAGGGGCAAAGTGTTTATACAGAGGGTGGCTTGCGTGTGGAATGAACTTCCTCAGGATGTGGTGGATGTGGGCACAATTACAGCATTTACTTTCAGCTGGTCTATCTCTGACTTCTCCCTTCCCTTCCTTGACATTTCTGTTTCCATTTCTGGGGATAGACTGGCCACTAATATCCATTACAAACCCACTGACACCCACAGCTGTCTGGGCTATACATCCTCACACCCCATTTCCTGTAAAGACTCCATCCCATTCTCTCAGTTCCTCCGTCTCCGTCGCATATATTCAGATGAGGCCAACTTCTACAAGGGAGCTTCCAAAAAGTCCACCTTCTTCCTCAACCGAGGATTCCCCAGCTCCATTGTCGACAGGTCCCTCAACCAGGTCCGACCCATCTCCTGCACTTCTGCCCTCAGCCCTTCTCTTCCCTCCCGCAACAGCGATAGGGTTCCCCTTATCCTCACCTACCATCCCACCAGCATCCACATCCAGAAGATCATCAGACACCATTTCCGCCACCTCCAGTGAGATTCCACCACCAGACACATATTCCCCTCCCCTCCCTTGTCCGCCTTCCACAGGGACCGTTCCCTCCGGGACACCCTGGTCCACACTTCCTTCACCCCCTGGTCCACACTTCCTTCACCCCCAACACCTCCCCACAGCCCTACGGCACCTTCCCCTGTAACCGGCGAAGGTGCAACACCTGCCCATTTACCTCCTCCCTCCCCAGTATCCAAGGGCCCAAACATACCTTCCAGGTGAAGCAACACTTCACCTGCACTTCCCAGAATCTAGACTACTGCATCCGCTGCTTACAATGTGGTCTCCTCTACACTGGGGAAATGAAGCGTAGACTTGGCAACCGCTTCGCAGAACATCTACGTTCTGCTTGCAAAAAAGACCCTGAACTACCTGTTGCCTGCAACTTTAATGCACCACCCTGCTCCCTGGCCAACATTTCCATCTCTGGCTTGCTGCAGTGTTCCAGCAAAGCCCAACGCAAACTAGAGGAACAACACCTCATTTTCCGCTTGGGGACCCTACAGCCCTCCGGACTCAATATCGAGTTAAATAATTTTAGGGCCTAAACTCTCCCATGTCCCAGCCCCTACCCCACACACCAGGCCTTGTTATCACATAGCCTGCCATTACACACCCGCTGTTGTTAGTCACTAACAGTCCCCATTAACAACTATTCACCCTCCCAGCCTGATCGTTAGCAACTCCTTTGTCTGTCTGACTGTCTTTCTCTCTCTTTGGGCTCTATCCTATCGTTTACTCCTTACCCCACCCACCTCCCTATTTTCTGCATATAAACTGACGTTTTCCCAGCCACCATCAGTTCTGAGGAAGGGTCACTGGACCCAAAATGTAACACTGTTTTCTCCTTCACAGATGCTGCCAGACCTGCTGGGCTTTTCCAGCAACTTTGTTTTTGTTCCTAATTTACAGCATCTGCAGTTCTTTTGGTTTTTACAACATTTAAAAGACATTTGGATAAGTACATGAATAGGAAAGGTTTGGAGGGATATGGGCTATGAACAGGCAGGTGGGACAAGTTTAGTTTGGGGTTATGGCCAGCATGGACAGGTTGGACCAAACAGTCTGTTTCCATGCTGTATGACTCTATGACTCTATGACCTAGCATGAAAGAGGATTTGAGGGTTGGGGCATATCAGTATGATCTTGTTGAATGATGTGACAGGTTTGAGGGGCCAAGTGACTTACTCCTGCTCCCCTTTCTCATGTTCTTATGTTCTACGTGGATTATATTCAGCATAGACTGGTTGGACCTAAGCGTCTGTTTTCGTGCTGTCTGACCCCATAACATGCTGCTTTTATTTTTTTTTAGTAATACATCTGTTAACAACTCAGGATGTTAAAGATTCTTAAATGCAACTTGTTATTATTGACTGATTTGCATTGATTTCCAACACCATCTGGTTCTAAGTGCAAATGTCTTGGACAGTAAGAAAACTGCTGAATTCAAAGCAATGAAGATATAAAGAGTTTATTTTTGCAGGTGTTCTGAGGACCTGTTCACTGGACCTGAAACGTTAACTCTGTTTTTCTCCTTCACAGATGCTGCCAGACCTGCTGAGCTTTTCCAGCAATGAGGTTTTTGTTCCTGATTTACAGCATCCGCAGTTCTTTCGGTTTTTACTTTTACAAAAACCCCTTCATATCCTCAGGATTGCTCAAAGTACTTTACAGCCAATTAAATAATTTTGTGAGAAGTTGTGGGTGTTGTTCGCTTGTAAGCATAGCGAATGAATGAAAGGTTGCGTCAACTCCTCACACTTCCATTTATTGCAGCAGAAGCTTTCAGACAGGATTACCCCACTGCTCCTCAAGTCAAGTAGTGCCATAAGGTCTTTCATGTTCACCTGAGAGGTCGGTGCATGCCGTACCTGAAAGGGCCCTCCAACAACACAGAACCTCCTCAGTACTGCCCTCAGGAGGCAGCCTAGCTTACCTGCTTACGTTCCAGAGTTGGCCTTGAACCTATCAGTGGCACCTCAAACCCAAGGTGGATTGTGGAATGATGTTTATATGTCACTCTGTCCTTTATGTCACAGGATTAACAAAACCATCAGTTAAATATTACATCAGATGTGACCATTCAGCTCAGATATGGAAGTCACCTGACATAAGTATCTCCATTTCACCCAAGTGGGATATATGATTGTAATGGCGTAAACTTGACAGAAATGCTCCCCATCCATCTAGATGAGCACCAATTTAAATACCCACCTCTCAGTCTTAGAACCAGGAGTGTAGGATCACAGTAACCTCTCACTGGCGTCTCCAAAGAACATTCAATTACTGGAGGTCGTTGCTCCTCCAAGGCTATGACTCACAAGTGATAGAGGTGGCTGGATTGGAGCAGTACTGTTTCTGTCAATAACTGTAATGGTGTAATGTAGCCATGCTCTGGAGACTGGATGGTTCACATTCTTCTTTGAAAGAACTCATGTTTACATAATAGTCTATAATGGTACAGCTGGATTAGGAGTTCAAAGCATTGGTTACACCACTGCATCTAGATGCTGTGCAATAGGTCAGCTAGTCTCATTGCAAAGCTCAGCTTCTATCCAGTGATAGCTTTAAGATAATGCATCAAATGCATCTGGAATCCACCCCAGACTGTACAAGTTAAACTATGATACAGCTTCTGGTAATGTGAACACTCTGACCTCATGTGGCCCGTCATTTACAAGTCAGTTATATATTGCTCAGCTTTCTTTGTGATGTCATGGAGATTCCTGGTGTCCTCTTGCCACTCTTTCCCCCCATGCCACACATGGCCTGAACAAGCTGGGGATCTCCTCTTGGCTTCACTTCCAACATTATGTCAATTCAATCCATATGTTCAAGTGTTCTTTTTCTGTTCCAGCTCTAAAGTTGTCATTCAGAAAGTCACCATCCTAAACTGTTCGGAGTTAACTTTCTGCTTCTTTCCAGTAGCGATGTCATGACAAGATTGTGGTTGTGTTTTGAATGAAGCAAACAGTAGGAGACTGGGATTGTTGGTGCCTCAGTGACTCTCTCTATGGATGGCCAAGTCACTGTTGGGTCCCCTCAGCGATTGCAAGCCACTGATACAGAAGAATTTTAAACAAAAGAAAGTCCCACCTAGAATTAATGAATTTTGTGCTTCCTGCAATAGCTAACATGGTATAAGATTCAATCCACCTGAGTGAGGCCCTGCCTTCAAATGCTAACATCCTGTAGGTCAACGCTGGCTGTGTTTGTTTGCAGGACAGTTCCCTTTTCATAGGCGCAGAGATTGTGTGTGAAGAAGTAGCACAGGCCAGTACAACAGCTGAATGGCTTAGCCTATTCTCAAAGATGTTTGCCATCATTTTCATTCAAATGATTCACAGGAGGACTGGACACACTTATTAAAAGAAAATTTTTAGTTGATAAACCTGGATTCTGCTTTATCATTAACACTGGTTACCACTTGGAAATACAATGAGGAAAGCTTTACATTAGGAAAACAAGAAGTGAGTACCTTCTGTCCTGGTTGCACAGTTTCTTGGTCGATGGCATTTATTTGCCTAATCACAAAACATGAGAGTTGAAACTGGAATATTATTCTTATGTGTGTTCTGGGGCGCAGATTCCCAATTGTACACAAAATACCAATTTTCCTCCAGGAGGTTAAATTGCTAAAATCTGTCAGGGCCTACTGAACTGAGATGGGCTTAAAATCATTTAGTGAAACATTATAAATAGTAAGAGGAGACTTCAATATTCCTATCAGGCCATTTTTCTTGCAACTTAATTAACCGATTCCATGCCTTTGCTAACTTGATACAAACGCTCAAATTTCTCTTCGTGCGGAGTTTCACCACAGTTATGTTTGACTGTAATGGGGATCATTATCAAAGGGAAAATTGGAGTCAGGACAGCACAACATGCTTTCAGAAATTAACAACAGACTTGGATAGCCTCTTCAAATCAACACAGAATGGAAAACTAAAAAGAAACAAAATGTGTGGAAAATGCACAGATTGAAAGAGCAACAGTAGTGTGTGTGAATGAAAAAGAGACTCCAGTACATTCTGAGGAAAGCTGCTGATGAGTTTGCCTTCAAATAGTTTAGCACCAGCCTCCGGGGTGATACATAAACAGTGTACACGGTAAATGTCATTCACAGCACAACAGGTTTATCCATAGAATCCACCGAAAAATAGGCTCAAGCACAAAACATGTATAGGAATTTTTCCTGGAGCTTTGGAGGCTGAGGGGGGACCTGACAGATTTTAGCAATTTAACCTCCTGGAGGAAAATTGGTATTTTGTGTACAATTGGGAATAGATAGGGAGAATAGGTCTTTTCTCTCAGGGTACAGGAATCCAAAACTAGAGGGCATAGGTAAGAGGGGAAAAATATAATAGGAGCCTAAGGGGCAACTTTTTCATGCAGATGGTGGTGCATGTGTAGAATGAGCTGCCAGAGGAGGAGGTAGAGGCTGGTATAATTACAATATTTAAAAGGCATCTGGATGGGTATATGAATAGGAAGGGTTTAGAGGGATATGGGCCAAATGCTGGCAAATGGGACTAGATTTATTTAGGATATCTGGTTGGCATGGACAAGTGGGAGCGAAGGGTCTGTTTCCATGCTGTACATTTCTATGACTCTATGTCTGTCCCTGAAAAGCACAATGATGAGCTCAGGTTTATTGCTTTGGAGAATCAAAATTACACAGACTCATCAATAGAGAACCACTGAGAAGGCGACATTCCCAGCCTAAATAAAGGCAAAATATTGCAGATGTTGGAAATCTGAAATTTGAAAAGAACAAGAAGTGCTGGAGAAGCTCAGAATCTGTGGAGAGAGAAATGGAGAAAACACTTCAAGTCCCATTGTTCTTCACAAACAAACATGAACAGAAATTCGGTGTTTCTGACAAAGGGTTCGAGTCATGTGACCCTTCTATAGAAACACTGAATTTCTATTGTTGTTTGATTTTGAAGAAGTCACACCAGACTCGAAACATTAAGTCTGTTTCTCTCTTCACAGATGCTGCCAGGCCAGCTGAGTTTCTCCAGCACTTTCTGCCTTTATTCCCAGTTTAAAACTGTTGTTTTTTTTCTTCACTTAAAACATGCACAATTCTTGTTAATAACAAAATACTGCAGATGCTGGGAATGTGAAATTGCTGGGGTAACTCAGCAGGTCTGGCAGCATCAGTGGAGAGAGAAACAGAATCAAGGTTTGGAGTCTGTTATGACACCTTTTCAGTTCAGACTGGTTTGGAGTTTCTCCAGCATTTCTGCTTTCAATTTACATTCTTATAACGCCATCCATGCTCCATTTATCCTTATTTATGCTCTATCCATGTCAATTAGTCAGATATATGAAGGTGTGTTTGTCCTAGCCCAGGCTCATACAGTCTTATAATAATAGATTGTAACATTAGGGGAGAATTTAGAGACAACTTTGATGACGTTGAAATGCTTTTTCAGATATTACAGTAATACAATAAGATCAAAGATCACTGTGGGCAGTGCAGCGAATCAAACAATTTAATTGACTCCCTTTAACATGTACGAACCAAGGAAAAGCTCAGATTTATATCCGTATAATTAAAAATATTCCACCTGACATGTACATCACACTTCAAAGAGTCACACATGTGGAATGTTTGCCATATTCTCCGATACTTTTGCTCATAAGATTTGCCTTTTAATGTGAAATGCATTTTTAAAAGTCGGCAAATCCTCAGTGAAAACAAAAAGTGCTGGAAATCACAGCAGGTCAAACAGCATACATGGAGAGAGAGCAAGCTAACGTTTCGAGGCTAGATGACTCTTCGCATCAGCTCTGATGAAGAGTCATCCAGACTTGAAATGTTAGTTTGCTGCCTGACCTGCTGTGATTTCCAGCATTTTTCTTTTCAACACAGATTCCAGCGTCTGCAGTAATTTGCTCCTATCTGCTCTCGGTGCCTGTCATCCTCCCAGGCAGGATAAGAACCCACATTGAACCACCACCAAACAGGTACAGAGACTAGCCGGCATAAATTGATAAACTGTCTCTGGCAAGCTACTTGTGAGAAGAAAGCAAGGAAACTAACAAAATGGCCAAATAATTTTTTAGAAAATAGTTTTTCCTGCCATCTTATTAAAATACCAACATGCACATTGCTAAAAATAAAGTTTGTAAAATAAACAATAGAAAACTTAAGTGGTGCAGAAGAAAATTTTAACTCCTAATTTTTCCTATTTTGTCTTGGAAATCTGACCAATTTTTTCATAGACAGATCATTCTCTTGGAGCCAATTTTTTTTTTGTTGTTGAAGCTAGTTTTATTCATCTCAGCCTTCTCTCCTAATCCTTTTTGGTTCTCTCTCCATGGTAAGGCTGAAGGCTTTTATTCCTGATTTCCCTGGTTTGTCAATTTACTCTGGATACCAATAACCCAAAGCAGTTCTTTATTAAAGCAAAGCTCTCTATAAAAAGTTCTGCAAAACTCTTACCCATACAATGCTTACAATCACAAGTGAACCCATCTACATGAACTTGTCTGAAGATCAGACCAGAACTGGTGATCAACCCATTCCATCTGAACTTCTCACCGTTGATTAATTGACCTGTTCTCTGAGCGAGTTAAATTTTTACTCTGAGGTAAGCTGCTTCATACTCTTTCCATTCAAGGAAGTTGTGGAAGCAAAGCCTTTGACACTATCCATTCTCAGAAAACGATCAGTTTAACCACTGGCAAACATTACAATCATGTCATATTTTCCATGTCAGTTTGATCAATGAATTCATCAAGAATTTCTTAGTTGTCCTTTGTTAACTAAAAAGGGCTCATCTCTTGCCTTTAATGATTGATTTATTGATTTATTGTCACATGTACCGAATTACAGTATAAAGCTTTGTCTGCGAGCAGTACAGGCAGAACCATAGTAAGCAAGGATGTACAGATCAAAAAGACTTAGACAGAGACATACAGGTTACATTGCACAGAGTGCGTGCTAGGTGAGATCAACATTAGCAAGATCAGCATTATTTGAGGCTAGAGAGCCCACTCATCCATCTAATAGTGGTGGGGAAGAAGCTGTTCCCGAAACTGTTGGTGCGTGTGTTCAGGCTTCTGTATCTCTGCCTGACAGAAGAGGTTGTTGTAGATCATTACCAGTCTGCGATGGGTCTTTGAGGATGTTGGCAACCTTTCTGTGACAGCAAGCCGTGTAAATGGAGTCCATGGATGGAATGTTGGCTTCCGTGACGGTTTGGGCTGTGCACAGCCTTCTGCAGTTTCTTACGGTCCTGGGCAGAGCAGTTGCCACACCAGGCCGTATGCACCCAGACAGTATGCTTTCAATTGTGCATCTGTAGATGTTGGTGAGGGTCCTAATGAACTTTGATATAAAATCTAGCTTGCGCTCACTGTTCACCAACTTTATGTCATCCAATCAATTGTATGATATCTACACAGCACAATTCCATGACCATCACAAATCTACCTGATAAATAGCCCATATTATCATGTCTGATTCATTGAGTCTTTTTTAAACAGAACTTTTCCAGAGTTACTGCGGCAGTTCAGTCCGTTACTGCTGAGTTAAAAGACTGGATGTAAACAAACATGCAAATTCCTTCAGCCTGAAACAAACACTTCAAAAAAACAGTGAGCTCTTCCTAATCTTAGGAAACCACCAGGTTTCGTATGATTTCTCCTCATTTAATTATAATTTAGTTTCAGCTAACCTAGCAAAATGTAGCTTAATATCTATAGCAATAAATAAATGGCAGTGTTTGTAGTGCGCACGCATGTTATGTAATATAAATAATTACAGAAACAGCATTTTATATGATGGTGTGTCTGACAGAGCATTTCAGCAACCAACAGGAATGTTAATTATATGAAGGAAGTCACAATTATTTAGCTTTGGAAGGAGATTCTGAATATAATTGCTGATATTAACCATATTAATCCAGGGTGTGATAAGTAATATAGCAGTTCTCCAGGGGGGTCATGGAAAGCAAATTACAAATTTTTATTGAGGTTGTTCGTATTCATCTTCACTGTAATGTTACACACACGCAGTATGGACTCATAGATTAATTTGAAATGAACACTGTTACTTTAACACACAATAGAGAGTGGAGACTATTCTTGGTACACAATTGAGTTGAGAGGTCAGGTGGCTTTTTCCTTTTCTGTCAACATACATGGAACTACACAATGCCTTATAAGATAGCTGGCATACATGGACAAGACAATCAAATGCCCAACATATTTTGGGACATTTCTTTGAGAAGCATTGAAATGCAACAAATGTATCCAAGTGGTTCCAGAAACCCATTCATAATAAACTTGCAGACTTTGAGGGGAATTCCAAACAAAGAAGGTGAAAAGAGTTTCATTCTGTCACAAGGTGGAACTCAAACACTGCCGTCAATGGCCAAACATCAGAAACCTTTGGATAGGACAATTGAAAACAGATACTGTGGTCACACAACAAATCAAGAACGTTTAATGAGATACATTTTTGGCGGTAATACGGAGACACATTTTTGGCGGCAATAGGAAGACAGAAAGGAGAAGAGTTCCAGTCCAGCAAAAGAACATGGCCCTGCCTGAAATCCATGAGGAGGCAAAGAATTTGGACTGGCTTTTACATTTTAATTTGAAGAACAAATTATATTTGCAACTGTGAATCTATCTTCAGAAACTTCTAACCTCCTTGTTAAGTTGATCAAATGGATATTCCAGGACTGCAATGCTTTAAAGACCTCATAATTGAAATATGTAAATGTGGCAGTGAATTTTTGGATTTTAAGAGACAACCGGATGTGGAATAGTAAGCATTTGTCCTTGCAATCAAAATCACGAGAAAACTTGTCATACATGCACTTGAGAGTTATAGTATTCAGGGGACTGAAATACTTGTCTTTTGAACACCTCTATCTCTGTGAGTTCATAAGTATAAAAAGCCAATTCCTAAACCAATTGTGCATTCTGTCCATCTGACTTTTTAGTTAAGAAGGTATTGTGACCAGTCTCTCTGAAAATGTTTGGAAGGAAAAGTAATTGTTATCATTTTTATTCAAAACATTGTATTTCAATCTTGAACATTCAACAACCTGAAAATAAATTTGAAGGCAAAATATGAATATTTAATGGTTTGTTTAAAATTGAAAAAAATTAGATTAATATTTACATAGAAACAGCCAGAAGTGGAACCTATTTTTACTTTACGAAAATGTATGCTCAGTTTTGTCCAGTTAGTCATATTTGATTTAGAATACGTTTTAGACTGTCCTACACATAGGGTATAATACTAGGCCACTGCAGGGTCTACTTGAATGAGTCATTTTATACATCATTGATTGCTACTGCTATGTTACTAAGAAAATAAGAGCCTAACTCTGAGAGGCTGATCCAGTTTCAGTGGTCTATGTAAATGGTTCAGTTACCAGTGCTTTCAACTCCCATAATCCAGGACTTAAACCCAAAATTCCATGTTGACAGTCTAACGCAATACTAAGGGAGTGTTGCACTGTTGGAAGTGCTGTCTTTTGGACAAGAAGTTAGTCTGAGACGTGTTTGCTTTCTGAGATGGATGTAAAGGAACTCTTTGCAATATTTAAAAAAAAATTGAGAGGCCTGTCTTGTGATCAAGACAATACTTATCCTTCAACTAGCATCAGAAGAACAGACATCTGGGCATTCCCTGGGTGAAAAATACTGGTTCAGCTAGTGAAGACATCCTATTAATGAATTTTTTTTAAAAACTCACATTGCTGCTTATCAGAGTTTGCTGTATGCAAATTGGCTACTGTGTTTCCTACATTTTATCAGTGACAACATTTCTGAGGTATTTCATTGGCTGTAAGGTGTTTTGAGATGGCTGGTGATCATAATATAGCAATTGGCATATTTTTAAGTCATTTGCTCTTCATTGATCACTATGTCAGTGAAGCAGAAATACAATATTGAGCTTTACACAGCACAACATATCCAGGCCAGAATGGTTTATGTTGGACAATATGAAATGGTGTGCATTATGACACCAGCTTGCTTCACCCTAAGGAAGTTAATATTCTAAAAGCCCCCTAAAATTGTGGAATATATTGAAAACACAAATGTTCATTCTAAAGGCTGAATACTTTCAAAGGAAGTCAAAGTCACAAGCAAAGGGAACATGTGATGTCTATATGTATGCACATATTTTCAATATAGATTGTTGATATTGAGTAAAACCAATGTGAATTGGGTCATCTGTTTTTTGCAGACATTAACCCAGATCTATCTGTCTACTAATATGAACATTAAACATCACGTAGCACTGTCAGAACAGGAGTTTTTCCAATATCCTCAAGCAGATTATCTGATCACTTACCTCATCACTGGATATAGGATCTGGCTGACATTTTACCATATCACAGCTCATGCCATCATTTCAGCAGTTCTGTCAAATGCTTTGACATGTCTTGAAGTCAAGAAATGTGCTTTACAAATATTGACTTTCTCTTTCTTTGTGTTCAGAATTCTGTAACTAGATTGCCTTTATTTGTTGTAAATGCATGAATGTCTTTGAAGTATTGCTTTCATATGTCTTTGGCCCCCAAAGGGTCAGTTGATTTATGCAAAACAAGGTTAATTGTGCTTTTGTGAGCCAGCCTACTTTGCAAAATCAGTGATGTGTCACTTAAATATTCATTACACTGCAGGAAGTCAACGTTAACCAATCAAAATGCCTTAAAATATCCAGATGACTGACATAGAGTCACACATAAAACAACATTTTCTCAAGTGGCACTTGACCCTCTTACATAATTGGTTGATTATATGGTGGGCATTCATTGCTGGCAATAATTAATCAAAATTACAGCAACATTCAAATTCTGCAGATGCTGGAAATTTGAAATAGAAAGAGAGAATGTTGAAAATCCTCAGCAGTAGATAGCATAAGTGGAGAAAGAAACAGGGTTAACTAGGCCAATTTGAGCTCCATGTAAGTGAATGGATTTTGCATGATTTAGAATATTGACTAAACCTTTAGGTCAATGCACCTTTGGAATTGGAAAACAGTGCAGGTGTTTTAAATTTGAGGAGTGCCTTCATAAAATTCCCTACTATGTAGAAGCAAATCATTCAGCCCATCAAGTCCACACCGACCCTTCAAACAACAGCCCTCCCCCAACCCTATATTTCCCATGGCTAATCCACCTAGCCTGCATATCCCTGGATCCTACGGACAATGTAGCATGGCCAATCCACCTAACCTGCACATCTTTGGATCGTGGGAGGAAACTGGAGCACCTGATGGAAACTCGTGCAGACACGGGGAGAATGTGCAAACTCCACACAGTCACCCAAGGCTGGAATTGAACACGGGTCCCTAGTGCTGTGAGGCAGCAGTGCCAACCACTGAGTCACCGTGCCACCCCAACAAAGTTCATTAACAAAGTTAGTGTCCAAAAAACAAAGCTTGGGAATTCTGAGGCATAATGCTGGTGCAAGGGTGGAATTATGTCAATTATTTTCAAGGAAATGTGCATGTCACTGACTTATGCTGGCTTTGCAATAACACATCACATTTGACTGAATCGTTTATGGCACTTCCAAGCATTGTCTGCTGAAACTCTTGTCACTTGTTTATATAGATTGGCCACTTGCAAAAAAAGTAGCTCAAACACACTTTATGGATGCATGTGAATTACTTATTGGTGTAAATCTATGCTCATACATTTAGATGTAAATTTACCCGATATCTGTGTTTGGAAAACTTCTGGACTTTGATCATGATTGTCTGTTCTACTTCTATACTTTGAGTTCAGTCTTTTTTTTGGTGAGTCCTGCACTCAGTCATAGATTCCAAGATTGAAGATTATAACTCATTCACTTTTACTCCTGGTGGTGATGTGCCGGTTTTATGCCAGGTTTTGACAGCCTTGCATGGGTAAACTTTGGAAAATTTCTGAGTAAGTTCTCATCAGCAAGGTTGGTGGAGAAACCTGTTTCCATTTTGCTATAATTTCTGTTTACGTGCAATCCAGGAAATTACAGACCCTAAACAAAATCTCATTTAGCACAATTGTCAATCAGGCAGAATAATCAATGCTTGAATATAACGAAAATGTTGCAGAGAGCTCCCTCAGGAAACCACAAGTGAAATGATGCTGCATATAAGCAAAATATGCTGGGCTCCTGGTTAATCATGATGCATTACATACTCTGATGTGGTGTTCACTAGAGTGGTGGGGCTTATTGATAACTGTTGTGGGTAAAAGACCTATTTCTTTGTTTGCAGACTGTTCTAGTTAATTACAAGCTGGGCTGCGCATTTCCAGACTTTATTTTGCCAAGTAAGCAATTAAGAGCTTCATGCGTATAAGTCTAGTGAGTGTGGGTACTTTGATTTTCCTGTGAGTCCCATAGGTCACTCCAGTGCATCATATTTTCTGCATAAGATCAAACCATTAATGCACCATTTGGCAGGAAGATTCTGAGGAGTAACAGTTTAACTGCATAAGCCTAGGAAGAGAGCTAGAGAGAGATCCATGGGGAAGACAATGAGCGAATGTACATCAGTGTCTGTGTGTAGTGTTATTTTGTTTATAAAGCTATGCTATAATATACCTAGACTACTTCAGGATCACTTGAGAGACATAAGACCACCCTTACTCCAACCTAAACAAAACAAAACATGGTGGCAGCAACCTGTCATAAGGTGGAACCAAAGTTATACTGTCCAGAGGGAAAGCTTGCACTGGAAATCAGACTCGACTATTCCATGAGCAGTCACAAATGGCTAGGCTGGCTAAGTTTTCTGATTTTGATCACTATCTAAGATAAAATCAACTCACATTAGGTTTTATCAATAAACAATGAAACCAACCTGCTTAATGATACAAAACTTGTCCTTTAACAAGTAGCAAAATGGATTACTAATATTGAATTGGCAAATTTCAACTCTTCTGTTATTAAATCCAAACATGCACACATTCATTCACAAATGTAACAGGCACAACAGAGAGA